>NC_089584.1:26126637-26466637 GCF_019320115.1 Miscanthus floridulus
CAAGGATGGTGATGGCTTCCCCGACCCCGAGGAATGCCTCATGATCTTTGGGGGATCCGACGCCATCCACTCCAAGCGCCAGCACAAGGTATGCTACAGAGAGGCATGTGCCACCGAGACAGCCATCCCCTCTTTCCTTAGTTGGTTAGACTCCCCGATCACTTTTGATCAGAGCGACCATCCTTCCCACGTCGCCTGACCGGGTCGCTACTTGCTCATCGTCGACCCCATCGTCTGCAAGAAGCGCCTCACCAAGGTGCTAATGGACGGAGGCAGCGGCCTCAACATCATCTATGTCGACACCCTCGATGCCATGCGCATTCCCCGGTCGAAGCTCCACCTAATGAGCTCTCCCTTCCACGACATGATCCTAGGGATGCAGGCGTACCCGATCGACCTGCCCATCATGTTTGGCGACCGAGCCAACTTCCGCTCGGAGGTCCTCACCTTCGAGGTGGTGGACTTTCTAGGGTCCTACCACACCATCTTGGGGGCAGCCATGCTACGCCAAGTTCATGGCGATCCCCAACTACACCTACCTCAAGTTGAAGATGCCGGGACCGAACGACATCATCATCGTGGGTAGCACCTTTTTGCATGCCTACACGTGCGACCGTGATAATTATGAGCTCACCACGACTGTCATCAACTCCGTCGAGCTCTCGAAGCTCAGGAATTCATTGACTCCAGCAGTCCTAGATTGCAATGAGCCGACCTCCTCAAGTGCCTTCCACCCAACTGAGGAAACCAAGGTGGTGGGGATCAACCCCGCCGACCCAACCAAGACGGTGCAGATCAGGACCAAGCTCCTGGCCAAATAGGAAAGCGAGCTTGCCGACTTTCTATGCGCCAATCATGATGTCTTCGCATGAAAACCTTCAGACATGCTAGGCATACCAAGGGAGGTTGCCGAGCATGCATTACACCTCGTCCTGGGCTCGAAGCCTACCAAGCAATGCTTGTGTCGCTTTGACGACGAGAGGCATAGGGTCATAGGCGAGGAGATCGCCAAACTCCTAGCAGACGAGTTTATCAAAGAGGTATACCACTCTGACTGGCTGGCTAATCATGTTCTTGTGAAAAAGAAGACCAAGAAATGGAGAATGTGTGTTGATTATACTGGCCTCAACAAGGCGTGTCCAAAGGATCATTTTCCTTTGCCACGCATAGACCAGATAGTCGACTCCACCTCAGGATGCGAAATCCTTTCCTTTCTGGATGCCTACTCAGGCTACCACCAGATCACGATGAAAGAGACCGACCAGCTCGCGACTTCATTCATCACCCCGTATGGTTCGTACTGCTACGTAACCATGCCTTTTGGTTTGAAGAACACCGGCGCCACTTATCAACGGTGCGTGTAGCGATGCTTTACCGATCAAATCGACCTACCCAACTAGCCTGATCAAGTCAAGCAGCCAAAACCAACAATCGGCATCTATGTAGATGATGTGGTGGTGAAACGGCTCGAGCTAGCGACCTGATCACAAATTTGGCCTTAACTTTCGCAAACCTCTGAAGGTTCAATATCAAATTGAATCCCAAAAAATGTGTTTTTAGAGTTCCAAAGGGGAAGCTCCTCAGATACATCGTGTCTGAGCAAGACATCGAAGCCAACCCTGAAAAAATCATGGCCATCTCCAACATGGGCCCTATACGCAATGTTAAGGGCGTATAAATGCTCATCGGCTATTTGGCCGCCCTAAGCCAGTTCATCTCCTGATTAGGGGAATGGGGGATGCCTCTCTATAAACTTCTCAAGAGGACAGATGCATTTGTTTGGTTAGAGGAGGCACAACAGGCTTTGGAAAGCCTCAAAGCATCACTAACGTTGGCCCCAGTCCTCGTTGCTCCCGAACAGGGAGAACCCCTCCTCCTCTACATCATGGCAAACAACCATGTGGTGAGTGCCATCCTCGTTGTCGAAAGGGAAGAGCCAGGACGCCCCCTGAAGGTTCAACGGCTGGTGTACTTCATCGGTGAGGTACTAACCGACACCAAGGCTCGATACCCCTAGGTGCAGAATCTTCTATGCATCGTGCTAATGGCGACTCGAAAGCTCCTGCACTACTTCACTGACCATGAGGTCATGGTCGTCACCTCGTACCCGCTGGGAGACATCATCCGCAACCGTGATGCTGCGGGATGAATCTCTAAGTGGGTTCTCGAGCTCATGGGTCACAGCATCAGGTATATCCCTCACACCGCTATCAAGTCTTAGGCTCTTGTCGACTTCATTGCCGAATGGACGGAAGTCTAGCTCCTGAACCTGGAAGTCACCCACGAGTACTAGACAATGTACTTCGATGGGTCAGTTATGGTGCCCGGCTCGGGGGTTGGAGTGGTTCTGATCTCCCTGGATGGGAGCAGGCTCTGCTACGCGATCCGTCTTCATTTTTCGGCCTCGAACAACGCTGCAGAGTATGAGGCCCTCATCAACAGACTGTGCATCGCCATAGAGCTCAGAGCTACACAGCTGTACATCCGCGGCGACTCGGAGTTGGTCATCGACCAAGTCATGAAGGAGTCCTCCTAGAAGAGCCCTCTCATGGCAGCATACTGCCAGGAGGTGCGCTAGCTCGAGCACAAGTTCCAAGGGATTGAATTGCATCATGTCCCCCAAAAAGGACAATGATGCCACCGATTTTCTCGCAAAATTGGCTGCTAGGTGGGATCCGTCTCTAGATGGGGTTTTCATTAATGATATCCATGAGCCATCTACCCACATTCTGGAGGATTCGATCCAGACACACTCCGATACCAATCTGGCATTCGGGGGCTCTGACCTCCCGACATGCCCCGACCCTAACCAAATGCTCGGGGGCTCCGACCTTGGCCCCTCCATGATGATGTCACCCACCAATGTCGCTGTGGCATCACTCGATCAGGCTGACTGGAGAGCACCACTACTTGCCTACCTCCTCGAGGAGTTTCTCCCACTAGAAAGGGCTGAAGCGCGACGAATCACTCGACGCGTCAAGACGTTCGTCACCAATGGTGATGAACTTTACAAGCGAAACCCGTCGAGAGTACCCATGAAGTGCATCCCAACCGACCAAGGGAAACTGGTCCTCGAGGTCCATGCCGAAATCTACAGACATCACGCGGGCCCGAGGTCACCGGTTGGGAAAGCTTTTCGCTAAGGTTTTTACTGGCCCACTACACTGTGAGATGCAGAGGAGGTTGTCCGCAGGTATGAGGGATGCCAGTTCTATGCTCGACAAACTCATCTATCGGCATAAGAGCTTCAGACCATCCCCATCACCTGGCCATTCATGGTCTAGGGCCTCAACATGGTCGGACCTCTAAAAAAGGCCCTAGGCGGCTTCACTCATCTGCTCATAGCGGTGGACAAATTCACCAAGTGGATAGAGGCGAAGCCTATCACCAATATCCGCTCGGAAGAGGCGGTCAAATTCTTCCTCAACATCATCTATCGGTTTGGTGTTCCAAACTGTATCATCACCGACCACGGAACAAACTTCACCGTGAAAAATTCCTAGACTTTTGTGACGGATATGGCATCAGGATCGATTGGGCCTCGGTCGGACACCCGTGTACCAATGGTTAGGTCGAGTGGGCCAATGGCATGGTCCTCCAAGGACTCAAGCCCCACATCTTCGACCGACTCAAGAAGTTTGTCGGGCGATGGGTTGTAGAGGTTCCAGCAATCATCTGGAGCCTAAGAACGACGCCAAACCGGTCCACAGGGTTCACCCCTTTCTTCCTCGCATACGGAGCTGAAGCAGTATTGCCCTCCGACCTTGATCATGACGCCCCAAGAGTAAAGGCCTTTGACCAAAACCAAGCCGCGGAGGCTCAGCAAGATGTGATCGACCTGCTCATGGAGGCTCGTGAGACGACCATCATCCGCTCCGCTCGTTACCAGCAAACTCTCCGCAGGTACCATGAAAGAAAAATTAGGGGAAGGATCCTTGAGGTCGGTGACCTTATACTCCAAAGGACCCAGTCAACCAAAGAGAAGCATAAACTCTCCACCATGGGAAGGACCCTACACGATGACTTAGGTGATCCAGCCGAGCGCCTACCGGCTGAAGGACAACAACGGCAACGTTCTCACCAACACATGGAACATCGAACAAATACGTCATTTTTCCCTTAAAACTTGGTCTTACCGTTTTCTTTCCATTCAACGTTTGCTCCTATAGCACCCTAGCCCGAGCATTCTTGGCCTAGGTCACTCGAGGGCTCCATGAGGGTGCGATACCACCCTCCTCTTTTACTATCATATAGTAATACTTTTTGCCCAAATGAAAGGGCGTCGCCCAAACGAAAGGGCATTCCATTCCTTTGATTACCCTATGTAACTTGCGTTTTAACCTCCTGACCGATCACACCCTGCCACGACCTATGGTTATGAGCAGCTTAGCCTCGTGGACCATGCCCAAGTTCTTAAGGTTGCAGCCTATGGGTCAACAGGCAGGTGCGAAAAAGTGGACAAAAAACAAAGCTATACTAGGGTAAAAACAAGGGCGGATGGGACAAGCTTCCCCTCACGAATAATTTCATTCACAAAACGAACTTAGAATATTCACGAATGTAAAGCTATTCACATGGGAGCTCCCCCATGAACTCATCTCTTACATGAACTGCCTATTTCTACTCTAAACTCTATCATGGCCTCCCGGTGGCATCGGCTGTTGGTACGGTCGACAAGGACGAAGGCAGCTCGCTTCCGGTTGGGACGATGTTCGGTTCTGTTGGGGGCAGGACGACACTCGCCTTCGACCTGGTCTCCACTCCCTCCATAGGCTGGACGACATCTTCCCAGTGCATGTCTTCAGCCATGGACGAACAGTGAGCCTTCATCACCCATTGCATGGTGACTTGCTCGGCAACCATTTGTGCACATGGCACCAAACTCTCCCCCAGCACATGGATTTCGTCTGCGATCACCCATCGGCGTATCCTCTGTAGATGGTCGCGAAGTCCAAATTAGGGTGTTGGGTCGACACCGAGGCTAGCACCCCCATCGTTCCATAGAACATGCCATCGGAGATGAGCCCCCGAACTTCATTTGGGACCTCCACCAGCTGGACGACGAGCGTACTGGTGCTCGGTCCTGACCTGAACTCATCAGAGATGACCACCTACATGATATTATGAATCTGGTCAAGCTCCCCCTCGAGAGCACGTTGCTCCTCAAGGGACTAGGCTAGCGCCTCCGCGCCCTGACCGACCACCGCTTTAACTGTCTCCAGCTCTTGCTCTAGAGAGTTGATCTTTCCACCCAGTTCTGGAAAAAGACAACAAATTCAGAAAGGAAAGGAAAGGAAAAATCAAGGCATCATCTGAGGGTGAAACAGATACGTACCAAGGCGGGCGCTTTCAAGAATGGAGAGCCCTTCCTCTTGCCGGGTCACCCTCTCGAGTAGTCGAGTGTTTGACTCCTCTGCCTCGGAGTGCAACCATTTCTTGTTCGGTGTCTGACTGGGCCTTCCGCTCTGCCTCTAGAGCCTCCAAGGACTTTAGAAGCGCCACCTCGGTCTTCGCCAAGTGGACCTTCATCGCGTCAAGTTCCTGCTTGGCAGCAGTCACCCGCTCGACCGCACGTAGCTCTATCGCCTATGCTCCCATCACCTTGGCCGCCCGGTATTGGGACTCATGGCGGGCAAACTCTAGTTGGTGCCTAAGCTCGTCAACCCACCGTGATGCCATCGCTTCCTGCTCCATTCGACCATGCTCCTCCCTAAGAAATCGGGACTTACGGATCGACATCCTCTCTAGATCCTATGAGACAAGAAGCAGGCATGCTGAGACAACTGTTGAAAGGCCAAGGAATCAAGGACAACACCAAAAACACAGAAAACTTACCTTTGCAATGTGTGGTAGGTCGACTGTCACCGCCTGATGGACGAGCTCAACCCTCTCCATGGCCTCCTTGAGCCTCGCCTTGGTAAGGGTGAGATTGAACTCCATCGATAGTCCTCTCTCCCCGAGCAGGTGCTAGAGCTTCACCTCCTCCTCATCACGAAGGACGAACTGGGCCTTTCTTGGCTCGCCGAGGCAAGGCCACATCAGCTCACGGGTCGCCCCCGACCCGCTGGAAGATCTAGCCATCGCAGAATCATGCGACGACCGGATCATCACCAGCTCCTAGGACGAAGGGATGGCCAATGGCTCCACCCTAGTATCTTCCTCGCCGGAGAAGGGGATGTCCACCGCCAGGACTCCATGGCTTGCTAGTGGATGTTCTACCTCTAGCCTGGCCGCATCTCCTCCCGACCCCTTCAGCTTTGACCAGGCGGGTGAACCGTGCGCTCCTCCGCCAAGCGAGGCAGGGAGCTCGGTTTCCCTCCTCTCCTCCTCCACAACTATTGGGGGAGGGACCGCGAGAGTCACCTCTGACCCAACCTCCACCATCACCACAGAGATCGCTGCCATCATAGTCACCGCCACTACCGCCGTTCTCGCGACCGATCAGGAAGACGCAACCCCCAGTGGGTAAGGTCGCACCGCCGCCAACCTACTTCCCCTATCGCTCGTTGTGACCTGCTATAGGCTAGGTCTCCACTCTTCTTGCATGGGAGGTGGGGAGATTCCTAGTCCCGCCAGCCCCTGGCCGCTGTCAAACAAGCACAGGTTGGTCATACTAAAAAACTCAACTATGAGAACAAAAGGGAGCATAAATGCATACCTAGACGAAAGCGACAGAGCCTTGAAGGCCCAACCGGCTGACAATGAGCCAACCGGATGGGGATCGCTCATGGGTTGCGACCCGCGCTCCCTCACATTAGCCAAGGAAGGGGCCAACCCGGCCAGTCCCCGATCGGTCATGCCCGCTAGCTCGTGGCGAAACCGCTGGAGCAACTAGCGGGGCATCCCCCCATTGGGGGTCGCGCACACACACCGACCCCAAAGATGTAGGGGAACGAACACGCCCCCCTGACCGATCAGCGTGCTCCGCCACACCTAGAGCAGGGGACCACGAAGCTAACGATGCCTCCGAAGGACACGGCGACCGCGCCCGCTTCGCCTCTCGTTCGAGGGCGGTGTCTTCACTCGTAGCGTGCTTCCTCGACTCAGGAACATCGCCATGCGTCTTCACATCACGCCCGCCGCCGATGGACATAGCCATGGGCTCATGGTGCTCCACCGAGATCACAACAGTGCCCCTGACTTCTTTGTCCTCAGAGGCACTTGTGTCGTCACTCATCTCCATGGGCTCCTCTGACTCAAGCTCCGCCTCCACGTCACTCTGGCTCTCGCCCCCTTGGACCCACTAGTTGATCTCCTTCTCCTTACCGAACTTCCTCCGGGCCTTTTCGGTTTTCTTCTTCCTCTTGGAAAGCGATGCCTCCCTCTGAGCAGCTTGCCAAGCCATGCCTTCTGGCCCTTTTGGAAGATGCAGCCGGGATTTATAGCCCACGAGTCCCTTCAAAACGGGAAACTCGAAATCAGTCAAAACATCAAAATAAGAAGGAAAAGGTCACAGAAGGGGGCATACCAAATTGGACAGCTTCATGGCATGAAGGGGACCAGGCATCCCTTCGAGGGAGTCTTTATCGCTCAACTGCAGCACCCAATCGAGATGACTCCAGACTTCATCCTTTGGCAACTCCTCCGGTGACACGTGGTTAGGATCCATCGGGCCGAAATACTCCCACATCGGCCGTGTTCTTTCCACCAACAAGGTGACCTGACGGCAGAAGAAGGTGTGGAAGACCCGCAACCCATCAAGGCCATGCTGCACAAGCCTCTGAAGCTCCGTCTCGATAACCTCCAACTTGTTCTGCCGACCGGTGGGACCCCATGACCAGCTTTCCCTCCTCTTTGGCCTTCTTCTAGTGAACGTCGGGAATGGCGCTTCCACTGGGTTCCTAACATAGAACCACTCACCATGCCACCCCCAGTTGAAGTCACAAGGGGAGTACGTAGGGTAGGGGATCGACAGCTTCGGCTTCTTCTACAAGGCGAATCCCCCAACCGACGCGATACTGGGCGGCTTCCCCTTAGACAGGGCTCACCCGCTGAAGATCTGCCAGAAGAGGTCCACATGCGGCTGCATCCCAAGGAAGGCCTTGTAGACAGTGACAAAGCCGGCGATGTGCAGCACCCTAGTTGGGTTGAGGTGCTATAACTCTAGGCCCTACTCGTTGAGGAGCCCACGCAAGAACCAGTGCATGGGATACCCAAGCCCATGCTCATGGAAGGCGAGAAAGGAGACAACCTCGTCAGCCTGCGGTTAAGGAACAACTTCTCCCAGCACAGGAGCCCTTCAATGCGCCACCTCCTTCAATGGGAGCAACCCCTTCTTGGCGAAGGCGGCTAGCACCTCCTCATCCATGTTGGAAGGCCTCCAGTTCGACATCACGCCTTGGATTCACGAACAGATCTATGAGTTCTCCTCTCCCTCGCTCTACCCTCCTCTCTCCTAGAAACCACCATGGCACACGAACAGACTTGGTGAAAGGGAGGAAGGAGGAACAACAGCGGTTGGAGGAAGGCAAAAGAACGGGAGGAAAATCCTCTCCCTTCCCCCTATTTAATGCAGAAAAGCATGCGGCGGGACGTGGCCTAGGCAGGGGAAATAAGGCACAACCGCACGCAAATGATCCTTCGCCTTCTAGGCATGATTTGGAAGGGCCCACCAACGGAATCTCCATCGAGAAGAGGCCAACGGGCCACCCGAGTCGATCGGGCGGCTCGGGCGGCTGCCGAGAGACAGGTAAGGAGCAGTGGGATACCTCATGCGGGTAATGCCGACCCTATCATGAATGACGGACGCGGATCCCATTCGGACATATCCAATAAGAGCTCCCCAGACCTGTAACTCGAGCCATCGAGGTAACCTTACCAAAACCCCCTTTTTTATTTTCTAGTGCATAATCATTCATTCATCCATTCTCATGCATGCATTCATACATTCATCCATACATTCATCCCATACATCCAAGCATTGTATATGCAGTTGATTGCATCACAACGCTTCGTGTTGCATCACGAAGCGGTAGTCGCCTCATTCGATATGAGCGATGACCGACCAAGGTTCGAAGGCCGACCCATAGAGGGCTCAAGGCCGCCTCGCATCAAACAGAACTAGGGGAGAAAATATAGATGAGCCCCAGCAGCCCTCGCCCAATCCGCTCAGAAGCGGATAGGTTCATCTTGACCTTCTCGTTAGATCTTAACCTTGAGCCATGCCCATAGAATCTCCATCGAGGAGAGTCCAGTAGGCCACCTGAGCCGCTCCCCGAAATGGCTCAGGCATCTACCGAGAGGTGGGTTAAGGAGCAGTGGAATGCCACATGAGGGCTATGTTGACCCCATTATGAATGATGGACCCAGATTCCACTCGGACATACCCGTTATTAAGCTCACTGAGCGCATCACCCGAGCCATCGAGGCAAGCGACATTAGCTCAACCACTCCGATTGCGGAAACTACGGACGGGGTAACGCACAAAACTAGACCGACCCCTCAGCCACGCCTGACACTTGGGGTGGCACTCCGCATCGCCCAACCCCTCAGCCGCGCCCGACACTTGGGTTGGCACTCCGCCTCGCCCGACCCCTCATCCACGCCCGACACTTGGGGTGGCGCTCTGCCTCGCCTGACCCCTCGGCCGCGCCCGACACTAAGGTTGGCACTCCACCTTGCTCGACCCCTCGGCTGCGCCCAACACTGGGGTTGGCGCTTCGCCTCGCCCGACCCCTCGGCTGCTCCCAACACTTGGGTTGGCGCTCTGCCTCGCCCAACCCCTCGGCCACGCCCGACACTTGGGGTGGCGCTCTGCCTCGCCCGACCCCTCGATCACGCCCGACACTTGGGGTGGAGCTCCGCCTCGCCTGACCCCTTGGCCGCGCCCGACAGTTGGGTTGGCGCTCTGCCTCGCCCGACCCCTTGGCCGCACCCAACAGTTGGGTTGGCGCTTTGCCTCGTCTGACCCCTCGGCCGCACCCGACACTTGGGTTGGTGCTTCACCTCGCCCGACCCCTTGGCCATGTCTGACACTTGGGGTGGTGCTCTGCCTCGCTCGACCCCTCGGCCACGCCTGACACTTGGGTTAGCGTCCGTCTCGCCCGACGGCGACCCACAATCTTACACCCACTAGATGCGCTCGTAAAACGAGTGTAAACAACCCCTTCACGACTTCACAGAAGTCCCAAAAGGGTTCGGGGGCTCCTATCAGGTTCATAAACCCAGGGTCCCTAATGGGCCCGCTTCTCAGCAAAAGCTCGGCCGAGCAGACAGTGTAGCGACAACGCGTGCCTTTGGGCCGGCCCAGATACATAATGACAGGCCGAGAGAACAATCCGGTCCCCAATCGGAAGGGCTGGCCAAGGAGGGGACATAGTCCGACTCTAACCTCCTTTTCTGACTAGGAATACACCGAACCTCTGCTTGCAGCTCTTCCCCGACCGACATGGTCGGGGCCAACTAGGAACGACCGACCGGGGACGCCCACTCGGTAAGGGGCTGGGGATCAGGCGAAGCAGATAAGGTAAGGCGCTAAAGTCAAACCGCAATACCGAGGACCGTACCCTGCGCATCTGCAGGATGGTGCCACCAGGCCATACTAGATAGGCACTATGCAATCTTCTAGACATGTCAGAACCCAAACAGTGTTGTGAGCGCCATCGTTTGCCGTACCCTGCCATGCCCTGCGCACCTGCAGGACGGTGCCGCCTGGCGAACATGGTAGAGCCTGCTAGACGCATCTGGGAATAAACAGTATTGTGGGCGCCGACAATCGTTTCATACCCGATGGCGTGAGCAACAAGACTAGATAGCACACGTACGCACTCTCTCTCTTTCTCTCTGACTTGTAAGGACATCCCCTTCACCTATAAAAGGGGATGCGCTCTCTCCCAATAGGGACGATCGATCTGGTTCCAGACAACGTGAGCATTCGAATAGCTCCACAGCTCTAGAACTCAACAGCTACACAGAGCACATGCTCCAATACTTAGCACACGTCAGAGCCCCTGTCACTCTCGGCCCTTTGGTTCAGAGTTCGACTGAGCCTTTTAACACCCCCTTCTTATTTCTATTCGTTTGTAACCTCACAGCAAACTTCGAGCACCTGGGCTCAGGAATAAAGTCACCGACCGACTGAAACTGGACGTAGGGCACGTTACCTGAACCAGTATAAATCCTGTGTCATTGAGTGCTAGGCCACATCCGATCACAACGCACGACAAAACTACAAATATTTACTTGTTGGTCACTTTTCGCACCGACAACCTTTGTGTTTTGGATTTGGATATTTTTCGTATTTCAAAATAGTGAAAAACTCAAATAAGAGGTGTTAAGCTATTTATCATTATGGCATCGAGCTATTTTGTCGCAGGACCTCCCCTATAGTATCATCACTGCAGTAGAGTTTAACCACCAAATTTGGGATGGATTAGTGTGGTTCGTCTACGCCTAGGACACCAGAATATCGAACCATGAACGAGAAAAGGCATGAGAGAAATATTGGCTAGTAATTGTGAAGCCCCAATTCGTTCTTGTGACGAATACTCTAGTAGAGGACCCTGATAAAGATGGATAATCCTGATCACGCTAGAGTAGTAGACAATAGCGTAGACGTGGTGTCTAGGCTATAGACTATCTTCGTTTGCCTGGGACTCTACGGTTGAGGGGTTGGCGGCAGGTGGTGACAGCCATGTCCGTCCCTTGTAATCCCCCACGTCCGGGTACGGTATAGAGCTGTAGGCCGGCAACGCTCGGCAAACCAAGTGTTATCCGGTGCCCGGAGTAAGTCTATAGTGGCAAAGCTATCTTAACTTAGGTTCTCTATCATTAGAAAACCTCACTACTCGAGCTATCTTTCTTCTTATTCTTGTTATCTTGGGTGAACTAGCTTAAGAGACTCTTACACCTCCGTTCCTCGTGGAAATACGATACCCTGAATACTTCTGGGTGAAATGCTACAACGGTAATTCCGTGCGCTTGCGGATTATTTTTGTATGCGTTAAGAAATACCAACACCAACCTGATCCTGTCTCCTTAATAAAATCTGTAGAACAAATGATTGATAGAACTTTCACCGTCTTTGAACCAAGCTTTCCTCGATTCCTCTCTTTTCTTTCCCTTGGAATGCAATGGGTTCAAATGTTATTTTGTGGATTTGTTTTTGCAAATCAATTGATTCTTTTAGAATTTTCTCTAGGTATATAGCAAAATATGTTCAGTAAATGACACAATACATGAGTTAGTGTATTGTGATCGTTTCGTGATCCTTTCAGACTTCTGTTGTTAAAGACAGGTTCTGTTCCTTCAGTACTTTTCTCAGGGAAGAAAGTGTAGAAAGGTGCTCTAGAGTCAGAACAATTGTCAAATCCAGCAGAGAAGCTGAATCCGTGCACCAAAGAAGCTCAGGATAGGGATAGCACTCCGGAATGCATTGGGATGGTCAGAAGGGGAGGTGATGCGGCCCGAGTCAAAGCCTTGCTCGCGGTTGATGAGTCAGACTGCTGGCATCTTCTCCACTGGTGGTGCCCTTGCTTTGTGGGTGCTGTGCCGCCTTCATTACGGTCATGACTCCGATCCATTTAATCACCTGCTTTTAAGTATTTTTGTTCTGCCATTCAATGCATCGTAGCAGCCGATAAACCTTGTTTGTTGTCTCCTCACTTCCTCAGTGTGCTTCGAGAGAATCAGAGGTTAAACCTTTGTGCTGCCTGACCCATGCGTATATTGTACAGGTCCGAAAATAACAGTCCCAAGGAGCCTCAGGTGGGCGTCGTGCGGAGCGATCTCAATGAGCTTAACATCAGCCCTGCTTGTGCGGTCCTTCAGCCCGGCGTGCCAACCTCAGAATATGAGGCTTTTACATGTGTGGCATTAAAAAAGTTTGTAATTATACGTAGGTCATTAAAAAAGTTGACCGCACACAGATGCCACTATTCTGAACTTCTTTACTCTCCAAGTCATTCGGTCCGCTTTTCTATTTAACAATGTCACAAGGACAGGTGAAATGACCATTTTAACTTACGGTGGGGTCTGTTTGTCAGCCACCCAAACTTTCTCTTTCTCTCTCTTTCTCTTGCGCCTTCGTTCCGCGCTCGGCCCCGGCGTCGCCGTCCCCGCCCACGGCGGCTGCGGCGGCGATGGAGGAGGAGCGTCGGCTGCGTCGGTCCCCGCCCATGGAAGCGCGGCGGGAGTGGGAGCGGCGGCGGGCGTGGGAGCAGCTGCGGTGCGGGGAGGTGGCGGGCGGGACGGCGGCCGAGTGCGCCGCGGTGTGCCGCTGCTTCCCCTTCGCGGTGGTGGAGCTCGTCGTGCTCGCGGCCGTGGGCGTGCCCGCCGCGCGCTCCGCGCTCGGGCGAGGTGCAGGCGCGCCTCCCGCGCCGCCGCGGCCAAGAAGGAGATGGCGGGGATGGACAGGGTGAGCAAAGGGGAGCTGCGGTGGCGGCGAGAGCCAGGAGGCGGCGCGCGTGGAGCTGCCACAGCCGGTCCTCGCCGTGGATCTGACGCTGCGCGCGTGGAGGTGACGCGAGGAGGTGAGCTCCGGCTGCCGTGGGCGCGCGCGGGCGAGCCTGGCCCCGGTCGACTGCCGCGGGCGCGGGCGAGCTCCGCCCCGGCCGCACGCACGAGAAGAGAGATCGAGTTTGAGAGAGAGAGAGGATATGGATGAGAGGGGTATTATGGACGTTTGGACTGACCGGACCCACTTATCAGGACTCCCAAATGGTGAAAAACGAACGGAATGCGGACGGAATGGCTTGGAAAGCAAAGAAGTTCAGAACGGTGGCATCTATGTGCGGTCAACTTTTTTAATAGCCTATGTGTAATTACAAATTTTTTTAATGGCACACGTGTAAAAGCCTCCGGAATATAGCTGCTTACGACAAACCTGAACGCAATGAATAGCATCAACAAGGTTCAGGCCACTGCTACCTCTCCCTATCAAATTATGTGTTTTGTTTGATTCAGTCGAGGATATACTTGTATTTCCCTTTATATGATACGTATTTTATGCATCATATCGCCATGTTGAGTGAAGAACTACTTGCCTTTTTTGTTTTGCTACTATATACAGACCAGCACGGGTTTGTGTGTGAGGTGTAGAATCAATGTTGATACCTGTTGCGAAACTGCAAACCGATACTACTTTACCTTTGTGGCTTTGTCTTATGTCAAATCCTTTCTCTTGGACTAAGTTTTCTATAAAAAAATATATTAACATCAAATATGCTCAAATAAATGTGATATATGGAGAATTTAGGCTATGATTAAATCCAGGACGTAAAGTTTTGGGGTGTCACATCGGGTGTCACAAAGGGGTGTCGCATGTGATGTTCGTATACTAATAAAAAAATAAATTATGGAATCTGTCAGTATTCCGCGAGACGAATTTATTATGCCTAATTAATCCGTCATTAGCGTATGTGTTACTGTAGCACCACATTGTCAAAATCATGGACTAATTAGCCTTAAAATATTTGTCTCATAAATTAGTCGCAAACTGTGTAATTAGTTATGTTTTTAGTCTATATTTAATACTTTATGCATGTATCTAAACATTCGATGGGATATGGAGTAAATATTAGAGGAATGAACTAAACAATGCCTTAATAACGGAAATGCTACGATGAGGATGTCCGCTCGTCCAGACATTCCCATTCACGGGCCGCAACATCATCACAACAGCCCAATAGTCGTAGCTCCTCGTCCGTTCGCCCCTAAGCGTAGCCTGCTGTTTCCATTCTTTAAGAAAAAAATCACCGCTCTTTGCCGCGCCGCCTTGACGTTCTCCACGGCGGCCGGGGACCCGATGCCCAGCATCTCCACCGTGCCTGAGCGTGGTCGCCTGCCTTCCTCCCTCTCCATCACGCCTCTCGGCCGCCTGCCTTCCTCCCTCTCCACTGCGTCTCGCCGGTCGCCTTCTCCACCGGAGTAACGACAGCTCGCGCCAGACCCGCTACAGCCTTCTCCACTGGAGCAGCGACAGCTCGTGCCAACATGATATCGGGAGCACCACCATCCAGCGCTGCGCCGCCATCCACCATGCCCGTCGCGGAAGGGGAGGCAGGGGAGGCCTACGCCTACGCTTGGGGAGGCTTGCGCTTGCAACTGTGCCTGCACCCCTATCCACCTCACGTTGTCGGTAGGAAGGGGAGGCTTGCGAGTTCCCCACCAGGTAGGCCATGGTCGCCGGCGACGCTGTGTTTCAAATGTTTCAAGGCGTTTTACAGACATGTTGCAAGCCTATGTTTCAAATGTTTCAGTTGTTTCGGATGTATGTTTCAAGTGTTTCGTACGGATTTTATAAAAGTAGATCGGGATGTTGCATATGTTTCAATGGTTGTATACGTATGTTGCAAGCATTTGTTCTCAATGTTTCATCTATTTTTCATACATATGTGGCAAATGTGTTTATCTGGATATTGCATTTGTTTCACACATATGTTCCAAGTCTTTTATAGGGATGTTGCATAATATTTGCAATGGTTTAAGTGGTTTTCAAGTGTTTTTGTAAGTGTTTAAGAGGCATGTTTCAAGTGTTTCATCTGTCTTCTTTTGTACGTTGCAACTGTTGTATCTGAATGTTTCAAAAGTAGATTAGGATATTACACATTGGGATGCACGTGGGAAGAGAGAGGGGGCGTGAGCTCCCCCTGCGCGTGGTCTGGCGGCATGGGCTGCTGAGGCGCTTGCTCGTAAGTCTGACGTTGGTAGGGGGAGCTCACTAGCTTGCTGCACGGGTACCATTCGACGCTAGCGCTCTAGATTGGACGTTCGGATGCTAGCAAGTTCGATTTAATAAAGCAAATTTGATGTTGTAGACCGTACATTTTTTTATAAATTTGGTCAAAGTTAGATAACTTTAATATAGGATGAATTGAAGTAATGTGAAACAAAATGAGTAAATTGTTCTCATCTTGACGTCACATGTGTTTATATAATTAGCAAAGTTATGTGGAGCACTTTTGGCTTGACAATATTTGCTTGAAAAAAAAGAAAATACGTCAATCAGAGATGTGCAGATTGATATCGCGACTGCTAAACCAAATCCGAGTACAAGAGAGAAGAGACCCCACTGTTTCCTGTATGTATTGGTCGAATTAGATTCGTGCTTGCAGTAGTACTTGAGTCCGATTCCAACTGTGCTTGACGATATTATAATCATCTGTACACGCTTTGATTTCTCTCGTCCCCTTCACGTAATCAAATCACGTAGCCACAGGCTTTCCACGTACTTGCAGCTAACGTTTCCAGAGTGCCCGAACGAATCTGCAAGCTGCCTGGTTGTCCGGCGCACAGCAATGTGCTGGCGAACGACGTGGTGCCTGCCCGGCCCGGCGCCGCCGCTGCGCGCGGACTGCGCCGACGAATGCTACGAGGAGCTGCCGGTGTCACTGCCGCCGCACGTACCGCGGGGGCTGTCCAGGGACGACGCGCCGAGCGCAGGCAGGGAGGCCACGACGTTCGCGGTGGAGCACGTGGTGGCGCCGGCGTCCAACGGCGGCTTCGGCATTGAAGGAGGGGCGTGGCTCGCATTGGTCTGCGCGTCGTCCGTCTATGCGAAGGTGGCCGGTCCTTCCCTTATTAGCCGGCTTATCAGCTAAAATCTATAATATTTTTCTCTCACATCAAAACAGCTTTAACCTGCTTCAATACCAGCCGAACATACCATCAGTCGTAGGATACTACTGATCTAGTGGGGTTGTAGGCGTAGCGGTTTAATTTGCAAGTCGTGCGAGGTGATCGATTACACAATTTATCATCTGTTGGCATCTAGAATTCGCCTAAAAAACTCAGGTTTGCATGGAAAAATCGATCTGGCCGGTTTTCAAAAACCGATCCGGCAGGTTTTGTAACTTCGTTGAATTGCAAATATGGACTTCATTGTTGTGTTTTTTCAACTTTGTTGAATTGCGGAATGAACTTCACTCTTACGTTTCTCTTATTGAGACGATCGAGATGTAATTTAGAGTCTGGGTGAAAAAATTATGATTCCAAATAGATTTACATATGGAAAAAACTAGCCAAGTGAGGATGCTAAGGAAATAGTATACGTGGATGAAGAGTCCCTCCCCCTCCCCCTCTCTCAACATGCCGAAAGCCACCTCGGCGCCAACAGCCACCCAGCCTGTCCGTCCTCCTTTCCCATTCCTCCTCCCCCAGCGTCACTAGCATCACATCTACCCCATCCTCCCGCGTCCCTTACATTACCCCTTCTACCCTAGGTGTGCATCCACGAGTCGGAACAAACTCTGCCGTTAGGAGAACGAGATCATCTCTGATGACTTAGACTTAGATCTTGACTGCCCCCCTGCCACTGACCAGCCCTTACCTCGAGGCTGCATGTCAGGCCCCTTAGGCTGGCTCCTCCCCCAATGCGGAGCCACCGCATGCCCCGAGATGAAGCAAGGCCCCTCAGTATAGCTAGGAGACAATCCTAATAGCCACTACTTGCCTAGCCTTTTTCACCACAAACAAGCTTCCTAAACAATTGTAGTAGAAATGTTAACACTACTACTAGAGCACTCAAACAAACTAGAGGCTAGCAACTACAACTAGCTAGTTGAGCTACATAGGAAAACTACTCTAACTACTCTACTCAACTAGAGAGGCTACTGCTACGACTATACAAGCAACTGCAACTACAACTACATAAGCACAAGTATATGAATGTAAATTGCAAGTGTAGAGAAGTAAACCACACGGGCAAGTGAGAGACAATAGTTTATCCTCGAGGTTCGATTGCTTCTTGGTAACCTACGCCCTTGTTGAGGCGAGTCCTTCAATTGTTGCTTCGCGAGCTAAGCAAGCTTTTCAAGCTTGACCGTCAACGTGGGTGCCGCAAGAAGGCAACCAGTCAAGACACTCCAACTAGCCTCTATGATTCCACTAGAGTTGTCCTTTGTGAATCTCCGGCAGGGTGAGCACAAAACCCCTCACAATCAACTCGATTAGAGCCACCAGATGCATTAGAACACTCTCAATCTGTCACAAATGTGATCTTTAGTTAGCAAAGTGAGTGGAGTGTGTTGCTCAAACTCTCAAGGGTGTAAGCATCAACAAGGGGTTCCAAGAGAGTGGCCTTGGTTGGCCACAAGGTCTATTTATAAGGCCACAACCCAAACTAGTTGTTGCCACTGTGTAGCAATAAAAATGTGTGCACTAGATAGCTTGGTGGTGTTCCGGATAGCTCCACTAGTGCAGCTGAGAGCTCCCAATGGCCGAATTCCAACATGACTGAAAAACTAATCGTTGTACTGTTCACTCGCCGATGAGTTGTATGGTGTAGCACCAGACAGCTCCGGTCAGTACATCGGCTAAAGTGAGCTAAAACATGCCTAGTGGACCGAAGATCCGGTGAGCGCATTTGAAAAACTCGTGTTCCCAGTTGGCACTGTTGCCAAGCTCCGGTGCCTCATCTCTAGTGAGCACAGGAAGTTAACGTGATTGCGCTGAAAATCGGCCTGTGTCAGTGCACTATGAGATAGCTCTGGTGAAAACCTCTCCGGTGACTGCTGGAGCAATCCGGTGAGTGCTAAAAAGACTCACCAAGTGCAGCTTAAACCATTGGTGAGATTGATCTAATAAAATGGGGACATGAGGAGGTCGGGCAACCCATGGTGGGGTCAGCCATCCCCATGTGGGGCCAACTTGCTTCATTTTATTCCATTTTGTTCCTAAAATCAAATACTCAATTAATTAGGATATATTATGCATGCATAGATCTTGGTTTACCTCTGATACGTATACATGTTGGTGGTCAAAGAGTGTTGTATTTTTGCATTAGTGATCATAAACATTGAACTGGTCCCATTTTCAACCCTATCTAGGCCGTCAAAACATCCACCAAATTGAAATACTGTTGCACTACCTTATGCAAGGTTTTTTGTGTCGTTGAAAATAGTAAAACTTCTTGAAGGATGTGGAGACTCCAGGTAAACCTGTTAATGGCCTCGAAACCAAGCCACATCCAGGCCAATCCGTTTTATAATTAGACATCAGCCCACCACCCTGCATTCTTTTCTCCCGCACCATTTTTCTTTTCTTCAAAACCAACTGACCAGACCGTAAGTATAAACAAAGCCAAATTAGTCAAACCATTTCCTCAAACTGTGATTCCAAATCATAGCAAAACCTGCGAATTGAATCTCTTTATCCTCGCTCCGGCCTCCAAGGTTATTATATATTACATGGTCACCCGGTCCATGCAAACGCCTGCATCCCTGCCCCTTTCTTTGGTCGGCACCACCATGTGCTCCATGTACAGTGACACAACCCCAGCTGAGGCGAGCGCCGACGTGTGCATCTAGTGCCTTAGCGACGTTGGTGGCCGGAACAAGCGACAGTACTCTTCGGCATCGGGATGCAGCAAGCAGCAAGCAGCAAGCAACAAGTGGAAGAAGAAGCAGGTAGGAGCATACAACAATTGCCATTTCTGCCCAGCAGGTGCATCAATGGCAGCAACAAGGTCGCCAGCAGCGACGATGAGCGCGCCTTTGTGGCTGGGATGAACGTAGTGATGTGAGGAGGGTCATGGGCCACAGTGAGCACCCCAGGTCCATCCATCCATGGTTGGGATGAGCGTGACTGGTGCTAGCCGTCAAAGCCAGTTGGGTTGAAACCAAGGTTCGAGCTATGGTTCCAGACCATTGGCAAACTGGGATGTTTAGGCTAAATCCAAAACAAACCAATCTACTGTAATCATAAACCTAGATCTAACCAGCCCACTAGCTTTCTCAGACCACTTCTCACCAAATTAAATCAGCACCGTAGAAAACCAGACCATGCAACCTAGTTTGAGTCCAAACCATTACCATCTTTAATTATAGGAGAGGAGATATTTGTTATGAAATATTCTTGAATTATCTTCATAGAAAACAAAGAAGATTCTAAACATGCTTGATGGTTCTTCATGGCAAGTATAAAATATTCTAGAATTAGTTTTTTTTGGAAAAAATATCTAGATACTAGTTAGGTATGAGGAAAGGGCATCCTCAATTCTTTCTCTTAGAGGTCGTCAGTGCCAGATATGACACCAAGTACTAGTGCGTGGGAATCCATTGCTTTAAGGGTTAGGTCATGCACTCTAGCGACTACCCCAATTGTGAGGCTTTCCGTACAAAGAATGGTGCTCGTCGTTATCTACGACAACTTTGACATGGAGGTCTCCCTAAACTTTGTCGACCATAGTGTGCACACCTGCATGGTTGTGGATGATTCGGCGAGAAATCATATTATGTATTTTTATTATTATATAGATTATTAATACTTCTTCTGTCATGTGGGGCTGACATTACAGCCGCCGGCCTCGGACACGAGGTGCAGCCAGGGCTGCCCCCAAGGGTGCGCATGGCTAGCAGGAACCCGAGGAGGCTTAGGTGGCTGAGTAATTTAGCAATTAAGGAGTGGTCGAGATATTAGAGTTAAGGCTAGAAGTTAATGTAGGGCTAGAATCAAGGAGCTAGCCTCCTACATGTATCCAGCTTGAGAATGAATCAAGCAAAGATCAGTTATTTCAAATCTCCTTTTGCTATTCTTAATCTCATCTCCCTCACCATAGGTCGACCAGGGCAACCTCCTGGCACCATTACCGGCCTTGGCTACGAACTAAGGAGACAAGGTCTTCCTACCTTGGGCACTAACGCCCTTGACAACCTGATATCAGGTTTTCAGCGATCCTCATCCACCTCTGCGCCTCCTCCTCCAGCAGCCACCGCCGCGTCAGCCACCGCATCTCCATCTTCATCCTCCTCCTCCGCTGCCTCTGTATCCTCACCCATGGCTGAACCCACTACGACTGATTTGGCCAAGTTCATCCAAATCCCCACTGCCTCCGTCAGTGCCTTGCAAGGGTAGGTTGCCGCCCTACAGCAGGCGAGGCCGGCAGCAGCCTCCTTCTCTGGTTCCAGAGGATCGGGCACCGGCAAACAACATGGCGATCGCCCTCCCCGCTAGGGTTGAAAACGGACGGAATTTTTCCCGTTCCGAACCGTCCGTTTTTCTACATTTCACCCGACCGTTTCCGTATTTTCGGAAAAATCCGAAAATGGTACGGGTCGTGGGACGGGGGTTAGTGGAATCGGACGGAAACGGGATAAGCATTTTTCCGCCCGTATTTACAAAATTCCGTATTTGGTCTGGAATTTTTCCGTATTTTTTCCAGATTTTACCCGGATTGGGATGGAAGTGGAGGCGTGTTGCCTTTGCCTAGGTGGGATGTGCGCCAGTTGATTGGGCCAATGGGCCTTGTGCTGTGGTCTGTGGACGCAGTCAAGCGGTGGTTAATGGAAGCAGCGCCGTTCCATTTACTTGCGTTGAGTTTGTTTCTTTTTCCATTTCCTTGTTCTTTTTTTTTAAATACTCAGCATGTATATAATTAAATGTATATATATATATATATATATATATATATATATGTGTGTGTGTGTGTGTATGCAGAGTAATAATAGTTATATTACATACGTATATGTGTGTATAAGCACATACTTGTGCATATACATATGGAACACACCCTGTGCAGTAAAGATGTGCGGTATTCTGGCTTAAGTTCCCGGCTTCCGACCGTTTCCGCTGAATTTCCGACCATATTGGTTTGTTTCCGTACATCCATATATTTCGGTTCCGTTTTCGAACCCGCATTTTCCGAACCCGATCCCATTTCCACCAAAAAATATAGAAACAGAAGTAGAAATGAGGTTTTTCCGTCCATTTCCATTCGTTTTCATCGCTACTCCCCGCTTCCAGAAGCTTGATTTCCCCAAGTTCGATGGCAAATTGGATCCGCTAGCGTTCTTCAATCGCTGCAAGTCCTACTTTCATCAGCAGCGCATCGCCGCGAAGGAACAAGTGTGGATGGCCTCCTACAATCTGGAAGGTGGCGCCCAGATGTGGCTCATCCAAGTCCAACAGGACGAAGGCACACCTTCATGGCGCAACTTCTCCGAGCTCTTGAACCTCAGGTTCGGGCCACCAATCCACTCCAATCCTCTCAGGGAACTGATGGCCTGCAAGCGAACCGACACTGTTGCTGAATACCAGGACCGGTTCGAGGCTCCGCTCCCACGTGCGGGCACACTCTCGGAGACGCAGCGCATCCAAGCCTTCATGGTCGGACCGCAGCTGCCTCTTAGTCACGATGTTGAGCTCCACAATCCCTAGTCCCTCATCATCGCCATGAGCCTCGCTCGCAAGTTGGAGCTCCGTGATCAGTATGCAGCAGTGGCTGTTCCGCCTCCCACGCCCCATCGTCCTCTAACGCGCGGCCTCCTGGCAGGGCGACCACCCCGTCTCGCACTCCCCGCGCCTCCAGTAGGCGCATGGCCATCCACGGTCATCGTCGAAGGCTATGAAGTAAAGCGGCTCTCACAGTTGGAGATGGTGGAACGCCGCCGCCTGGGGCTCTATTTCAACTGCAACGAAGAATTCAGCCGAGGTCACAACCATGTTTGTCAACGCATCTTCCTCCTTGACCTGGCTAAGGCCAATGAAGGAGAAGAAGACGAGTCGGAGGAGCCTGCTGCTATCGACCTGCTCATCTTGCTACACATGATTGTGGGCATTCGCACTAGTGAGACGATGTAGGTGCATATCCAGTTGGGCGGCGCTACCCTCCTGCCCCTCCTCGACTCGGGCTCCACCCACAACTTCGTCTCAGAGGATGCCGCGGGTTAGACCTCCCTCCAACTACGGCCGTGAGGCAACATGAAGGTAATGATGGCCAATGGTGAGCGCGTGCCCTACCCCGGTGTCTACCCCGCCAAGGCGTTCACCATCAAGGGCAAGACTTTCTCCACTGACTTCTTCACGCTGCCATAGGCCGTGTTGTGCTGGGCACACAGTGGCTAGCCTCATTGGGACCGTTTCTCTGGGATTTCGGTGCTCTCACCATGTCTTTCTAGCACAGCGATCATTGGGTCTGCTGGAAGGGGATTGCAGGTCCAACTAGCCCCTTGCTGCGGGTGTGCGCAGGTGATGATCTCATGGACGCACTGTTGAGCGACTTCACCAGCGTCTTCACCGAGCCATCAACGCTGCCGCCTCTACATTCCCGAGACCACAGCATCAATCTTGTTCCTGGTTCGGTGCCGGTGGTGGTGCGGCCTTACCGCTACCCTGCCACCCACAAAGACACTAGAATGCTAGTGCGCCACCATGCTCAGCCAGGGGCTGATCCGCCATAGCACGTCTCTAGTCCTCCTCATCAAGAAAGCCGATGGCTCATGGCGGTTCTACGTCGACTACCATGCCCTCAATGCTATCACCATCAAGGACACGTACCCCATCCCGGTGGTCGACGAGCTCCTCGATGAGCTCCATGGTGCCCACTTCTTCTCCAAGCTGGACCTCCGCTCGGGCTACCATCAAGTCCACATGAATGCTGCTGATGTTGAGAAGACGATGTTCTGGACTCATGATGGGCTCTATGAGTTCCTGGTTATGCCATTTGGGCTTAGCAATGCCTCGGCCATGTTCTAGGCACTGATGAATGACATGCTCTGGCCATTCCTATGCCGCTTCGTCCTCATCTTCTTCGATGACATCCTGATCTATAACAGCTCGTGGGCTAAACACTTGCGCCACATATGGGCTATCCTCACCATGCTCCACCAACATCAGCTCTTCATCAAGCGCTCCAAATGCGCATTCGGCGTCACCTCCATCGCCTATTTAGGGCATGTCATCTCCGCTGTAGGGGTGGCCATGGACCTGGACAAAGTCTAGGTGGTCGTGAACTGGCCTCAACCTCGCTTCGCATGAGCAGTCCGTGGCTTCCTTGGTTTGGCTGAGTACTACTGGAAGTTCATCAAGGAGTTCGGCACGATCACGGCGCCTCTGATCGCCCTGCTCAAGAAGGAAGGCTTCATCTGGACAGAGGCGGCTAGCGTAGCCTTCATCGCCCTCAAGCTCACGGTCACCATGGCGCATGTCCTCGTGCTCCCTGACTTCGTTGAACCCTTTATCATGGAATGCAATGCATCAACTTATGGGTTCGGCGTTGTCCTTCTCTAGGGCCAACATCCATTGGCGTTCTTCAGCGTCCTGTAGCGTTGCGCCACTCGTCCTTGGCGGCCTACGAAAGGGAGCTCATCGGCCTCATCCTCACCATCTGACATTGGCGACCATACCTCTAGGGACATTGCTAGATCAACGCTTGGCCACCATACCACAACACCACTAGGTGGGCAAGCTCCTCGGCTTCAATTTCTCGATGGAGTACAAGGCTAGGAACACCAACACAGTGGCCGATGCCTTGTCCAAGCATGATACAGAGGAGCTAGCGGTCCTTGCCATCTCAAGACCATAGTTTGACTTCATCGAGCGCCTATGGCAAGCCCACAACACGGATCCAGCGTTGGTCACCATCAAAGCCGAACTCATAGCAGACCAACGTGCAGCTCCCTGGTCCCTCATCGATGGCGTGGTGGCCTTCCAAGGCTGTCTCTACATCCCACCTATGTCGCCCCTGCTCCCTGTAGGTGGTGTCCAAGGGGAAGCTCAGGCCCCGCTTCTATAGGCCATATCACGTGGCGGCCATCATCAACGACGTCGCCTACCGCCTAGAGCTCCCTCCTCACGCCCGCCTCCATGACATCTTTCACATGGGTCTCCTGAAGAAGTTCGTGGGCACTCCAGTAGCGGTACCTCTAGCCCTACCGCCCACTCATCATGGTGCCACATAGCCAATGCTGAAACACACCACTAGGACCTGCTTGGCCAGAGGTGTTCGCCAAGTGCTGGTTCATTGGCAAGGTGATCCAGCGGCATCCGCCACCTGGGAAGACGTCGAGAGCTTCATCGGCCGCTATCCCTCCTTCAAGCTCGAGGACGACCCGCTCATCGAGGAGGGAGAGATGTCATGTGGGGCCAACATTATAGACGTTGGCCTCAGAAACGAGGTGCAGCCAGGGCTGCCCTCGAGGGTGTGCATGGCCAGCAGGAACTCGAGGAGGCTTAGGTGGCTGAGTAATTTAGCAATTAAGGAGTGATTGGGAGATTAGAGTTAAGGCTAGAAGTTAATGCAGGGCTAGAATCAAGGAGCCAGCCTCCTATATGTATGTAGAACTCGGTTGAGAATGAATCAAGCAAAGATCAATTATCTTTAATCTCCCTCAGCTGCTCTTAATCTCATTTCCCTCACCATATGTCAACCAGGGCAACCTCCTAGCGCCATTACCGGCCTTAGCTACGAACTAAGGAGCCAAGGTCCTCCTACCTTAGGCACTAATGCCCTTGACATCTTCTCATTCCGAACATATGTTGTTTTTAGCCTTGTGTATTTTTATGTTTTCATCAATCATTTCCCACTATTCCGGTCCATTTAATTTTTACCTCTAGTATTTGTTTGTAATTTGCTTATACATTCTTCATCTTTATGTATATATAATCGCTTTGTTATCGATTGGTTTAGATATATGGAATACAGATTTAATTAATCATTGTGATCACTATCAAAAGAGTTAGATAATTTGCGAATTTATTTTACTGATAGTAACATTAGTGAAAAGTTGCATGCACAAACAGCAGATTAAAAAATATTTGTATCTTTCCATGTTTTCTATCACTATAACTTTCCCCTTTCTTTTTCTTTTTTTCATGTTACAACAATGTCAAATGATAAACCGTCGCACTATTATTATACTATCTACAATTATTGGTCTTTGTGGGGGTATTAACCCCTATACCCTTACGGCTAGGTTTGAGCCGGCCCGGATCAGGGGGTTTGGCCCACTAGATGACGATGCGCGGTCTGGCCAATTTGTTTGGAATCCCGCGCAAGGAATCAAGGCAGATTTGGAGGTCAAGCAAGATCCTGGTCGGTTAGAATAGGAATCCTTATCCGGCCACCTATGGCGATTGTAACTGGCTAGGATTAGTTTCCAGATCTGTAACTCTAGCCCCAGACTATATAAGGCGGGTAGGAGACCCCTCTAAAAAACATCTCTCATTGGCATACAGCAATACAATCAGACGCAGGACGTAGGTATTACGCCTTTATGGTAGCCGAACGTGGATAAAACCTCGTGTTTGTCTTGCATCACCATCTTGTTTGTAGCTTGCGCATTTGTCTACCGATAATCTACTACCTTGGGCATACCCCTAGGTATACTGCTGACCATATTTCGTCGACAGTGGCGCGCCAGGTAGGGGGTGTGCATACTGCTCTCCAAGCGAACAAGATGGTCATCATTCCTGGTTCCATGGCTACGCCGAACGGCCTCGTGTTCACCATCGACCAGATCACCTAGACCACCGGCTCCGACGACTTCATCGCCATGACCATGGAGGAGGCGCGGATTCAATCTGCGTCGACCACTGCTTCACCTGCATCGGCTACGGCTCCGACCACGGTGGATCTGGCTCTGGCCACGCCTGCATCGTCTTCAGCCACGCCGACAACCCGTTGGCCGCTTCCTCGCTACAAAGGGAGGCAGATCAACAACACCGACCTGCTCGACTCCATCGATCGGGTCGGCACCAAACTTGCCAAAACCCTAGCTCTGGTAAGTTCGATTCAAAGTCAACCTAATGAGCAGGTAACTACTACCCACAATAGATCTACCCAACCAGCTCAGGCCAGTCATCCTACACGACTTGGTACGGATCTCGTGGTCACTTCTACTCCTGAAGGGTGCTCCATTCGTCGCCGGCCAGCCCCCGCAATGGGTCTCCGGCTCTCCGAGTACGAAGCCCCGATGAAGAACTACCAGGCCCAGCCCTACGGCCTGCGCAACTTCATCAACATGGTTTAGATTGAGGATTATCAGGAAGGATCCATCCACACAGTTCAAGAGGGTGGCTCAAGCTCCTCGTCTGGCATCGCATCTAATGCCTCCATCCACACTGAGCTCCAGCACCATGGTGATGAAGGCGTTGAGTACGATCTGGATATCCCAGACCATGCCCTGGGGTTCCCACGATTCCCATCTTTCCCACTAAGGCAAGGGGACTTGATCAATGTTGTCAGCAATGATGAACCACCGGCAGTCGGCGAAGCAGAACAAGAAAGGCTAGCACGCGAAGCACGCAATATTGACCGGTTTAATCGCCGAAAAATCAAAGCCGAGGCAGAAGAGGAGGCTCAACGCATAAGGGTCCAGCCACACGACCTTAATAATGCCTTTGACAGGGTGGGGGACAAGCAGGTCTTCATGACCCCAAGCGCCAACGTAGCTGTTGCTATGGTAACAATGCAACGACTACCCAATACCCCAGAAACTCAGGCAGTTCATGATGATATACAAGCTTACCTGACGGCTGCTATGGCCCAGACCACAGAGATTGTAAATCAAGCCTGGGCTCCATCCGTCTCAGTCGAATCAAGCCATAGCCGCCAGTATTCAAGTCGCTCACAACCACCCAACCAACGTGGCTCACGCAACAACGACCCATCAGACAACCGTCAAGGCAGAAACGGTGGCCATGATGGTGGTCGGGACGACAACCGTCGTCGGGATGACAACTGCCGCGACTACCGGGACGACAACCGCCGAGACAACCACAATAATCGCTGTGATAAACCACGGTCGCAGGGTTAATCAGGGTGGCAACTGGGATCGCTATGATGGCAATAACGATCTCTGCCATTACCTCAGAGAACGCGATCTGCGCGATCGCATTAACCAAAGAGCCAATGATCGTGCATCTCATGAAAGCTATCGCCGTATGGAATATGATACTGCCCACGGCCCCCCGGGTTTGAAGTAGTTTACTCCGCACCTTCGCCAAGTCATATGGCCCAAGAACTTCAAGCTCAAAAAACTTTAGAAGTACGATAGCAAGGAGAACCCCAAATTATGGGTCATGCTCTATGAAACCACGTGCAGATCAGCCATGGCTGATGAGCATGTCATGTCTAACTACTTCCCAGTTGCTGTCGGCCATGCAGGTCACCAATGGCTGGTCAGCTTGCCGGCGAACTACTTTGATTCTTGGCAAGAGCTCAAGCAAGCTTTCATCGACAACTTCATTGCTACTTGTGAGCAACCTGGCAACAAATATGATCTGCAGCGGATTCAAGACGAAAGATGAGCCACTACGTGAGTACATCCGGTGTTTCTCAGAGATGCGCATCAAGGTCCCGTCAATCTCTGACAACGAGGCAATCGAGGCTTTCATCACTAGTCTCCGCTTCCACGATGCCCTACGGGACAAGCTCCTCTGCAAGAGACCTAAATCAGTCACAGCACTCCTGGCCACTACCAAGAAATATGCGGATGCTGACGATGCTAAAAAGATAATCATCGAAGAAGTAGCAAGGGTTCCATGCTCCGACCACCCCCCACACCACGACGACTACCGCGGCAACCGTGGTCGGAACGACAATTATGATCGCCGCAACCAGCGCAATGACCCCTGCGACCACCGTGACCAGCGTAATCAGCGGCGTAATCGCCGTGATGATTACAGGGGCAAGCATGCTCGGGAAGATGATGGCGAGGTCAACACCGTTAAGAAAGGTGGCAGATGTCGCAACTACGAAGAAGACTACGCCAAAGCATTGAAAGGACCCTGCCAGCTCCACCCCAAGTCAAACCATACCATGGAGAATTGCCGCGTTCTCAAGTCTATCTACACACGTCAATAGGCTCCGGATACGTCCGACAAGCCTAACGACGCAGGGGAACAACGCAACGAGGACAACGATGATGAAGACGTAGATCCCCGTCACAAGTACATCAAGCCAACCGATTGCGTCCACACCATCATTGGAGGCAAAGTGTCCATCGAGACCAAACAAGAACGCAAGCTGCTCACCCGCGTCTGCTTGAACGTGGCCAACACCGACAACCTCATCACCGATCCACGGCTCCCTCCTTGGTCTCATCGCGAGATCTCCTTCAGCAGAAAGGACCAATGGGCTGCAATACCTGAGACAGGACGTTTTCCCCTAGTCCTCGATCCTTGTATCAACAAGGTTCAGTTTGACAGAGTGCTGATTGACGGCAGCAGTTCCATCGATATACTGTTCAAGAATAGTCTGCCAGCCCTGAAGATAACCTAGGCGGATCTCAAACCATATGAGGCACAGTTCTGGGGTGTCCTCCTCGGATAGAGCTCTACACCTCTCGGGCAGATCACGCTACCTGTGCAGTGTGGTACCCCGGACCACTTCCGCACCGACTACATCAACTTCGTGGTTGCTGACTTTGACGGCACCTACCATGCTATCCTTGGTTGACCATCGCTCACCAAATTCATGGCCATACCTCACTATAGGTATTTGGTGCTCAAGATGCCTACAGAAAAAGGGGTTCTAACTCTCAGGGGCAACATATACGCAGCTTATACCTGCGAGGACGACAGCTTCAGAATAGCAGAGGCTCATGACCTCTCTATTCGCATGGCTGAGACCATGCTCGACGCCAAGAAGACCTCAGCCGACCACCTAGAGATCCCAGAGCTCGAGGCTCCACGCAAGAACATCAAGTCCAAAGAGCATAAGGCGATCTAGCTGGTCGACGGTGATCCTAGCAAAACGACCCTTACGGGGCCAACCTAGATCCTAAATAGGAAGACACGCTCGTCAGGTTCTTGAGGAGCAACGTGAGTGTGTTCACATGGAAACCTACTGACATGCCTGGTGTACCTCGGAACTTGATCGAGCACTCCTTAAATGTCAACGGCAAGGCCAAACCTATTAAGTAGAAGCTACGATGGTTCGCTCACGACAAAAAGGAGGCGATTAGGGTAGAAGTTACATGGCTTTTGGCAGTCGGATTTATCAAAGAAGTGTATCATCCAGAGTGGTTAGCCAACCCGGTTCTTGTAAGCAAAAAGAATAATGAATGGAGAATGTGTGTTGATTACACTGATCTCAACAAACACTGCCCTAAAGACCCCTTCGGCTTACCTCGCATAGATGAGGTCGTAGATTCAACTACCGGTTGCGAGCTGCTTTCCTTTCTCGATTGCTACTCTGGTTATCACCAGATCGCTCTCAAAAAAGACGACCAGATCAAGACATCCTTCATCACGCCTTTTGGCGCCTACTGCTACACAACCATGTCGTTCGGGCTCAAGAATGCTAGGGCTACCTACCAACACGCCATATAGGCCTACCTCAAAGACGAGATAAAAGATGACCTTGTCGAGGCTTACGTTGATGACATAGTTGTCAAAACCAAGGAAGCGTATACCCTTGTTGACAACCTAGAACGTACCTTTGCAGCCCTTAATACATTCCAATGGAAATTAAACCCAAAGAAGTGCATCTTTGGTGTTCCTTCTGGTATACTACTTGGCAACGTCGTCAGTCACGATGGCATATGCCCTAACCCAGAGAAAGTCAAAGCTGTCTTGGACATGAAGCCACCCAAAAAGGTGAAGGATGTTTAGAAGCTTACCGGATGCATGACTGCCCTCAGTCATTTCATATCAAGATTAGGCAAAAAAGGACTACCGTTTTTTAAGCTGCTCAAAGCATCCAAGAAGTTTCAATGGTTGGAGGAAGCAGACGCTGCCTTCACATAGCTGAAATAATACCTTACATCACCTCTGGTCCTCACTGCTCCTAGAGAAGATGAAACTCTCCTACTTTACATTGCGGCAACTAATCGAGTGGTCTCCACTGCCATGGTGGTCGAGCGCGACGAGCTTGGCCATGTCTACAAGGTACAGTGACCAATCTATTTCATCAGTGAGGTACTCAATGAATCCAAGACCAGGTACCCACAGATCTAGAAACTGATCTATGCCATATTGATAACATCCCAAAAGTTGAAACATTACTTCGACGGATATCATGTGGTGGTCATGACCGAGTACCCTCTGGGAGACATCATTCGCAACAAGGATGTGAACGGGTGCATCATCAAATGGGCAATGGAGCTATGCCCTTTCTCCTTGGAATTTGCAAGCCATACTACAATCAAGTCTCAAGCACTTGTCGATTTCATCATCGAGTGGACAGACTTAAGCACACCTGCCTCTCAGGGGCCCGATGAGTGTTGGACGATGTACTTCGACGGCTCTCTAAACATCGACGGCACAGGAGTAGGAGTACTTTTCATGTCACCATCCAAGGAGCAGCTCCGATACGTCCTCAGGATTTATTTCCCAGCGTCTAATAACGCCGCTGAGTACGAAGCATGCCTGCATGGTCTGCGCATTGCGGTCGAGCTTGGTGTCAAACGTCTCTATGTCTACGGAGACTCAGCTCTAGTCATCAACCAACTCAACAAGGACTGGGATACGACTAGCGAAAGATGGATGCATACTGCAAATCGATCAGAAAGCTAGAAGGCAAGTTCTATGGCATCGAGTACACACATGTGGTCCGAGACAAAAATCAAGTAGAAAATGCGCTGTCAAAGTTAGGATCATCCCGAGCTAAAGTCCCACATGGCGTATTTGTTCAAGACTTGCTCATGCCTTCCATTGAAGAGGAAGATCCCACGGTTGACAAGCCTCCAGACCAACTTTTGGTGGCTACGGTTCCAGCGTCAAACACTGTCAAACCATCTTCGACCACTAAGGAGCCTGACTGGAGAGTACCTTTCATTAAGTACCTGACAGATGGTAGCGGTTACACCGATCGAATAGAAAACGAACGCCTGATGCGTCGCAGTAAGCAATATCTGCTCGTCGATGGCAAATTGTGGTGCAAGAATGCAAAGGAGGAAATCTTGATGAAGTGTATAACCCAGGAGGATGACAAACATCTCCTGGACCAAATCCACTCTGGTTCCTGTGGCAACCATGTGGCCTCAAGAACGCTAGTTGGCAAGGCTTTCTGAGCAGGGTTCTATTGGCCGTCAGTCATAGCCGATGCAGAGAAGCTAGTCCGCCATTGTGAAGGTTATCAGTTCTTCGCCAAGAGAATCCACGTACCAGCAGAAGAGATTCAGACAATACCAGCCTCTTGGCCCTTCGTATGCTGGGGACTGGATATGATCGGGCCCTTCAAGCCGGCTCCTAGGAAATTTACATGTGTCTTTGTGCTAATCGACAAATTTTCTAAGTGGATAGAGTACATGCCTCTGGTACAGGCATCTTTAGAAAAGGCTGTGACATTCATCGACCAGGTCATCCACCGCTTCGGCATACCCAACAGCATCATCACTAATCTAGGTACTCAGTTCACCGGGAACGTTTTTTGGGACTTCTGCGATGAAAGGAGCATAGTAGTAAAATACGTCTCGGTGGCGCACCCTAGAGCTAATGGACAGGTCGAGTAGGCAAATGGTATGATCTTGGATGCACTTAAGAAGAGGATATACAGAGAAAATGACAAAGCTCCCAGAAGATGTCTTAAAGAGTTACCAGTCGTGGTCTGGGGCCTCCGAACCCAGCCCAGTCGCAATACCGGTGTATCACCATACTTTATGGTTTACGGCGCTGAGGCAGTGCTCCCAGCAGATATAGCTTTTAGATCAGCACGGGTAGAGAACTTCGACGAAGATAAGGCCAATGAAGTGTGGGAGCTAGAAGTGAATAGTGTAGAAGAGAAACGGCTCGATTCTTATGTACGTACAGCCAAATACCTTGCTGTTTTGCGCAGGTACTACAACAAGAACGTTAAGGAGCGGTTCTTCATGGTTGGGGACCTGGTCCTGAAGTGGAAGACGAATCAGGCTGGTGTCCACAAACTCGCAACTCCATGGGAAGGGCCCTTCATGATCAAGGAGGTTACACGACCAATGTCTTACAGATTAGCTCACCTGGATGGTACAGACATACCCAATTCATGGTACATCGACAAGCTTAGGCGTTTCTATGCTTAACTACTAAGATATGTACTCCTCTTGTACTTTCGATTTAATTCAATAAAGCCATTATGATTTCTCCGACCACTCTAATGTGTCACTTCAAAGTCTATTGTTATTCTAACTCAACCAGTCAAAACCGACCACCATTCCTTTCCAAGTTTTCAGAGCAGGCCCTGTCTTCGGTTCCTCCCAACGCGTGCATGGGATCTACTCTCTACGCTACGGGTGATCGGCAGGTCCACTCTGGTTTGACTTGTGTGCGTCTATATGTGCACAGGCTACGCACCTCACACTCCGACCATAGGACAAACCAGGGTCGTACAAACCTTTCAGGATGATGTGTCGACTAAACTAGTACAACTAAACAGAACGCTAACATGTTCTCACTTAGTTACACCAACACGAGATCCAAGCTTAAATACGTTTTCTACAAAACAAACAAGCTTATGCAGATATATAGTTATGTTATTACAAGCTTGCCTGAAAAGGTCCAAGTTTACAATAACACAACTACATCTTCTTCTACAGCTATAGCCTATACTATTGGCTGGTCGGGGCACGCGGCACCTACTGCTCGCTAGGCCTAACATCATGCTCGAGTCTTGGGGACTCTTGTACTGGTCGAGCTGAAGAAGATGGCCCCACCGATGCCTGGCTGGTCGAGACCGCAGGCTTCGCCGGTTGGCTCAAAAATGACGGTGCTTCCAGCTGACTTGTTGATGGCGTACCCTGTACAGGTGTTGTCCCACCTCCACATAGGTTAATGTCACCAATTATTTTTGCCGACAAGTCCAGCTGGGTCATCCGAAGCTCCTCAGCCTTGTCTGGATCTACCTCCTTCGGGTATCCAGCCTCCAGGCGCTTGAGATCAATCAAGGGGTAGTGAGCACGTACCATGCTTAGCACATGTGCACCTGTGTACTCACCCGCCTCCTTGACAAACTCCTAGAACCATCCCCATGCCTTTCGGCATCTCTCGACCAGTCCAAGCTATGGCGTCCTTGGCACATCCTCTGAAGGCGCTGGATCGATGAGGTTAAGGACCGGCAAAATGCCCGTTGCCACCTCCTGGCACCGGTTTTTCCATGCGTCCCAATCCTTGGTGATCTCTTGACACTATGCCTTCCAGCCGTCACGGTCTTTTATCACGTCCACCAGATGCTTCTTGGCATTGACTTTTAAAACTGGAAACCGCACAAGCTATTAAAACATCATACCACGACAAGATAAGGCGGCCAACAAAAGTGAGCATAGGGGTTTGGAAAACTTACTTTTTAGTTCCTCTTTCATCTTGGTCGTGTGGTCCCGGAGCTGTGACTGGTCGTGCACCAGTTTTCTGTTGTCCTCCTTCAGGCGGTCACACTCCATGACCGCACGACTGTTCTCCTCTCGAAGATAGACCACTTCGGCTTCTAAGCCTGCACTACAGCTGTTACTACCAACAACGCAACAACACTTGTCATGCACTCGTTGTGATAAAGTGACTACTTACTTGTTCTTTCTTGCTCTTTGTTACTGAGCTGGACGACCATGTTCTGCTTCTAGGACTCTTGCTCCATCCTCTCATGGTTGGTGGCTTCAAGTCGGTGGCGCAAGCGTTCCACTTCCGCTGTCAGCTCTTTATTACATGCAGTGATCCCCTCGATCTGGTCGAAGCATTTCTTACGGTACCTTGCGGTCTTCATTAAATCCTGTGTGCAAAAAGCTAAGTAAGAAAGTTTGACTAGACAACAAGATCAAGTGGTGAAGCAAAGCATACCTAGACCTCCGTCACTAGTCATTTCACCGCTCGTTCAACTTTTTTGGTCTCTTCGACCTCCGGGATTTCCTTGTGAACAACCCATTGGTCGTTCCGCCAACGCGACACATACACATGTTGTCGCTTGTCCTGTGGACGGCCCAGGACCTCCTCCACTTTGTCCTCTTCAGGCTCATCTTCGGGTGTCGGTGCCGATCCGGTGTTAGTAGCTTCTGCAATCACCAAAGCCTTCCCACGGTCTTTAGCGTCGGTGAATGTGGGCTATGCTCTCACCTCCGGTTGTTGCTCCTCAGTTTGCTCCATCACCCTCGATGTTGAAGTATTGCCCTCAGCAGGTCGAGTGCTCGGAGCACTCATGCCCGGTTCAATCGGTACCTCGACCACCTGCTCGGGGACTGTTGTATGACTGCTCCCTTACTGAGGTAACGACAGATCTTCTGATATGGCTTCCTCGGTGACCGGCAGCTGGGCAGTCTGTTCTGAATTTATTGGTGGAGCCACGAAACTTCTAGCCAGCTGGTCTGGACTTTTGGTGGACGCCGAACTAGTACATCCGAGATAAGTTCAGAAGGCAGCCATATTCAATACAAATTGCTATCTTACAGCAAGGTTAAAAATACTTACATATTGGAGGCGCAGAATGATGTGGCGAAGGCGCATCTCTTTGGCCGTGCCTACTCCATGTGCTGTGCGGGTGACACCTGGTCTCCCTCTACATCCGACACCGTCGCTGGGCCTTGGTGCTCGACCGTTCTGCCGCTTGTCCTTCGCGCTGTAGTGGTCAGCGATGTAGGTTCCACCAGCACGGAGGAGCCACCCTGCTCCATCGACTCCAGTTGCCTTCTGCTCTTTCGAGGGACGAGTCGGAAGATGTCTGCCTCCTCTATGTCATCGTCCGACAAAGTAAAGATCGCCTGACGATGCTTGCTGGCCACCGACAGCTTACCAGCAGCTTTGGCCGCTGCCTCATCTCCAACTCCGAGCATGGCCCAGTCGACGTCCTCAACCCCAACGCTGGTCTAGGTGGTTGGGTCAGCAACTTACGGCCAATCTACACCAGGGGGTGGCAACACAAACACTATCGCTCTATCCCGACCATTAATCTGGGAAACAAGTAGGAGATAACACAGTAAGTTTCTACTACGATATAAGACTACCGGTACAAGGCAAGATGAGTTACCTTTGGGGGAGGTCGGATGAGCTTGAAGGCGTGCTCGATGTCGCTCAATCTAACATAATTTGGATCAGCTAAGTTAAATAGCTCTCCAATTCTGGCTCTGACTTCGGTCTTGTCAAGCGCCTCCTGCCTCGTCCTCATTGGGTCTATGCTACCTTGGTACTCATAGCCATGATGTACCCTCCTCTGGCAGGACTGGATCCATCGACTAATGAAGCTCCCGACCATGCTCGGACCATCCAGTTTCTTCCACGAGATCATTCCAAATATTTCTAGAATCTATTCTAGGTGCTCGGGCTTCTCCGACCAGCTTGTCCTTTTCTTCGAAATGAACCCCACGTCACACAGTGTGATCATGTTTGGTTCTTTGCGGATGTAGAACCACTTCTTGTACCAGTTGTCAAGCGACGTGTTCCATGGGTAGTGCATGTACTAGGGCTTCATTCCGTCATGGAGGTTGAGGTACACACCTCCAGCTATCTTCGAGCCGCCGCTTCCTTTCTTCCATAGACAGAAAAGATGGTGAAAAAAAATCGAAATGGGGCTGGAAGTCGCCATATGGTTTGCAAAGATGAATGAAGGTGGCGACAAGGAGGATCGAGTTGGGATACAGATTGCAAATCCCAATCTTGTAGTACAGACAGAGGCCCTGAAGGAAAGGATGTACCAGAACCCCAAATCCTCGCTTAAAAAAGTCTTCGAACACCACGATCTCACCTAGTTGTGGATCGGGGTACCCTTTGCCCTCCGGTGCACGCCATCCTGCGAGCTCCTTATTGTGGAGTACTCCCATGGCGACGAGGTCTTCAATGGTCTGCTCGTTGCTTCTCGATTTCCACCACTCCTTTGCCATGACTACTGCTTTCTTCTGTGCGTCACTTTTTGCCATGAATCTAGCCTTGCTAATGAACGAGGAAACTGTGGAGGATTGATTGGTGGTGATTTCGGAGGTATTAGGGTTGGCAAGAGGAAGAAGAAGGCTACGACTGTGAATGGTAATGGGGTTTAGTAAAAAGTAACTTCCAATTCTATACTGTATTTAACCAAGAGTTCTGCCATTTCGTCTGCCCGAGATTCTTGGGAGACGTGCACACACGCCGTAAATGGTTGTTTTCACAGCCTCGAGATCTACGCTAATATATGCGCCTCTTTGTTATCAGTGTATGCGCCTCTTCGTTACCAGTGTGAGAGGGCACATGCTGACGCACCTACTTACAGGTGCCACGCAAATAGTTTTCTTGAAAAGACAAGAGGGCAGTATGATGTGCTATACCCGTCTACTTTTTTGACCAGACGTGTCAGATTGGACTTGACAGAGTAAAATAAAAAAAATGGTACGAGTGGCATATGGTTTTTTCGCCGCATTTCTCGTGCTCGAGGACTTTCCAGACCACCATCGTGCTCGGGGACTGTCCAGACCACCATCGTGCTCAAGGAATGTCCAGACCACCATCGTGCTCGGGGAATGTCTAGACCACCATCGTTCTCGGGGACTATCTAGATCACTCTCATGCTCAGGGACTTCCCTGACTACTCTTCGACAATTCCTCGGAGATTGCTCTCCTTGGCTACATGTGATTTGTACTTGCATACAGTCGAGAGGCATTTATTTAGACCTTGCTACAAGGTTGATACCTCGCCTTACAGCAAGCTCGAGGACTACATCGGTACGATGCACCTATCGGTGCATCTCGTATTTCTTGTACGATGAATGGATTCTCAACTTCAGTGGGAATTCTTTTTGGACCCTGGCACCACGTGCCTACGTCACCTACTACCAGGCTCAGGGACTAAGTGGGCACACTTCACCTTGCGGTGAATGTGCTTATTTTATCAACCCCTACGCTCTAACTGTTCGCCAGAACTACTATTGTCCAAGGGTTACTTACATTTCTTATCAGAAATACAAGTGGGCACACTTGATAAGGAAAGAAATCTTTTTCTTTTTTCTTTAGAGCACCATGCATTCTTTGGACTTCAGAATCTTCGGCTATAATCGTGGTCTACTGCTCTCTATTCTGACTAGAATGCTGGCCCATTCGATTGGTCAATGTTTCAACCAGTTGAAGATGACACGAAGACGGATCGCATTAGTCGAAGGAGATCGAACGGCGTGTCGCAGCATAATACATGGTGCTCGGGGACTAGCTATGGGGGTATTAACCCCTATACCCTTACAGCTAGGTTTGGGCTGGCCCGGATCAGGGGGTTTGGCCCACTAGATGATGACGCGCGGTCCGGCCAATCTGTTCGGAATCCCGCGCAAGAAATCAAGGCAGATTTGGAGGTCAAGCAAGATCCTGGTCGGTTAGAATAGGAATCCTTATCAGGCCACCTATGGCAATTGTAACTAGCTAGGATTAGTTTCTAGATCTGTAACTCTGCCCCCCAGACTATATAAGGCGGGCAGGGGACCCCTCTAAAAACATCTCTCATTGGCCTACAATAATACAATCAGACGTAGGACGTAGGTATTACGCCTTTACAGCGGCCGAACCTGGATAAAACCTCATGTTTGTCTTGCATCACCATCTTGTTTGTAGCTTGCGCATCTATCTGCCGACAATCTACTACCTTGGGCATACCCCTAGGTAGACTGCCGATCATATTTCGTCGACAGTCTTGGTTTGCATCATTAATGTCATGTGTTTTATGGCTAGCTAGTTCTTGATCTCACTAAATGTGTTAACCTTATTTATCTTTTTTGAGTAAAAAACATACACAACCTACAAATTAAAGGCCTTGGCATGCTAATAAAATAGGCCATGATTCTCGAGAACTTTCTGGGGATTCATAAGCATGTGCTAGATATGTACGAGGAAACTTCTAGAGTATAGATATTTTGTTATAAGAGTGTATAATGTGCCACATGGCACAATTCTAGAGGTCATGTAACACTATAAATAGGCACCGCCTTCACCCCTAGGACTAAGCCACCACAAGTGAGAAACCAACACGCAAGAAAGTAGAAGCCATGTGGAGAATGACATAGGTAGGCACCATGGGGAGTAAAGTATGGTAGGGTAGCCATCAATAAAGAAGTGTGTAGAAGTGAGTAAATAATTTTAGTAGCTTGTGCAGAGAGTCAAACTCCCATATTAGCACCATGCCCACACTGTGGACGTGCTAGCATCGGGCTCGCATCGTGGCTGTGCCTAGGACGGGCCATGTCGCGCCCACATCGTGGACGTGCCACACATGCTCTATAGTTGGGTTGCACCACACTAGGCTAGCTTTGGGACATGCCACAACAATGCTAGCACCACACCCATGAAAGCCCTATGTTTGCTTCTAGTAATTGAGTGACCTCTAGTGGACTAACCTTTTGCCTAAGTGTTGATTGATCTAGGTGAAGTCCACACCAAAGTGGTGAGCAAGGCTAGGAGATGAAAGGTGATTGATCCACATGGAGCAAGCTCACACGGAGAGAAGATGAAGAGGTGAAAACAAGCCCGAAGGCAAAGGCAAAGGCATATGCTAGGGGTTTTCATTTCGCCAGCCCAGACACAATAGAGTGTGTGGTCGGGTTTAGGATAGATAGCCATGCTCTAAAGCTCAATGGTTATCTAAGTTCCACTAGGTGTGAACTAACCTTCCATATCCATTAGACCTAATGATGTGGTGAGATGCAAGTGAAAAATGTTTTTGAAAAAGCTAACTAAGTGCCTAAGGTGAAGATGGTCATGTTGGAACATATTGGAGTTAGCGGATTTGAGACGCTTGCGAGAAATGAGACTTAGTGTTGATTTTCGACACTCACCGGAATCATCTGGTGCCTTGGTCAGGGGGTCATCAGAGAAAGAGGTGCAGGTGTGTGTAAGGGCATTCACTGTGGCTAGGGTTATACGCTAGATTTATTCGATGCTTGCCAAAGTCATCATCGGATTAATAGGTCATACTGTTCACTCAGAGGGAAATTAATTTGAACACACTCACCAGAAGCTTTGGTGCTCATCACCACACTTATCCGGTGATGGCCTGGCACCCCCACTGGAAAGTCACTAGATGAACAAATATAGCCATTGGAACTTCCAACAGCTAGTTTGACTCAAGCCTGCACGTGTGAACTCACCAGAATTATCCGGTGGAATCGGCTAAGTGTGCTGTTTAAAATAGAGATTGAATCTGAGCCATCCGATCGAGTGGCACAGGCTCCGATGGTGGCCTGTTCAGTGGGCACTATACTTTTTCGGTGCCTACATAGATAGCCCATCAGGGAGCTTCCAACCGCTAGTTTCTTAGGGGCTTATAAAGATGTGTTGGCCGGCTCCTAGTGAGCTCTATCTTGGCATTCTCAGCATTCGAACACTTGTGTAAGCTTTCAAGAACACCTCCCCCCACTCATATCTTTGCTAGTTGCTTGATTCAAAGTGAGATTAGAAGAGATCTATTGCATTTTCTTAGTTCATATGCATCTAGTAGCATAGTTCATCGTTGGAGCCTTGGTTTTCGTGTTACTCTTGGTGGTTGCAGCCACCTAGATAGCTCGATGAATTGGAGGATTTTTGAGGGGCTTGTAGTGATTGTGTGCCGCCTCAAATCAAGTTGATTGTTAGGGGCTCTTGTGCTCATCCCTGCTGGAGATCAAGAAGAGCAACTCTAGTGGAATGCTTATGGCTAGTTGGAGTGATCTTTATTGGTTGATTCTTGTGGCACCCAAGTTGTGAGTCTGGCTTGGTGGGTAGTTGGCATGTGGAATCACATTGGGACTCACCACAACAAGGACGTAGGTTACCAACAAGCAACTAAACCTCAGGGATAAATTGATTGTGTGCATCTCTTGCCCATTTGTTGACGGTTCGTATGTCTAGTGGAGGAATTCTGCAAGCGCATGGAACAATCAGATAGCACTTCGCTCGGTGAGAACCAAGTGTCAAATTTATATTTTTCCAAAGGAAGGCGGGAGGCTGAGTTGGCTTAGGTCAATAGTAATGCTTAAGGGAAGGTAGGTCCTTAGCCAAAAGTGGGTGAATGGATATTGTGGATGTGTGAATAGATGGGTGGAATGAATGGGTAAACAAGCAAGCAAGCTAGAAGTATGATAGCTAAGTGGGAGAGCGAGCAACTATCTTAAGTAGCAAAGCTAACCTTTGCTTAGAAAGAGAGACTTTAGTATATCGGGGCATAGCCCGCCTAACAACTAGGAGAGTTAACTAGAAAAGGTCTATCACAAGCCCTACGATTTAATAACTAGACCTATCGTGGTGGAATACAACGGATGGACAGAGCTATCACCACCTGCCAACTATCACAACCTATCCAGAGGCCTAGCCGTATCCACAGGTAAGATATAGCCTAAGCACCATGCTTAATCTATAAACTTACTACTTCGATCCGAGCTTCGATGAACTGAGATTGAAGTACCCTAATCAGATGGTGGAACCGGTACTAATGAATACCTAAGTAAACAAAAACTACCTATGATACTAATTCCAAGAATAAGCACCTAAGCTCACTAATGATAAACAATAATGAACTAGAACTTGAACAAAGCAAAGCAATAATACTGAATAAAGTACTAAAATGAAAGTACTGAATAAAGTAAATGCTAAATAAAATAATTACAAAGGAGCTATACCAGACCTAGAAGACTCTTCTAGACTCTGAAGAAGCACCGCTCTAGCTCTACTTCCACTACTAAGCTACTACTCTAGAGCTACTACTAAGCTAGAGAGCTTAGAGAAGCTTGGGATGCTTGAGGAATGATGGGGAACTTCTCCATCGAGCTCCACTACCTCTTTTATAGTGTGAAAAGGCAGTGGGGGTACTTATAGATAGTGTAGAAGGTCGGTGGAGCAAACTTGGGCATTGTGCGACCTCCTTGGGCGTCGGCCAACATCCATTTGCGTCGCCTTTGCATCCAACGGTGATAGATTAGATGGTAAGTTAGTTGCTTTGGTATAGAAGGCCGTGGTTAAGTCGGTGGTCCCTAAGTCTATGACAGTGGACCTAGGGATCCAAGGGAGCTCAACCTCCACCTTTGGATCAAATCGCCTCAAATCAACGGTGTGGGAGATCTCCTGGGGGTGCCACCTAGCCTTTCACATGGATCAGTGATGTGGTAGGCTAGGGGCATCTAGCGATGCCACATGGCATCGGTCAACGTGGACATGTGGGCCCAAGCCCCCCTGCCATGTCCATTTGCGTCCTATGCAGCTTTTTTGTACATTTTTTGTGAAAAAATCCTGCACACAAATATATTTCCAAGTACAAGTGGAACTAGGTGAAATAATAAGCAGATTTAGCACATGTGATGATGGTTTACCTTGCTTTTGGGTGAAATGTTGATGGTCAAAATGGGTGTTAGTGGCCATCAACACCGGTCTTGGTTTTCAACTCACACTTACTCTTTACATTCATATATATTTCTTATTTGTACTAGTTGCTTGTTAGAGTACCTCTCTAGTGTAGTTGTAGCTTAGTGGTAGAGTAGTTAGTTTAGTTGCTCACTATAGTTTGTTTAGTTGCTATCTCTTGTGTGGTTGAGTGCCTAGTAGTAGAATCAATTTGCTACTAGAATTGTGTAGGGCCTTGCTTGGGTGAAATAGAGCTAGGCAAAGTAGTCACCACTACAGATTGACCTATCACCAATGCCTCTATCGCCGCCGGTATCATTAAACCATTGCTGATGCTTATGACCAACGGTTCGTAATACGAACCATTAGTGATGAGACTATGATCGCCGGTTCGTAAGAACGTCTTGGTTCATAACTATCACCGCCACTTTGTCTTACCAACCGGCGGTGATAGTCCATCATCACAGCCGGTTTGCACCACCAACTAGCGGTGATTATGTGCTCCTCATCACTACCGCCTCGCCATATGAACCGGCGGTGAAGATGTTTTTCACCGCCAGCTTGTTGTATGATACGGCGGTGATAACCATGCTGTAGTATAATAAAATTCATAACTTTTTCAAATAAAGTCGAATGAAAACAAACTTTATATCTTTGTAGTTGATGACTTTTTATTTCAAACCATTTGCGGCCCTAGAATTCATTTTGAAGCACTCAAATTTTGAAATTCAAATTTTTCGAATTGTACAAACGACTTTAGATGGAAAAATGACCAAAACCAATGTTGTAGATCTCGATGAGATATACAACTTTGTAGTTGACAAATATTTCATTAGAAATCATTTATAGTCTCAAATTTGTATCTGAAGTTTTAAAAATTTAAAAACAAAATTTTTCAAACAACCTTGGATGGAAAATCAACCAAAATCAAAGTTGTAGATCTCGATGAGAATAACAACTTTGTAGTTGATGAGTTTTTCGTTTGAAATCATTTGGGATCCCAAAAGTCTGGCTGAAGTTTTGACGTTTTGAAATTCAAATTTGTTAAACGACCTCGGATGGCGAAACAACCAAAATCAAAGTCGTAGATCTCGATTAGAACAACAATTTTGTGGTTTATGACTTTTTCATCTAAAGCCGTTTAGAGTTCTAAATATTCATTTTTAATCTTGAAAAGTGAACACTAGAGGAATCGATATGCTATATAGACAGAAGTGAATTAGGGGTGGAGTGGTTAGAGGAGCAAAAGACAAAGGTCTCAGGTTTGAATCCCGGCACCGCATAACATGAAAAATAGTGTGGAATTGGAGCTAGAGCAGCTTCCCGGTACCATGAAGCTAGAGCTAGTGGCTGTGCTTCCTAGGATTGAAACAAAATTTTTTGGTCCATTTTTGGAATTTTTGAAAATTCAAATCACCGCCGGCTGATAATACGAACCGACTGTGATAAGATATTATCACCGCCGTTTGCAAACCGCCTGTGATGAGAATGTCATCACCACCAAGACCGAAAAGCGCTAGTAATAGGCTTTATGAACCGCTTGTGATAGGTCTGAATGTAGTAGTGAGTGTCTATTAGGCTTACTAATTATACTAATCACTTTCCTCTAGTGTTTGTACATTTGTAAAGAAATTTATTATAGGCTATTAACGCCCCTCTGTGGCAGAATTGCCTAATCTAGTGCCCTCCCAAGAGTACTTTTCTCCATTAGACACTAAGTACCTAAGAGAGTGCACTAAATCGTGTTGTTTCGTCGAGCACACCCTATGGGAAAACTCGAAAATCCATATTTTTCCATCAGGATCATAAATGAGAGAATAAAGCTTACAACATTCTTAACCATTTTTTATATCACTTTATTACAACATTAGAGTACTTAAACAAGTTGAATGCAATCACGGAATTAAGACAGTTTTAAATGTAAAAGAATTTATATATTTTAGGTTCACATTTTTATCTTGCAATGGAGAACAACATATGATCAGAGTTACAATGGAAATGAAGATTAATGGTGAATCCTTAACATAATGAACATTTATAAACCAGTTATGATGGCAAGTCATAAAAATTTTCTTCTAAAAACTTTTAGTAAGGGTTATAAATAAACACTATGATCGTAGCGTGAAAGGAAACCTCTCTGAGCCCACCAGGAGGTTTCCACATATAAGAGTCAGCTCTAGCATCCATCTGTCACCTGCAACAAGGGGAATAAAACCCTGAGTACTTGATTGTACTCAACATGACTTACCCGACAGAAAGAAAATAAAAGACTCCAACGATATGAAAGGCTATCTGGCTTGTGGGTTATTGCATCTGTAGGAAGCATTACTAAACGTGCATCCTTATATTTAATTTTATTAGCAGTCATGATTAGTTCATTAACTAACCATTCTATGTAAGCACCTATGCTACTTTCAAGCAGGTGGTAAGCAATCAGAACCATTTTACTATCTTTCATATTCCAGTTCTTACTACGGTGCTAGACCATAGCCAAGTCGTACCGTCTCACAGAAATGGTGATTAGCGAATCAATGTATCCTAGCTAGGTACCCCGAAACACACGCCCCTCTTGTACCCTAGGCACAAATAAGACCAACCCATTCTACTCCTGTCACGGGGTCTAGGTCCTCATCCAAACTTGGACTCCAAGCCCCCACACTTGAGCCCTGGTTTTAGTATTGTGCTTAGACCTCCACCTTTCCCCACCTCCAATCAGTCGGTTCGAAAAGAGCCAGAACCCACAACAAGAGCGTAATGAGCCTTCTCGCTCCCATAAGCAAGTATGTGCTCAGGATAATGAGTCTGTGACCTGACTACCATCCACAGCAACGGACGGTCCTCAATCGACACAGGCGGAACAAGTGCAATCCGAGCCTCGCTCGAATGCCTATCCAAGTCTAGATCCAAAGTACCATTCTGCATGGTCTCCAACTATCCTTCATATATATTCCATGTGATAGTAATATAATAACAACAATAATACCTTTCCTATCTCTCGCGAGTGACAGGTAATCACTTAACTTCTACCGGATTCTATAGAATAGCAATCTACATGATCCAGACATACTAGTAGGATATAACACCTCTGGTGTTTTGACCTAGCACTAAAACTTGACATGTCATCATGTGCATTGCAAAGCATTCGTAAAGTAGAAAATTTTGAATGCATTCATTAAATAAGCTTTATTTCATAAGTTGTTATTTTATGTGATGTGATTCAAAACTCTAAATAAAGATCATGACCACAAGGGTCAAATTTCATGTGATCTTGTGAGGCCATGTGTCATTTGACTAAAATAACCCTAATGGGCCATGTTACTAGTCAAAAATCAAAGTTAAAGTAAAAAGGTAAACAAATCAAATTTGAATTCAAATTCAAACCATGAAAGTCCTTTTTGCCCCTTTTGTCTAATTCAAAATCCATTTGGAATTTGGGGTTGTCACAAAAAGCAAAGTTGAAGCTTATTTGATAAGGATCAACTTTGGTATTCAAAGTTTTTAAAGTTTACATATAAAATTTGAAGTAATTTTGAAATGATTCAAATACTCAAATGCACCCCAAATTCAAATTTCAAAATGGAAGCAGAATTTGAAAATATTCCTTGAAGCAAAGTTTTAGAGTTTGAAAAGTTGAGCAACTTTCATTTTTGAAGATTTTCAACTTCTTTAGAAAATTTGTGAGTAATTTGCCAAATAAACGCAGTGGCAATTCTGTAAATAATCCAAAAATCAAAACGAAGCCGAGCGCCACCTCCCTGCTTGCCGCCGGCGCCATGCAGCTGCCGCCGCTGATCGATTTTCACCGCTTTCTCGAGCGGTGACACGCAGCAGGCTCCGTGGCGAGCTCGTGCGTGAGCTGTCGACGTCGGGCGCATCCTTCTCTGCTATAAATAGGAGCACCGCCGCCATCGTCCTCCTTTTTCCCCTCTGCTCTGCTCCGCCACCGATCAGCTCTGCCGCTCACCGTAGTCACCGTCGACCCCTTCTTGTCGTGCCTAGCTAAGCCAGCATGATCACCTTGACCTAGCGCTCCTCTTAGGCTTGCTCGCATCGCTTGGGTTGGCCGGAATCGCCCGACGCAATGCATTCTTCCCCGTGACCGGCCGAAGCTCCACCACCATCGACCTCACCGTGGCCACGTCGTTCCAACACATCTTCGCCTTCACCAAGCACACCGGCGTGATCGTGGTGAGTTCTTGAGCATGATGCTCGCTTCGCTTTAGCCTCTACTGCATCGTAACCGTAGTTACGTCGTGCACCGTCGTGCCCGTGCCGCCATGGCCGGCGTGGAGCTCTCTCCGGTGCGCATGCTGCCTTTCCGAAGGCTGGGATAGATTCATGGGGTAGTGTAGGTCATACACACTACTAGGGATGTGTACATCAATGATGCTCTTCTTTCGTCACTGAAGACTCCAAAATCATCACATATATTAGTTTATGATGAATTTGTGACAATATGGTATTCGTCATTGAATGCGCGTCATATTTCACCTACCGTGACGAAACGTCTATTTTCATCATAGATGTGCATTTGTTCTATGATGAAATGGCCATCGTCATAGAAGTGTGTTCTTTCTATGACGATCTATTTTCGTCATTGATATAGCCCCTTTTTCGTCATGACTTGCCGTCTGTTAGGCGGCCAGACGATGTCTGCCACGCTGGCAGCTGACGTGTCTTGTCCACGTGGCGTGTCCACATTGCAGGTGATGTGTCCAACCACGTGGCAGCTAACGTGGCCAGTGATGTGGATGGTCCACGTGTCCAATTTTTATTAGGCCACAAGGCTTGCTGTGATAGGTTCTCATTTTTGTCACTGAAGTAAATAGAAATTCATCACAATCAATTACCAAATCGTCACAGAAAGGTTAGATAATTCATCACAAGTGCACATACTGATTTCATTACAGAATGCAAATAATACTGGAATGACCAAAAGCTTCCATAAATTAATAGATCCAGTATTCCAATGACCAACAACTTAATCAACAATTCTAAACTCGGTTCACATAACTCACTAGACATCATATTTGAACTACTAGTTTCATCTCAGTTCACATTAACATCACAGGAAATAATAAAAAGTTGCCAACCACCAGCAACATAAGTTACTACATAAACAAAATCACCAGCAGACCCCTTGCTTAATGAACCAGCAGCTACGAGTAGCGCTCATGTCGAAGAAGCATTGTTGATGGCCAAGATACGCTTGAGCAGTGCATTGTTCTCCTCCATTGCCTTGTTGTTTATCTCTGTCAGCTTCTTGTACTCCTCCATCTCCTTTTGTGTCCTCGCTAGCTTTTCCTCAGCTTCTTCACTTCTCTTCCTAAGTTCATCGATTTCACCTTGTACAGCAGTCGTAGCTTGAGCTGCTAGTTGCTCCCGAAGCTCGCTTTCATTTGATGATGATGATTTGGAGGATGGCACTGGTTTGATGCCAACACTCTTCAAGAAAAAGTTTGAGCTATTCTAGGAGAGCACCTGGGACACAACCTGCACACTAGACACTGTTGTCTCACCTTCAGCAACAGGTTCTGTCCTCAAAGCTTCCATATTTGACTGAAACAGCAATGACCCATCATTAGTTGATACTTATTGCATTAATTTGAGGAGGAAATATCACACAAGATGTATTTTAAAAAATAAAAACCTATGCTGCATTGACAGAAACTGATGCTAAATAGGTATGCAATCATGAGTCATTTATTTGTTGTCAGGTAACTGAATACAAGTAGAAGTCAACAACATAGGATTATTATTTAGCAAGTATGGCTAGCTATATTGGATTATGACCAGTTTTGAGCAAAAGATAGAATACAAAATGTTTGAAACAAGACATATTATCCAATTAATGAATAGTTGTTGGCACAGCGAAATAGATGTCGTGACTTACAACTGCTTCTCTTGCTAGTTCAGTTAGACCATGTTTGGAGCTGGTATGGCAGGTCTTGAAGGCCTCCACCGCATCAAGTTCTTCATTTTGTTCTGTGCTTGGTTCTGCATTGTTTTTCTTCTTTTTCTATTTCATAGATAATCAATTACAACAAAGTTTTCTCAGATGAAATGCAAAATAAGTTGTTTAGTGCAAATATGTACAGGGTACTCTTTACTTACATATGCATGTAAGTGTGCCACATAGCTGCGAGAACCCATAGCTTGATGATACTTTACTTTACGGCGATTCTGCTTGTTCTTTTCACTTGATTCCTACAAGATAATGAACATGTCAGATGAGATCATAGGTTTAAAATGATAAGATACTTTACGACGATTCTACTTGATTCCACATACCATGTTTTTTGGATCAAACCACTTTGCAACTAGTGCCTTCAACTGTTCATCAGTCATGCATGCAACTGGAGAAGTTGTCCTAATCTCATTTGCAGGTACACCATTGAAGTATTTATTCTTGAGCCGATAACGCATTTGTCGCACCCCAGAGCACAGCATATCGATGGAAGCTTCCTCTATTGGCTTGTCGTCAGGGTTAATGGCCAAGCACCCCTAGTCATATGACAATTCCATATGTAGTTAGTCAATTCAGGTTAAACAGATATACATGTTAACCATAGAAACAGTAATGCACTTACAGAGAGCTTTCCCACAAAGTTTTTGTAATATTGATCATCTCTCTTGTATTCTTTCCAATGAGGTAGGACATGAACCTTATCCCGAATGATGACACCAGCCTCAGATGCAAACTTGGCTGCTTGAACAGGTTCATGAGGCCTTCTTTTGCCTTCAGCAACAGCTATGGGCATTCTCCTTCCCATAGCTTTTGTCATCCTGTCTAGCTGTGTTCCCTTGGTGGGTGGCCTGGGTCTCCTTGGGGCTCGCTGTGCAGGAGCTACAAAATAGAATTTGCATTAAAATGATTTAGTTTCATGTAGATAAGCAAAATAGATGACATATTTGAATGACAAATAAACTATAACTTGCCTTCAGTGTCTTCCTCTCCAGCTACATTGTCTTCATCAGCACCTGTACTATCTTGAGCACCAGCTCCACTGACTTCATCTACAGCTATATTATCCTGACCACCAGCTCCATTGCCTTCCTCTACATCCGTATAAGACCTTTGTGGTGGTATTTAATCATGACCATCTATAGGATCCTCTACATTCTGGCTATCTCTCACTGAAGGTTGAAGCCTTTTTAATGATCTTGTTTGGGATTCAGGAGTTTGCACCTGTGATCCTTGAGATGCCCTCACTCTCTTACTAGCCCTAACTCCTGGCGCCATGGTGGGACCTATCTTCTTCTTCTTTGAAGCTAGGACTTTCCAACTATACCCTATAGGATACTGTGGAAAAAAAATCAAGTAAGTCATGTGCATTAATAAGCAAGACCATATATTAAAGAACAGGTGTGCAAGAAACAAGATGCATCTAAAAGCAAGGGCATATATTAAAGAACAGATTAAAAACATTCAAATGCAATACAAATATTCCCCATCTAGTACTTTGAAGATAGAAGAAGCACCTTAGTTGCCAGGGGTTGTGGTAGCACATCAGATTCAGTGTCATCATCATCACTATCTCCTTGATCATCATCTTCAAGGAGATACTCCGATGAATCTGAATCTTCACTATTTGTTTTCTTGTTTGCTGATTTTCCCCCTTCTTTGATGCAGATTGTGATACAGAGTTATTAAATTCAGTAGATAGATTTTTCAGGCCGAATTCTTGCATCTTCTTTAAATTGTTCGCCACGTGTGTATCCCGGCGTCTCTCATAATCAGTTTTTGGAGGTTCTTACAAAAACAAGCAAATTGTGTGTATTAGAAAATAAAAAGGAGTGAACTAAGTACTAAGAGGTAGTAATACTAGATGCTAGATAGATAAGAGGTAGGAGCTAGTAGTGCCTACTAAAGAGCTAAGGGATAAGAGGTGATAGGTTATAGGCAACAAGTAATAGGTCAGAGGTAAGAGGTACAACTTTTTTTGTACTGAAGCACAAATACTCTAAATTATCTAAAAATTTTGAAGATTGCTTGTATTGAACTACCTTTTCCTATCAACACACATGCATGCACTCTGCTACATCCAAATCTAGATCATTAAAATGGTCAAACAGACCACACCAAAATCTATTTGAAGTCAAGAGTCACAGCTACTTTCAGAATTGTACTACAATTGCTTTCAGAAAACATCACTGCTGCTTCTATTTCAGACAAATACAAGTGCAAAATAGATTACTAATTGCACATCAAGACATAAATACAGATCCAAGATTCAGAATACAATTTGACTGCTGCTTATGGAGCTAACTAGATACCAGGGCAATAGAATTGTACAACAGAATTCATCAACACAGAAGAGTTTTGCTTACCTTGTTCTTGTTCTATAGGTCACTTCCTACCTTGCCCCCTTGTTGCCACCATTGCGGTTGTGGCTAGGTTGCGGATGTAGACCAGGTGCTCGTCGTCGGTGGTCGTCAAAGGGGAAGCAACCCTGGTGCGGTGAACCCTAGTCGACGGGGAAGTAGATCTAGTGCGGCGACGACCCACAATCCGATGGTGGTTAGGGTTAGGTTTAGGCGAGAAAGAGGTGGATGGGGCGAGATAGGTGCATGGGGCGATGAGAGAGAGGGGGATACGGCAGTTGATGTTGGCGAGGATGCATCTTGTGGGTGGGGACGTAGCTCGTCGATGGCGGTTGTGTCCCAGCGGTGGTGGATAGGGTTGGAGAAATGGGGGGAAGAGAGAACGAGTGGCCGAGGAGGTGACGACTACGGGAAATGAGTAAATATACCGGTGTTTGTGGCGGAATTTTTTGATGAGCGAAATTGTTTTGGCGCCTTGAGGCGCGAGAGGTTGCGGTCTTTTTTTTTGGCATTGCGGGATCTGTTTATCAAAGACTGCGCTCGAGAACTAATGAAACCACTTGAGTAGCGCAATGGTATGGCCCTTTGAGTTTGATCCCGAGCTCCCGGGTTCGAACCCGATGGTAGCCAATTTTTTTGGTTTTTTTCAATTTTTGGGTTTTGTCAACATTTATTGTGTTTATTCCTTTTTTTTTATTTCTCCATGTTCATTTTTTGCCAGATTTTTAATTAGTACAATATAGCTTAACAATTTACCTTATTTTAGTGTATGATCATGACATAAAAATTTCTAAAAATTTGGATGGACACCTTATTTTAGTGTATGATCATGACATAAAAATTTCAAAAGGATTTCGACAAAGTGGTATTATACAGCTGTAAAGAACTTCAGTCCAGATATATGGAATCTCTATCGTACTTGCTCATAGTCTAAAACGACTAATAACACGTGACAGAGGGAGTATGCCGTTGTGAGGATGTGCATGACCACATTCTTAGAATCAATTGAAACTTTGTTGTCATCATTATACTCCAAAATGTTGCATGACCACACTTCAATCTAATCTTTGTCTCCACCCTTCCGGTTCGGTAGCTAACGAAAGGAGTTCTTTCGCCAAGAACAAGCAACGGCGAGCTACCGCGAAAGCCGTTGCGCGTTAGTCATGCGCATATGTTTTCTTGGTTGAGTGAACATCAGAATTCCACGGGGAAGAATTGGAATAGGAATAGGTCAAAGTGCCCATGTTACAAAGGACGCCGTGCCTATTCCTTTCCCATCGAGTTCTAGAGGAATGCAATAATAAAGAAAGATCTTGATTTTCTCTTTCGTTCCTGCTTAGGAAAGTTCGAGTTGCCGGGCCTCAGAGCCAATTCCTTAAGGAAAATCTGGTTTCTTACTTTATTTGTGTGGGGACCCATATTTCAATATGTTCAATTAACCTCACACCGGACTTTGTCACTTTTAAGCTATAAGGTATCTTGTACAAATATGCAGGGGTATTGGTTACGATTCCAGTGGTCTTCAGGCGAGTTGACAAAGCTACCCCTATGCGAAAAGAATGAAGCTGATGTGGTTGTTCCAATTTATGAAATTTACTTGCTCTTCTCTCGATTGAACCATTGCAACCAAGGATTGAAAAAAACTTCTATTTACTCGATGGTTGTTGTTTCCATGTGATAGATTTTTCCTACGGAAACGTTTCCTTTTTTGTTAGAAACCCAGCTCTTTCCTTTCCCTTCATGACCATGAAACCAAAGACACTCAGAACTTTCACTCCGTTTGGCATAACTCTCAGCCGCGCCTTGGAAAAATATAGGAAGAAGTTTGAAAATAACTCAAGTATTTCATTTTTAATTTTTATGATATTTTTATTTTTTTAAATGTAACTCAAATATTTTATTTCTTGTAAAGATAAAATAAAATAATTACCTACAATAAATAATTATTTCTATTTTTTAAGTTCTCGATATAATTTGATTACAAATGAGTTATTATTGCATAACTTGAAATAGTTGAACTAATTAATCAAACTGTAAACTAAAATCTTGATATTAAAGTTAGATTTTGTGTGCAACCTAGAAAATCAGAAAACTAATAAGATAGTGTCGTATTATTGCTAATATTTAGAAAATCACAGAACGTAATATCTAATAAAAAATGTTGCAAAAAAAATTGGCTACCACAGGGTTCGAACCTGGGAGCTCGATGTCAAACTCAAAGGGCCAGACCATTGCGCTATTCAAGTGGGTTCGTTAATACTCGAGCGCAGTTTTAGATAAACTCTATGAGATCCGCTCTCGCCCGCTCGTGCCCGCCCGGCCCATGGATTCTGCGCTGTCGATGCAGATCGGACGACCGAGCAAACACTTTGGAGGATCAAAAACGGCGACGCGGTGCCGGCTCCCAAAACCCTAGCTCACTTCTCTTCGCCCTTTCTCTCTCAGTCCAGCGAGCGATAGAGCGCAGCCGAGAGCTCACAGCAGACGCGACGTGGGGATGGCGGCTCCGCCGTGGCACCCCTCGCCGGCGCACGCGTGCGTCTGGAGCCGCGTGCGGCCGGAGCCACGCGCGGCACTGTCGAGCGGCACCACGGTGGAGCCCTTTGGCCCGAGCTTGAGGGCCGGCGCCTCGGGAGATCTAGGCGGCCGACGGCGGCGGCGGCTCAGAGGGCTGCTTGCGGTTGCATCTCGGGCTCGGTCTCGGAGGGCTCCAATCGGCCACTTGGCCTATACAGGTACCCTCACGGCCTCACCCTCACCCTCACCGTCTATTGCGCCCGCCACAGCGCACAAAGGCGCCACAGGACGCACTAGAGTTCTTTTAATAATCGTCTTTGTTGTACATTAGCTTGGCATTTTCATCCTGCTGCACACCTAAAGTGCCTAAAAATATCAATTTCTACATTTCATTTTGGGAAATGCTTCACATATGTCCCATCTGTATCACAACTACTACTTCTAATCCCAAATATAAGTACGTGGACTTGGGCACAAGAGTCAAGGTAAGGCGTACCATGATCCTAGTGCCCACCAATTATTGCTAAAAGTTAAGGTAGCTGGCAAGTTTATTGCATTGTTTAGGGTGCTAAGCATGTGCAGACATAGAAGAATGAAGCAAAAGGCTGCATTGGAATTGTCATGGATAAATTAGGTGCATTTGGAAGAATGCTAGATGGACTTGAACTTGGTATTTGAGGGAGTAGGTGTTTAGTCCCTTTGGTTTAGAAGTAAAAAACCACCCAACTGAGTTGAACAATTTGATCTTTTGGTTGAAAAAGAGCTGTACCAATGGTTTGGTAGACACCAGATAGCATTTTTTTCCCTTTTCTAGTACACTTCCTTATAGTGCTTAATGATCAGTTCCCTTGTTTCTTTATTCAATTACTTTCTTTTTCTTATGCTGTGTGAATCTTCTGTATTATATTCCCTATCCGCACTTCGTTAGATGTGGCATAGGATGAAATTTGGAGCCTATTTGGGATTGCTCAAGCTCCTGGTTTTTCGCCAAATTTGGAGTTTCTGGGTTAAAATAAATTGGTTTAAGTCTCTATTTTTAGTCTAAAATAGGAACGAGATGCCTCACTCCCAAGAGTATGCAGTTCATGTGGTCTGATTTGAAAGAGTCATGCTACAATTTAGGAATAATTTTGACAGAGTACGTCAAGGTCCATACTAGAAATCATCATCTTCATCGTCTAGGGACATGTCATCATTGTTATCATTGCCACCATCACTACAGTACTGCAGTACTGTCTCATCTTCCTCCTCATCCTCACTATCTTCATGAATAATAGGTTGCTTCTTGCTGCTTATAAGGTCTTGTAAATTTCCTTCAATTATACTGGCTTCTCCACCTTGAATATTGTGCGTAACCTCATTATCAGCCCCTGCTTGCACTACATGTTCAGTGTCAGAACAATAATCATCCTGATGCACATCATGACTGGCCTCATCTTTTTTAGCGACATCATAAATATTCCTATGTTCAAATTTCTACACAACTCGCCAATCTTTACCTAAAGATGTGTCTTGTAGGTAAAATATCTTTTTTGATTGAGTTGCTAAGATGAAAGGATCAGTCTTGTACCATAATGACTGCACATTGATGGATTTGAAATGTCCGTCATCTCGAAGGCCTATCGTCTTGCCTTCTTGCTTGAACCAATCTCATCGAAATAGAACCACCGTCCGACGGACTTGAAGATTTGAGTTATATTGCAACTCAATTACCTCTTTAAGGACTCCATAAAAATCTATGTTGTTCCCATCATGTGAACCTTCAGTCATTACACCACTATTTTGTGTCAGAAGGAAATTCTCATGATCCACAGTGCTATACCGCACTCCATTAACCTTGCAAGCTACACAAGTCTTAACTCGCAGATCTGGGCCACATGACAGTGCCCACAATCCTTCGCTAACCGATTCTAGATTCTCCTTGCATTTGTTCTCAATCTGTTGCAACAAAAGTACTCAGTTAACCAATTACATATGGATACTAATGCATTTACTGAACCTAGAAACACAATGTGTAGTGACTTACATGGCACCTAAACCACTTTGCAAATCCTTGTTCAACCATTTTATCAACATCAAGTGCACCTTGCTGCTCAAGATCGTCCCTGTACAAGCTGTAGGGCAAAGTTAAGTCATAAGAATAATTTGAAAAATTAGAAATAAAACAAAAACTAATCCCCAAAACATCTAATAGATACTTACTCCAAATATTCCTCAACTTCTTCACAATTATTTAGCACATACCAAACTAACTTATTGAGGTCAACATCATCAATGTACTGGCTCCTAGTAGATCCAACAAGAGTAACACCATGCTTAAAAACAGAGATGTCATCAGGCAATGGCATCTCTCCATCACTACCATCATCATGGTTAAATCTATTGTCAATATCCTCCATATACCTAGAACCAAAAGTCAAGGTGTCACTTGCCATATATGCCTCAGCAATTGATCCTTCTGGCCTAGCCCTGTTCCTTACAAAATTCTTCAAAGTGCCTAGCCGCCTTTCTATTGGGTACATCCATCCGTACTGAATAGGTCCTCTTAGCAGTGCCTCATCAGGAAGATGGACAGCCAAGTGCACCATGACATCAAAGAAGGCAGGTGGAAAGATTTTCTCAAGCTTGCATAGGATCAATGGAATTTCTTCTTTTAGCCATTTGACAACATCAATCCTTACATTTCTACTGCATAGTTCCCTGAAGAAGGTCCCGAGCTCTGCAACTGCTTCATATACATCCTTCCTCACCAGTCCTCTTAGGCCAGTAGGTATGATTCTTTGTAGGAGTATGTGGCAAGAATGTGTTTTCAGCTTTCCCTGCTCCTTCGAACCATCTTCACTTATGTATCTTGCTAGGTTAGCCGCATATCCATCAGGAAACTTGATACCTTTGAGAAACTTGCAGAACTCAATTTTCTGATCCTTCCCCAAGACATACGGAGCAGGTGGAGCAGTGACTGAGTTGCCATGCTACTGTAAGTGCAATTTAGGTCTTATGCCCATATCATGCAAATCTAGCCTAGCATTGGTTGTGTCCTTGGTCTTGCCCTGCACATTGAGTAATGTGCCAAGAATGTTTTCACATATGTTTTTCTCTATGTGCATCACATCCAGATTATGTGGAAGCTTCAAATGTTTCCAATATGGCAATCTCCACAACCCAACTTTGTGGCTATAAATCCTTAGACCCTCATTGCGCTTCCTTTTATTTCCAATAATTTCAGGTTGCTTCCCTGGCCTGACATCTTTCACCTTCTCTAGCTCATCTAGGACCTCCTCCAAAGTGAACTTGCCTGGCTGATCTTTGTTTTCATGCTTACCATCGAAAGCCAAGCTTCTCCGCCATGCATGTGTCCTTAGAAGGTAACGACGATGTCCAATGTAACATATTTTACTCCTTATTGCTCGAGACAACGGATCCTTGTCGCAATGAATACATGCATAATACCCTTTTGTTGTTCGCCCTGATAACGTGCTCAACGCTAGAAAATCATGTATACACCATAGCACGGTAGCACGAAGGTTAAACTTCTGACCAGTACATGCATCGTAGGTACTGACACCCTTCCATAGATCGAGCAGTTCTTCAATTAGGGGCTCAAGGAACAAATCAAAATCCTTTCCTGGAGATTTTGGACCTGGGATGAGTAAAGACATAAAGCAATTTGCTGGATTCACACATTCCCATGGTGGGAGATTTAGCGGTGTTAGAAGCACTGGCCATATACTGTACTACGTACTCATGTTGCCAAATGGATTGAATCCATCGGTAGCTAAGGCAAGCCTCAGGTTCCTCGAATCATCTGCAAAGGTTGGTTCCCTCATGTCGAACTCCTTCCATGCTTCTCCATCAGCTGGATGGCTCATTACATTATCGACTGGTGTCCTCGTTTTCTTGTGCCATTGTGTTTCCTCAGAAGTGCGCTTTGAAGCAAAAATTCTTTTCAACCTTGGCAAAAGTGGAAAATGTCTCAATACCTTGTGTGGAACCCGCTTGTTCCCAGTTTCATCTTGCCATCTAGACGCCTTGCATACTGGGCACACATTCTCTTTATAATACCTCTTCCGAAACAACACACAGTTGTTCTTGCACACATGGATGTTTTCGAAACCAAGGCCCAGTTCTCCAAGATATTTCTTGGCCTCATCATATGATTTTGGCAACTCACTCTGAGGGTATCCTGATGACAACAACTTCAGAATTGTGGAAAATGCTGTATTGCCAATTCGATAATGAGACTTGATATACAACATCCTCACTAGAAAAGAGAATTTTGAATGGCTAGATCCCGAGCTAAGTGACTTCTTCGCATCTTCAAGGACTCTTGCAAACCTTGGTTGTTCTCCATTAGCCTCTGCCGCAGCATACAGATCTCCTATCATCTCTGGTACTTCGTGATCCTCATCATAATCATCATCGGCCACATCCACATGTATCCCAAAGTCATGATCACTTCCTTCAACCTCCTGCTCTAAATTTTCAACTACTACAGTATCTGCCGACTCCCCATGATGAATGCACCTGGTGTATGTAGCTGCCATTCCATAAATGTGTATATGGTCATTTACATCATCCTAAGGCCGTAAAGTTTGATTAAGACATTTGCTGCACGGACAAAGTATGTGGCTGTCTTTGGGGTATCTTTCACTAACAAATTTCATGAACTCTTCAACTCCTTTCACATATGCAGGTGTGAATTGTGTCCCATAAATCCAGCTTCTATCCATCTATTTTGAGAGTAAAATAAACCTTGCACTCAGTCCTAAAATTAGAGTAAACTCAACAAAATTCAAAAACACATCCAACACATGCATATATATAAAGAAATTCAAAAACAAATCAAACCTTGTACTGCTCTGTCCCACGTGTCGCCGCTGCTCTGTCCCACGATCGTCGGCGCTCCTCTATCCCACGCAAACCGCCACTGCCCGGCGCTGCTCTCCTCGCCCCACGATCGTCGGTGCTGCTCTGACTGCCCCACGATCGCCGACGCTGGTGCACACGATCTGAGGCCTTGTACAAAACTAAAAATTGAGGCCTACTAGCTTGAGAAAAGATCAAAACCCATTGTGAATGAATTGGATTACATCCTCTATTCTTTGTTTTTTCTCACGCTTTTCCAAACCCGATTCAAATTTTCTAGACCTATTTGCAGATGACATGGCTTCAATATTTGAACACTATTGTAGGAGGCTTCTAGATGAAAAGATGAAAAGAACAAAATTTAGAGATTGACCCACTACTCGCTATATATATAGTTTGCTGTGATTGTGAATGAATTGAAAAAAAACGAATGATTACTATTTACCTTTAGGGCCTCATCGCCTCACCTCGCCTGGGTCTGGGTGCCTCATCGCCGTCAGGTTAGTTCATCACGCTCGACACGATACACGGCCAATAGGGCATCAGGGCGATAGGGGACGTCGAGTTGAGACTTGGGATCGCAGCAATCAGGAACGTCCGTCCAGCGGCCAGGAAATCATTTTCTATTAGGCTAATAGGCTTGCTAATGGGCAATGTTGCTATTGGGCCAAGGCTTCTGTGCTTACTGCTTAGCTATACGTTTACAAATAGAAAAACATGCATGCCTTTATCACAAAACAGTGAGTGCTCTAGTGGTAATGCACCAACATGTCTAGCAGCAGGTCACGAGTTCGAATCTCCCTGGGTGTGCTATTTTTTGGCAAAAAAAGGGAGGCGGAAGGATGCAGGATCAGCTGGACCATGCGGGCACGCTGCCCCACTTGTTCCCGCCACGTCCTCAGGCTGAGACCCACTGGTGGGGGCCCAATGGTGGGACCACATCACCACGACCTCAAGGTGGGACCTGCTGGTGGGACCACAACGCCACGTCCTCGAGGTGGTACACGAGCCAAACGATCTATGACGATTTAGTTTTGTTGTTTTATGACGATTCTTTTGTTTTCGTCATTATTCTTTGTGCCAAAGCTCCGTCACTTGTTACTTATGACGAAGCTAGAAATTTCATCATAGAAAGTGCTTGTTCTGTGACGAAATTTGTAAGTGTCATGACTGAATCGTCATTGATGAACACATTTCTAGTAGTGACAGGTGCGGTCCGCCTCGCCGGAGCATCACCGCCGACGCGTTTTGGCCGACCAGTGATGGTAGCGCCGTCGTGTGCCTTGTCTGTGTCACTGACAGCGAGGTCAGGTCGTCAGTGAGAGAGAGAGAGAACAGTGAGGTTTTGATATTTTTCTGATTTTTGAATAGTGCAGTAACTTTGGAAATTTATAAGAAAATAATTATAGCTCCAAAAATTCTAAAAATTTATGTGTAGCTTCTGTACATGTTCTAGTATGGTTTAAAAATATGAAACTTGAAATTTGAATAAATTTTTAATGTTCAAAAATTTAGTCAATTAATTGATAAATGTGAATTCCATGATTTTTGTAGGCCACTGTATAATTCCAAAAATTATGAAATTTGTTTTGGAACACTAATTTGTCATGAGGAAGCTTACATAAAATTTTGAGGTCATTTGGAACAAGTTCATTTTTGGGCTTATTTCCAAATTAATTCAAAAACGAATAAAAACAAACCCTAAGTGTTAGATTAGTGTTTGATCTTGTTTTGGTCATGTTTTGTGACCAGTAGGGTTTCAAGATCAGTTTGGTCAAGTCACATGTGTGGTCCTTGATGGTAGAATTGCAAGTTGGTTTTGTTGGCTTGCAACTGTACCGTGAAAGACAGTTGTATTCGAGGTGTTGTTATATTTCATGTACCATGAAAGCATCATATTTACATTATCATCATGTTGAAGCATATGTTATCATTTCGTGTAGAATCCGAGAGTGAACCAATCCTAGTTGAGCAAGTTGTTGAAGGATCCCCGGTTGCCTTAGGATTCAATATTTGTGGTACTGATCCGAAACCCAAGATCGTCAACGAAGGCAAGCCCCGGTTTATGCATTAAACCATTACCTTGTTTACTTTGAAAAGTTTATCACCTATGTTACCTATTGCATTAAGTTGATTTATTCAAATGTTACCTACTTGATGCATTGCCTACCTTGTTAATTTTTTACCATCCTTGAAGATGTTTTCATTTACAAAGGCGTAGAATGCTTAGTATGCTTTATGGTAGGCTTTCAAGTAAAAGTTTTGATACAATCAAAGATGGCATATTGGCCAAAGAATGAAAGAAGATAGAATGAACTAGAGACTAGTCGGGTGACTTATCTTGAATTTTGGGTAATGTTGCCGACTATGTCGCTTAAAGGCCACTCATTGTGGATCTTCTGAACGAGACACTTTGTAGTACTAGTCACATACTCCAGTAAGCCTACTTCGGCTAATCCGATACTAAGATGAATGCCCACGCACTAGGAGTGGAGAGATGGCGGGAAGTAGCGTGTACCCTCATGGCTGGAATGTGGCCGGATTTGAGGTGTGCTGTGCTCTTGGGTGGCGTGGAGACGGCTTAGTATAGGAGGATCCAGTAGCGAGGTTGATATATGCAAGATTAATTTCTACATATGTCGTGTGATTAGGAATCCCCAGCTGGGACTTAAATCAATTCGAATTGCCGGTGCTCCATGGATATGGAGACTTGTTTCATTACAGAAGCAATGCTGGACGAGTGAATTACTAAAACATGAGAAAAAGGAATGGAATGAGAAGGATTGGAATATGGGATAGGAACACTTAGTTTGAGATAATGAACTAAAGTACTTAGGGGTAAAACTTGAAAATAGAATCAAGAATAGTAAGCTTTTGGCAAAGAACTTTTGAATCTTGCTATATCCTTACCTTGACCCAACACCTACATCTCTAAAGTCCTTCACCCCCTGTTACGTCAGGTCAGTCTTGTTGAGTACTTTTGTACTCAGCGTTTGTTAACCCTTGTTGCAGGTGAGTCGCATGCGCAGGCTTGTTTTGGTCCCTACTGCGTGTCTGTGTTTGAAGTCATTGATGATGAGGAATGATGAATGGCCTTTGGACAAGGCACTAGTTTGTATGATAAATAATGTTAATGTAATATTATCCCGCTACTATGGTTGTATGACACTTATGGTATTGTAAGTTTGAAACAAGTGGTTTGCAAACTATGTGATCTTAAGACTTCCGCTATCTTTTACTCTGATGTATATATTTGAATAAACTGTTGTAATCTGTAATGTCTATGATTGGGATCCTATTCGAAAAAGAATCGTGGATGATTCAGGTTTCCTGAGGACACCCGATAGACCTGTTAAGTTGTTGGGAACTCGTGTACGCTATCAAAGGTCTATTGAGACAACGATAGATGCACGTGGGCCCGATTTCTCAAGAGGTTCTGCCACAGCTGGTATCAGAGCAGTTCCTATCAAAGATCATTGTAGGTTACTTTGGAAAACCTTCAAATTGATTTGGATCAAAGAAATTAAACTTGATGTTTTAAAGTTCAAATTTCTTTCTTCTTACCTTTGATCCAGTCTCAATCCCATCTTATTTGAAAGTTCGTAGCGGATAATATGATTAGGTTTGTCCTATGTATTAAAAATCTGGTACTTATGATTATATAAATCTTTTGTACCTAGATTCGTAAGATCGATTCATGCTTCATGCTTGAACACCTTGCATAATAATTCCCCTTAAGAAGTGGTTGGGTAAGTAATGTCAATCCCATTCTTGCTAACCACCATTATCCTCAAGCTATTCTTATAGTCCTACCCTAAATTCTACAGGCTATGGCAAAGACCAAGGTAACCGCATGCAAGTCCACGGGACCTCATGGAGTCCCTCGTCACCAGTTGGCACCACGTAACCATGAGCTTGGTGAAGAAAGTTCTAAGACCCTAGGAGATGAAGGATCTTCAAGCAATCCCACCAACATAGAGAACCTTACCAAGGAGCTCAACACCCTTCATCGAGCTCATGCCAAAGATCAAGAGGAGCTGGCGGAAATGCAAAGGGGCATCACCATGACCATGGAGCTATGGAATGAAGCCTGGACACGAGAGGATGCGGCCAATGAACGCGTCCATGAGTTGGAGTTCTACGTAGAAGACCTGGAGATGGACAATGCCATTCTTCATGAGAATGTCCACATGCTATACGCTCAACTTCATCCTCCTCATGGGGATGGTGAAGTTACAGATGAAGAAATGATTGTAGATCCAGGAGAAGTCGAGAATGAAGAAGAGGAGGAGGATCCTGAGGAGTTAGTGTACTTCTCAGATGAAGATGAGGTTTCGTCCGATATGGGCACGGATGCCGATGACTGAGAGCTCGGAGTAGTAATAGTTCCTTTACTGCTTTCCTAGTAAACCAGGGTTGTCTTATGGGATACAAGACATGTAATTTAAATAAGTAACCCTTTGTAGCATGAAACCTTTTAAATGCTTTCAATAAATAATAATGTAAGTAAACGTGTTTCTCTAACAGATGCCTCGTCCTATCACTCGAGCTAGTGCTAGTTGCTCGCATGACAATGATGATATCCCAAATCCTCCACCAATGCCTCCGACTATGGCAGATGCCATAGCCGTACTTGTCAACGCAACGGCAGAGAATGCTAGGTTGTTAAGGGAATTGGCTCAGAACCAACAGGCACCATACCCTAATCGTGGCCGCCGTAATAATGGAAATGATGAGTCAACCTATGTTGATTTTACTGACACACGTCCGCCTATGTTCTCTAAGGCAGAAGAGCCTTTAGAAGCTGACGATTGGCTTAGGACAATAGAGCAAAAGTTTGAGCTGATTCACTGTACCGAGATTCAGAAACCAAGGTTTGCGGCACAGCAACTCCGAGGAGCTGCTGGTGCCTAGTGGGCAAATTTGGTAGCAGTACAGCCCACTGGTCACCAAATCACCTAGATCGAGTTTAAGGATGCCTTCAGGGCACTCTATATTCCAGATGATGTGATGACCATGAAGTTAGAAGAGTTCTTGGCTCTTAAGCAAGGGAGCACCCGGTGATGCACTATGTTGGGCGTTTCAATCACCTGTCACAGTATGCTATAGAATATGTGAATACTGATCAGAAGAAGAAGAATCATTTCCTTAGAGGCCTAAACACTAAACTTTAGACCATGATGGCAACTTGTGGTAATGCAACTTATCATGAGACAGTCAACATTGCTATCGCTTTGGAGGAGAATTACCGCCGACACAAGGAGGCGAAGAAAAAGAGAATATCTACTTCCGGATCGTCAAGTGGAAAGCGTCAAAAGATAGTCTACCATCCTTAGAATCATGGCCGTGCGCCATTCCACCCACAACAAAGCCAAAGCAGGCAGCAAATTTTTATTTGCCCTACAACTAATACGCCTTATCCTCATCAAGCACAGCAGCAGCAAAATAATGCAAATAATGCAAACCGCACTGCTACTTCCCAGAATCATAATTATCCATGTTATAATTGTAGTAAACCCGGACACTTTTCCTGAGATTGTCCGTATCCCAGGAAGAACAATCCTGATGCACCTAAAGCCCCTGTTCCTCAAGCTCAGAATCAGTACAAGGGCAATGCTCAGAACAGTCAGAAGGGTTAGACTAAAAAGAAAACTGGAAGGGTCTTCTATACTCAGGTGGAATCTATTCCAGAAGGAGAACTAGTAATGATGGGTATGTTTCCCATTGCTAAGCATCCTATAATTACCTTATTTGATTCTGGTGCATCCCATACATTCATCAATCATACATTTGTTGTGAAGGATGGGATAGCTATTGGGGAAACAAAAGAACCATATCATATACAGTCGCCCGGGGGATGAATCTGTACAAGGGAGGTAGTTCAGCATGTACCTATGGATTTGGGAGGATATGAGTTCCCTACCAATATGCTAATATTAAAGGATCAAGATATAGATGTGATCCTTGGTATGAACTGGTTAACCCAACACAGGGCTATCATAGATGTCCTACATAGAACCATAAGGGTAAATGCACCTGACAGCAAAACCCAACTTCTCATCCAACTTCCCTTTCCTAAGAGTACGATTGAAACAGTCTGTGCAACTACTATTGAAGAAGCTGAGAAAATTTCAGTGGTATGTGAATTTACAGATGTCTTCCTCGATGATCTGCATGGTCTGCCACTAGACCGAGATGTAGAGTTTAGAATTGATCTAAAACTAGGAACGGCACCTTTGTCTAGAAGAGCATATAGGATGCCACCCAAAGAATTAGCAGAATTAAAGATCCAACTACAAGAGTTGTTAGACAAGGGTTTCATTCAACCCAGTTCATCACCTTGGGGATGCCTTGCTATCTTCGTGAAGAAAAAGGACCAAACCTTAAGGTTATGTATTGACTATCGGCCGTTAAATGAAGTCACCATAAAGAACAAATACCCCTTACCCCGAATTGATTTGCTTTTTGATCAACTTGTGGGAGCTAAGGTGTTCTCGAAGATAGACTTGAGATCAGGCTATCACCAGATTAAGATCAGACGAGAAGATGTGCTGAAGACAGCATTTACCACTCGATATGGTCTATATGAGTATCTAGTCATGTCTTTTGGGCTAACCAATGCCCCGGCTCATTTTATGTACCTGATGAACTCAGTTTTCATGCTCGAGTTGGATAAGTTTGTAGTGGTCATTGATGACATTCTTATCTATTCTAAGAGCAAAGAGGAACATACGGAACATCTCCACATTGTTCTACAAAGATTAAGAGACCACCAATTATATGCCAAATTCAGTAAATGTGCATTTTGGTTGGAGGAAGTACAATTTCTAGGTCATGTGTTATCTGCTGAAGGTATAGCTATTGATCCGAGCAAGGTAGAAGAAGTCCTTAACTGGAAAGCACCTACCACTGTTCATCAAGTTCATAGTTTTCTAGGGTTGGCAGGGTATTATCGTCGGTTCATCCCCGACTTCTCTAGAATTGCAAAGCCGATTACTGGACTGCTGAAAAATCAAACTAAGTTTGTATGGTCAACAGAATGTGAGGAGGCCTTTCAAACATTAAAGAAGTTGCTGACAACTGCACCAGTATTAGCACAACCTGATATTGAGAGGCCGTTTGATATCTATTATGATGCGTCTGGAATTGGTATTGGCTGTGTTCTTATGCAAGAAGGTAGAGTCATAGGGTATGCTTCCAGACAACTCAAGAAGCATGAAGAACATTATCCTACCCATGATCTTGAATTAGCCGCTGTTGTTCATGCACTCAAGGTTTGGCGACATTATTTATTGGGCAATATCTGTCATATCTACACGGATCACAAAAGTTTGAAATATATCTTCACTCAGTTAGAGTTGAATATGAGGCAAAGAAGATGGTTGGAACTTATCAAAGATTATGACTTAGAAGTGCATTATCATCTGGGCAAGGCTAATGTGGTTGCCGATGCCCTAAGTCGCAAGAGTCATTGCCATTGTCTGACTGTGAAACCTATGCAATGAACATTGTGTCAAGAGATGGAGCATCTAAATTTACAAATCATAGAACAAGGTTCCCTGTCCAATATTGCAGTTGAGTGCACTATCAAAGATCAGATCATTGCTGCTCAACGGAAAAGTAAGGGCATAGCCCATATCAAAGATAAAGTCAGATCTGGAAAACCAACATGTTTCAAGATTAATGAATCAGATGTTGTATGGTTCAAGGATAGATTGGTAGTACCCAAAAATCTAGAGCTATGAAAGCAGATTCTTGACGAAGCTCATTCTACAAGATACTCCATTCATCCGGGTAGCAATAAAATGTATCATGATCTGAGAAAGAGATATTGGTGGACCAAAATGAAAATAGAAATAGCTCAATATGTGGCCAAGTGTGATATTTGTCAGAGAGTCAAAGTGGTTCATATGAAGACTGCAGGTCCATTACATTCATTGCCAGTTCCATCTTGGAAGTGGGAAGATATCTGTATGGACTTCATTGTGGGATTGCCTAGGACATCTGCAGGCTACAATTCAATATGAGTTATTGTTGATCACCTAACCAAGATAGCTTATTTCTTACCAGTCAGAGATAAATATTGAGCGGAACAATATGCAAAGATTTATCTTGATAGAATCTTCAGTCTGCATGGGGCACCCAAGACCATTGTCTCTGACAGAGGGTCATTGTTCGTATCCTAGTTTTGGAAAAGTCTACATGAGTCTTTGGGAACCAAACTTATCCGTAGTTCTACTTATCATCCGCAAACAGATGGACAGACTGAGAGGGTAAATCAAATTCTCGAAGATATGTTAAGAGCATGTGTCCTTTCCTATGGTGCTAAATGGGATGAATGCCTTCCCTTAGCTGAATTCTCATATAACAATAGCCATCAAGAGAGTATTAAAATGGCACCATTCGAAGCATTGTATGGTCATAGATGTCAGACACCTTTAAATTGGTTAGAAGCTGGAGAATGTTGGTTCTTTGGACCGGATGTGGTCAAGGAAGCTAAAGAGAAAGTTAAGCTCATACAAGCTAATATGAAGGTAGCTCAATCCCGATAGAAAAGCTATGCTAATAAGAGGAGATGACCGCTAGAATTCAAAGTGGGAGATCATGTCTACCTCAAGGTATCGCCAATGAAAGGAGTTCATCATTTTGGGATTCTGGGAAAGTTGGCGCCCTGTTATGTCGGTCCTTTTCAAATCCAACAACAATGTGGACCAGTCGCCTATCGCGTCAAGCTACCAGATCATATGTCAGCTGTGCATGATATCTTCCATGTATCGTAGTTAAAGAAGTGTCTTCAAGTACCTAACCAAGTGATCAACTTTGGTGATATAGAACTAGAACCTGACTTGACTTATGCTGAGTACCCCATTAGAGTCTTAGATCAGAAAGATCGAGTCACTCGAAGACGTACAATCAAGTTCTATAAAGTACAATGGAATCAACACACTGAAGATGAAGCTACTTGGGAGTCCGAGGATTACTTAGAAGAAAACTTTCCTGACTTCTTCACTTCTATCTAGTTGCAATACCTTGTCTATATTGTAACTTGTCTCGTTTGTCAATAGAATGGAAAACACCCTCACTAGCCTTTTGAATAAAGTTATGATGTGTTAGCTTGACACATTTCCTATTCCATTACTTAGCCTTAGGTTTTAAATCTCAGGACGAGATTTCTTTAAGGGGGAAGGGTTGTAACACCTCTGGTGTTTTGACCTAGCACTAAAACTTGACATGTCATCATGTGCATTGCAAAGCATTCATAAAGTAGAAAATTTTGAATGCATTCATTAAATAAGCTTTATTTCATAAGTTGTTATTTTATGTGATGTGATTCAAAACTCTAAATAAAGATCATGACCACAAGGGTCAAATTTCATGTGATCTTGTGAGGCCATGTGTCATTTGACTAAAATAACCCTAATGGGCCATGTTACTGGTCAAAAATCAAAGTTAAACTAAAAAGGTAAACAAATCAAATTTGAATTCAAATTCAAACCATGAAAGTCCTTTTTGCCCCTTTTGTCTAATTCAAAATCCATTTGGAATTTGGGGTTGCCACAAAAAACAAAGTTGAAGCTTATTTGATAAGGATCAACTTTGGTATTCAAAGTTTTTAAAGTTTACATATAAAATTTCGAGTAATTTTGAAATGATTCAAATACTCAAATGCACCCCAAATTCAAATTTCAAAATGGAGGCAGAATTTGAAAATATTCCTTGAAGCAAAGTTGTAGAGTTTGAAAAGTTGAGCAACTTTCATTTTTGGAGATTTTCAACTTCTTTAGAAAATTTGTGAGTAATTTGCAAAATAAACGTAGTGGCAATTCTGTAAATAATCCAAAAATCAAAACGAAGCCGAGCGCCACCTCCCTGCTTGCCACCGGCGCCACGCAGCTGCCGCCGCCGATCAATTTTCGCCGCTTTCTCGCGCGGTGACACGCAGCAGGCTCCGTGGCGAGCTCGTGCGTGAGCTATCGACGCCGGGCGCATCCTTCTCTGCTATAAATAGGAGCATCGCCGCCGTTGTCCTCCTTTTTCCCCTCTGTTCTGCTCCGCCACCGATCAGCTCCATCGCTCGCCGTAGCCGCCATCGACCCCTTCCTGTCGTGCCTAGCTAAGCCAGCATGATCGCCTTGACCTAGCGCTCCTCTTAGGCTTGCTCGCATCACTTGGGTTGGCCAGAATCGCCCAGCGCAACGCATTCTTCCCCGTGACCGGCCGGAGCTCTGCCACCATCGACCTCACCGTGGCCACATCATCCCAGCCCGTCTCCGCCTTCACCAAGCACACCGGTGTGATCGTGGTGAGCTCCTAAGCGTGATGCTCGCTTTGCTTTAGCCTCTACTGCATCGTAACCATAGTTACGTCATGCGCCGTCGTGCCCGCGCCGCCATGGCCGGCGTGGAGCTCTCTCCGGTGCGCATGCTGCCTTTTCGAAGGCTGGGATAGATTCGTGGGGTAGTGTAGGTCATACAGGTGCGGTCCGCCTCGTCGGAGCATCACCGCCGGCACGTTTTGGCCGACCAGTGATGGCAGCGCTGTCGTGTGCCTTGTCTATATCATTGACAGCAGGTCGGGTCGTCAGTGAGAGAGAGAGAAAACAGTGAGGTTTTGATATTTTTCTGATTTTTGAATAGTGCAGTAATTTTGGAAATTTATAAGAAAATAATTATAGCTCCAAAAATTCTGAAAATTTATGTGTAGCTTCTGTACATGTTCTAGTATAGTTTAAAAATATGAAACTTGAAATTTGAATAAATTTTTAATGTTCAAAAATTCAGTCAATTAATTGATAAATGTGATTTCCATGATTTTTGTAGGCCACTGTATAATTCTAACAATTATGAAATTTGTTTTGGTACACTAATTTGTCATGAGGAAGCTTACATAAAATTTTGAGGTCATTTGGAACAAGTTCATTTTTGGGCTTATTTCCAAATTAATTCAAAAATGAATAAAAGCAAACCCTAAGTGTTAGATTAGTGTTTGATCTTGTTTTGGTCATGTTTTGTGACCAGTAGGGTTTCAAGATCAGTTTGGTCAAGTCACATGTGTGGTCCTTGATGGTAGAATTGCAAGTTGGTTTTGTTGGCTTGCAACTGTACCGTGAAAGACAGTTGTATTCGAGGTGTTGTTATATTTCATGTACCATGAAAGCATCATGTTTACATTATCATCATGTTGAAGCATATGTTATCATTTCATGTAGAATCCGAGAGTGAACCAATCCTAGTTGAGCAAGTTGTTGAAGGATCCTCGGTTGCCTCAGGATTCGATATTTGTGGTACTAATCCGGAACCCGAGATCATCAACGAAGGCAAGCCCCGGTTTATGCATTAAACCATTACCTTGTTTACTTTGAAAAGTTTATCACCTATGTTACCTATTGCATGAAGTTGATTTATTCAAATGTTACATACTTGATGCATTGCCTACCTTGTTAATTATTTACCATCCTTGAAAATGTTTTCATTTACAAAGGTGTAGAATGCTTAGTATGCTTTATGGTAGGCTTTCAAGTAAAAGTTTCGATACAATCAAAGATGGCATACTGGCCAAAGAAAGAAAGAAGATAGAATGAACTAGAGACTAGTTGGGTGACTTATCTTGAATTTTGGGTAATGTTGTCGACTATGTCGCTTAAAGGCCACTCATTGTGGATCTTCTGAATGAGACACTTTGTAGTACTAGTCACATACTCCGGTAAGCCTACGTTGGCTAATCTGATACTATGATGAATGCCCACGCACTGGGAGTGGAGAGATGGTGGGAGTAGCATGTACCCTCGTGGCTAGAATGTGGCCGGATTTGAGGTGTGCTGTGCTCTCGGGTGGCATGGAGATGGCTTAGTATAGGAGGATCCGGTAGAGAGGTTGATATATGCAAGATTAAGTTCTACATATGTCGTGTGATAAGGAGTCCCCAGCTGGGACTTGAATCAATTCGAATTGCCAGTGCTCTGCGGATATGGAGACTCGTTTCATTATAGAAGCAATGTAGGACTGGTGAATTACTAAAACATAAGAAAAAGGAATGGAATGAGAAGGATTGGAATATGGGATAGGAACACTTAGCTTGAGATAATGAACTAAAGTACTTAGGGGTAAAACTTGAAAATAGAATCAAGAATAGTAAGCTTTTGGCAAAGAACTTTTGAATCTTGCTACATCCTTACCTTGACCCAACACCTGCATCTCTAAAGTCCTTCACCCCTTGTTACGTCGGGTCAGTCTTGTTGAGTACTTTTGTACTCAGCGTTTGTTAACCCTTGTTGTAGGTGAGTCGTATGCGCAGGCTTGTTTTGGTCCCTACTGTGTGTCTGTGTTTGAAGTCAATGACGATGAGGAATGATGAATGGCCTTTGGACAAGGCACTAGTTTGTATGATAAATAATGTTAATGTAATATTATCCCGCTACTATGGTTGTATGACACTTATGGTATTGTAAGTTTGAAACAAGTGGTTTGCAAACTATGTTATCTTAAGACTTCCGCTATCTTTTACTCTGATGTATATATTTGAATAAACTGTTGTAATCTGTAACGTCTGTGATTGGGATCCTGTTCGAAAAAGAATCGTTGATGATTCGGGTTTCCCGAGGACACTCGACAGACCTGTTAAGTTGTTGGGAACTTGTGTACGCTATCAAAGGTCTGTTGAGACAATGATAGATGCATGTGGGCCCAATTTCTCAGGAGGTTCTGCCACATAGGACTCATAGGATAAGGATATATATATATATATGCAAGTGGGTTTCATTCAACTCCTCAAAACTTAATGTACAAGCATAAAATAAAGTGTAGAATATTAGACGTTATGCACCGGGGCTTGCCTGGGCAAGATATAACCAAGGATTTGCATTCCACCATGGCGACACGATCACCAAGGCACCATCCTCCTGCTACTCCAATCATCTCCACGATCCATCGTTGTTCCTATTATGACATACGTGGATGCAACGTAGAGAACGTAATTAACCAACGGCAATTGCAACTCTAAAATACGATTACGCTCCGCAAGCTAATGAACTAGCTTTAATGACTAACGTACTAGTCTATATATCCATGTTAGCAAGTAAGGCTTTGTCTCCAGAAAAATGTTTTAGTTCTAAAATTCCAAGGTGTTTTGGTATTTTATTGATTAAATATATATTTTTGAACTAGGGCTCCTTTAGCTACCCTAGCAAACTAATTATTATGGAGCTACAAAAATTATAGTGAACACCTAATAATGTTAGAAATTTACTGTGAAAGTTTTAGAGCCAACACTATTACCAATTTATCATGAAAATTCCTACAAGTTTATATCTTAATAATATTAAGCATCCCAATTTAATTAGATAGCCCTTGAAAATACTATGAAACTATGTGAACAAGACATATCAACAGATAGATCATGATTTTAGGAACTGAACAAAATTGGTCTCATAATTTTTGGTCAACTACACAAATTTCTATTGAATTTACAAGTTTTTTTTTAGAAACTAATTTAGGCAATGCTTTAGAAAAGAAAAGGACCGGTGGCGACTTAATCGGCCCAGCAGCCCAACGTGGGGGTGGCCACACGTGCATCACAATGGCCCAGCATGGCCCAAGACTAGAAGGACTGCACGCACGCTCATGTTTTGCAAAAGAAACCTCGGACTAACCGATTATTACACGGCGCCTCTGATCACTATTGCACGAGAGACGTGTTTTACACTAAGGACCTTGGAACATGTTACATTCATAATGGGGCAGTCCCTGGCATACCCGCATGCGACGGCGCGGTACACCGTGTGGCAACGGTGGTTACGTCGGGTGAGCTAGACCTGCTGCGATAGGAATAAAGGGCTGACCACCATCTACGACTAAACCCACAAGCATGGATGGTGGTTGGGAACTCAGTGGCGTACTACCGGGAGCGGTAGCGGCGAGCGGCTAGTCGCGGTGGCGGCATGCCTGTTCCGATGAACCTAGGCACTCTCAGAAGGGTAGAGGTAGCGGAGAAGCATCAGTTGCTCACCATGGTTCATGCTCTAATGACGGTTGAAATAGAGGAGCACTGGGGTGGTCTGGCCTTGTGCGACCGAGCGAGCGATGGCTTTTCGAGCGTGGCACTATCGTGTCACCGCACCCATGATGAGAAACCAAACCAACCTATCATGAGCACCAGCTAGAGTGGATCAACATGAGTCTAGAAACGCCACCAATTGGGTTCTTTCCCCATGGATTGGGACTTACCCCCGATCCACTAGCTGTAGCGGTGCCCATGGCCAGCGGTGAGCAAAATGCTAAATTGGCGGTCGATAGCGCTTGACCGAGCATGGGGAAGATGGGACGCCTAGTTGCCTTCTTATGCCACCTACTGGTATGAGGAATCGAACTATGAAGCCCTGAGCTAGGCAAAATGGAGGGCGGAAAGGTGGAGTTCTAGCCATGGTCATGCCGTGGAGAGTGCACCCGAGCGTGGGCGAATGGATTAAGATGGGGCAGCTCCATTTGATGAATGTAGTATGAGCATGTGCGCATAGGTGATCAGACCGAGGAGGGCTTGGCATGACACGCTTGAATTGGAGCGGCCGGACCCGAGCAGGTCGCAGCGGCATCAACTAGCGGGGTGGGACAGGGAGATGTCTCATCACCACGGTGACCGGGGTCATCGACCTAGATGAGACGGCAGCACCACATGCCTAGAGGCTTGACATGGTAGGTAGGACAAAGGGTGGGGCGAGCGCCACATCGATAAGGCAGCGACCGCCGTAGCTTTACCATGACCTCACGCATGGCTCGGTGGCTGGACGTTGGCGCACACAGACTGCAGCAGTGGGACCAGACCACCGCCAGTTGGGTCGAGCCATGTAAGGCCTGGGTGTAGCGTGGCATTGGCCTAGCACACACGTGGGCTGACGGTCGTGGCTTGGTTGCGATGTGACCCGACGCCAACCATGTTGTGCCCACGATGACCGTGAACATAGTCTGAATGGCTACCCTAGGTGATGTGCATGCATTTTAAAGCATAGCAAAAGTTACTAATGATCATAGTTGAGGTTCAACTAACTCCCCTATCGTAAAGTCCACATTATTGATTATCTAATGAAGCAATCGTCAAGATCAAAGAGCAGTTAGGGAGGGAGATACACGAATGCCAACCTAAGCTTGTCCCTGAAGTGCCAGTTCATGAACAGAACGTTAGCAACATAGTTCAAACATGTTTTAATAAAGTTTGGGCAATTTTTACAAGAGCAACATGACACCCAACACAACAACCACCTATGCCATGCTCAAATACTCACTTTGATGCAATCAACAATACCAAAACATGTAGCTAGTGTTTAAACATTTTTGTTAGAAATTAAATGTCAAGATAGCATTGTCTTACTACTTTTCCCATACTTAGAAAAGTTAAGGTTCAGTTTGAACTAGCAGCCATTAACACTTTTGTTACAATTTTTAAAAGGCCTAAACCCTATTAACTCCAACCCACAAGTATTTCATGCAATGGTCCATACTTCATACTAACCCATAGGAACAAAATATTTAAGCATTAATTAATTATTTCACCCATAATAAATCACCAAAAATAGTACTTTAGACGTAAGTTCAAGTGTTTGCCGTCCTAACGAAAAGAGCTTATCTTAACTTCAAATTTGATTTTGGAGCTCCTAAGAGCACTAGTTAACAATATTTATTTTGATTTTTTTTCTCAACTACAAAAGTGAGTCACATAGAATTTGTTTATCATTTCAGGTAAGTTTTAAACTCTTAAACCCAACGAACTTGTTTTGCTAATCTCTTTTAGGTCTTAATCTTAGTGCTAAGCAAGCTCGTAACACCAGGGGTGTTACAACCTCCCCCCTTAAAAGAACCTCGTTCCAAGATTCAAAGTAGAACCAAAAAGGGAAAACACGATTACATTTCATAGATCTGAAGGTACATAGGAGGTTGCACGGCTTCGCCCACTAAACCACTCGAGGATTTTAGGGACTACACGGTTACAACAAAACTAGCACAACCACTAGCTGACTCTAGAAATCAGCAAAGATGCGGACAATGGAGAAGCAATAAGAAAACGAGTATCCAAAACATGGCGTACGCCCAATAGATCTAGAAACAAGAGACTGAGAGATAGATCATTGTGAACCCTAAGACCAAAATTAACTAGAGGTGGACTTGAACTTCTTCGACGAAAACCAGATCCCTTCTTCTCATATTACACAATCACCTCTGATTGGTAACCCTAGTTCTATGAGCGATGGCTAGATCTCATAGCTCTACTTCAGATTCGAGGGGATGGGGATGAAGGAGAGGCGCACAAGGTGGCATCTTATAGTGGCGAATGGAGGTGGTGGTGTAGTGCACCAGGAAGTGGAGGCAGAGTGGAAGGAAACACTAGCGGGTCACGAGGTGGGGAGAGCATCAGCCATGGTGCGCTCCCTATGTGAGCTTGAGTGGAGAGAGGAAAAGCAGGAGGGGAGGGGATTCACTCAATGAGGAGGTGTGCAAGCAGCCATGTCCCCAAAAGAGGAAAAAAGGAGGGGGTCTGGTATGGGAAGCAAGAGTGAGGACCGAGAGCCGATAGTGTACCGAGAAAAAGGGGAAGCACACAGTGCACGAGTACGTTGGGTGCAGCATAATGTCGTGGTCACATGAGAACAGGGGTGCTAGTGGGCCCAGCACTGACGGCGTCCGTAGGGCACGCAGCGAAATGACCTGGTGTGCGATCAAGCTAGACTTAGGGCTTGGGACAAGGTGTCCACTTAGGCTTTTTGTCGATGAAATCTAGTCGGCGGTCTACCAAGGGGTATTCCCACGGTAGTAGATGATCGATGGAGGTGCGCATAATAGGAACCGGATGGTGACACTAGCGCAGAGACAACGGTTTAGACAGGTTTAGGACGTCTGATCATTGTAATACCCTACATCCTGTGTCTTTGGTTGATTGTATTGAATATGAGATGAATTTAAGAGGGGTCCTTACCTGGCTTATATAGTCTAGGGGTAGGGTTACAAGTTGGTTTAGGCCTAGATCTATTCGGTTATATAGTAAGTATTTACAAGGAATATGATATCTATCATATTCGAAAAGATCTTCCTTCATCGCCAAGATGTCTTCTGATTGCCTTGCGGTGCATGCCGACCAGAACTAGGCACCGTAGGCCTTGATCTTATGGGCTGGACCTCCCCTAGTAGTGTGGCCCATGTCCATTGCCGTGGGTACCTAGGGTTATACCTCCCACAGCTAGTCCCTGAGCGCCTTGTATCCACTGAGCAATGCTGTCTTGAGCAAGTCCGAGCAGTTTAACTTGGAGTCAACCAGCAAATCTGGCAATCTAACCAGTTTTACTGGTAATCCAATCAACAAAACAAAGTGCCGACCAGTTTAACTGGTAATCCAACTTGTGGAAATTGAAACCAGCCAATTTATCAGGTGACCTAATCTTGGACTTAGCCAAGTAAGGCTTGCCAGAAGGATGTATGGAGCTCAAGTTTAAAATTTAAAAATTCTCCACCTTAGGTGAAGTGTACACACTTAGGCTTCATTGGTGAAGTCAGATGATCATCATCCATGACTTATGCAAAGAGGATATTAGTACTGATATATGTGCCGCAAGGTGCAATATATACATTGTAGTTCCCAAGCCTAACAGTAGGTGAAGAAGACACCTGGTGTCAGGATCAGAGAATTTCAATGATCACTTAGACAAAACAACCAATTCCTAGCTTAGCCGAGCACACAGCTAGTCCCCAGCTTAGCTAAAAAACTAGTAAGAAGAAAAACAATATATTCACCACAAGGTGAAGTGTACACACTTAGTCTCCGAGCCTGCTGTAAGATAGAAAACATCTTGTAGCAGAATCAAAGAATTAAGTGTAAAGGATGAAATTCCCGCACTTAGCACTGGACATATGGGGTAAAACTTGATAATATCGAGCGGTAAAACATGGAGAAAAATGGAAAGTGCTTAGCACTAGATTGCTGCGATAGATATACTTATCAAAGCCCCTGATGTGCCACCCAAGATTAGCACCCTAATTTGGACAACATGGAAAACCTTGATATCACACATGACATGCAGCATCGGCAAAACATAGTAAGCCAACAAGCAAATTGGTAGACGAAGTCCCTAGCTTAGCTGGCGAGCCCCCAGCTTAATTGACGATGACAATGATAGACAATTCGACCAGTTGGTCGGCGAAGAATCAAGTACCGAGCAGCCCAACCAACTGGTCAGCGATGAAGTGAGCGCCAAGTAGAAGTGAATGCCGAAAGGACCAACCAACTGGTCGGCGACGAAGTCATGAATCTAGTGGTCCGACCAGTTGATCGGCGGAGAAATCCGAAGGCCAGATGGTGCGACCACCCAGACGATGATCCTTCAATACAAATATGTACGACGACTAGTACATGATTTAAAAATAAAATATATGAACTCAGTGATGAAGAAAATAGAGCGGAGTTTATCGGGAGCAATGTATCGGTGAATTTTATACCCTATAGAGCAGTTTATGTTTATTTGGACTTTGTTCATATTTGTTAAAAGAATAAAGTCCTTAAAATTTGGAGAGTGCTGAGCACTTAAAGATGGAGAAAAATTGGAGAGGACAAAGAGCATTGGAGAACCATGGTGAAAATGGAGAACCGCGGCGAAAATTGGAGACCATGGTGAAATTTGGAGACCGTGGAGAAATTTGGATACCGTGGTGAAATTTAGAGACCGTGGCAAAATTTGGAGACTGTGGCAAAATTTGGAGACCATGGTGAAATTTGGAGACCGTAGAGAAATTTGGAGACCGTGGTGAAATTTGGAGACCGTGGAGAAATTTGGAGACCATAGAGAAATTTGGAGACCGTGGCAAAATTTGGAGACTGTGGAGAAATTTGAAGACCGTGAAGAAATGTGAAGACCGTGGTGAAATTTAGAGACCGTGGAGAAATTTGGAGACCATGGAGAAATACAAAGGCCAGATGGTGAAAATGGAGAACCGCGGCGAAAATTGGAGACCGTGGTGAAATTTGGAGACCGTGGAGAAATTTGGAGACCATGGCGAAATTTGGAGACTGTGGAGAAATTTGGAGACCGTGGTGAAATTTGGAGACCATAGCGAAATTTGGAGACCATGGCGAAATTTGGAGACCGTGGAGAAATTTGGAGACCATGGTGAAATTTGGAGATTGTGGAGAAATTTGGAGACCGTGGTGAAATTTGGAGACCGTAGAGAAATTTGGAGACCGTGGCGAAATTTGGAGACCATGGAGAAATTTGGAGACCATAGCAAAATTTGGAGACCGTGGCAAAATTTGGAGACCGTGGAGAAATTTGAAGACTGTAGAGAAATTTGGAGACCATGGCGAAATTTGGAGACTGTTGAGAAATTTGGAGACCATGGAGAAATGTGGAGACCGTGGCGAAATTTGGAGACCATGGAGAAATTTAGAGACCGTGGTGAAATTTGGAGACCGTGGTGAAATTTGGAGATCGTGGCGAAATTTAGAGACCGTAGCGAAATTTGGAGACCGTAGCGAAATTTGGAGACCATGGAGAAATTTTGAGACCATAGAGAAATTTGGAGACCGTGGCGAAATTTGGAGACCATGGAGAAGTTTGGAGACCATGGAGAAATGTGGAGACCGTGGCGAAATTTGGAGACTGTGGAGAAATTTGGAGACTATGGCAAAATTTGGAGATCATGGCGAAAATTGGAGATCCATGATGAAAATTGGAGATCGTGGCGAAAGTTGGAGCCCGTGGCGAGAATTGGAGATCGTGGTGAAAATTGAAGACCCGTGACGAAAATTGGAGATCGTAGAGAGTGCTAGGCACTATACCAATGAGACCTGGGGCATTCTATCCTGAGATGTTTGTGTACGCTTTGGAATGTATGCATCACCAAGGAGCTGCTGCCGATCGCCTGTGGTGCAGAGCACTACTGCTAATGCATAGTTGGGGATATAGACATCACCAAGGAGCCACTGCCGATCACCCATGGCACGGAGTGCTACTTCTCATGCATACTTGGGGATATAGGCATCACCAAGGAGCCGCTGTTGATCGCCCATGGCGCGGAGCGCTACTGCTCATGCATACTTAGGGATATAGGCATCACCAAGGAGACGCTGCCGATCGCCCATGGTGCGGAGCGCTACTGCTCATGCATACTTGGATGCTAGGTCAAGGACAGGGCTGCTTCTAGGTAATACAAATGAGAATGTGGCTGGTCGTCAAATCGAATGATGATAGAATGCGTTGTCTCAAAGATGTTTAGCATAGAGAAATAAGTATTTCTAGAAAAAATATAGAAAGCAAATGGAGAAAACATCATGGATATAATCATTATTGAAATGCATATATGCATAAAAAGGTACATATCTTTTGTAGGATGTCTCAGGGATAGAAACGCCTAAGGTGTTTGATGTGCCAGGAATTAGGGATGTCACTGCCGTCTTGATCACAGAGCTTATATGACCCTGGTCGGGTCACAACCTTGATGATATATGGACCCTCCCAAGGTGAAGATAGCTTATGCATCCCGTTGGTCCTCTATCTCCTGCGGAGTACCATATCACCAACCACAAAGGATCGCTCCTGGATATTGTGGTTGTAGTACTTACGCAGACTGTCTAGGTACTTGGTCATCTAAACACATGTGACCAAGCGTTCTTCCTCAAGTCAATCGACATCGTCTTGTCATGCCTGATCGTTGTTCTCTTCATCATAATTCTCTATCCTTGGTGCTCGAAAAGCAACATCGGCGAGTAGCACAGCCTCTGATTCGAACACCAAGAAATAGGGGGAGACTCTAGTATTGTGACTGGGTTGGGTCCTAAGTCTCTAGACCACATCTGGTAGTTCTTTGAGCCATTTGCCCGGATGTTTTTTATCCTTCTCATATAACCTCTTTTTCAGGGCATCTAAAATCATGTCGTTCACCTGCTCAACCTAGCCATTGGCCCTAGGGTGTGTGACAGATACATATTTAATAGATATGCACTGATCCTCACAAATATACCAGAAGTCACTATCGATAAATGTAGAACCAAGGTTGGTGATGATACTATTTGGTAGCCCAAACCTATGGATGATGTCATTGAAGAGCTTCACTGCTTTGTTTGTTGTAGACTGGATGAGTAGCTTGTACTCGATCCACTTGAAGAATTTGTCAATAGCAACATAAACCCATCAGAATCTACTAGTGGCTTTCTTGAATGTACTAATCATGTCCAGTCCCCAGCATGTGAAAGGCCAAGAGGCGGGAATCATCTGCAGAGCCTGAGCTAGAATGTGGATCTGTTTGGCAAAAAATTGGCAACCCTCACACCGTCAAACGAGTGTTTCGGCGTCTGCTACTGCTGAAGGCCAGTAGAAACCTACTTGAAAGGCTTTGCTAACCAGACTTCTAGAGGCTGCGTGGTTGACGTAGGTTCCAGCGTGGATTTCTTGAAGCAGTGCCACACCTTCTTCCTGAGATATGCACTTCTGAAGCAATTCCTCCTTTGCATTCTTCTGCATTAGCTTGCCATCAACTAGCACATAATGCTTGCTATGGTGAATTAGGTGTTCCATTTCTGTCTTGTCAATCGGTACATCTACAGTGTCAAGTACTTGATAAAAGGCTCTCGCCAATCACTGCTCGACATGGGAATTACTAGGACCAATTGCTCGATAGGGGAAGATTCGTGAACTTCTTGTTCCTGCTTAATGGATGGATTTGAAGATCCTGGACAAAGACACTAGCTGGAACCTTGGCTCTAGTTGACCCTAGCTTAGATAACTGGTTGGCTACTTGGTTCTGATCTCAAACAACGTGGTGGTATTCAATACCGTAGAACTTGCCCTCAAACTTTCTGATTTCCAAGCAGTCAACATCCATCTTGTCCCTGATACAAGACCAATCTTTGTTGACCTAATTAATGATAAGCACGGAGTTGCCATATACCAAGAGGCGTTTAACACCAAGTTCGACAGCAATGCAGAGACCATGGAGACAAGCTTCATACTCGGTGGCATTATTGGAGGCTGGAAAATGAATTCAGAGGACATATCAGAGGTGATCCCTAGATGGAGAAATAAAAAAGATACCTACCCCAGCACCATCAAGGTTGAGGGAGCTGTCGAAGTACATGACCCAATGCTTGGGTCGATTAGCTAAGACAGGGGCTTGCATGTCAGTCCATTCGATGATGAAGCCGACGAGCACTTGAGACTTTATTGTCTGGTGGCCCCTAAAATCAATGGAGTATGTGTCGAGCTCTACCATCCATTTAATGATGCGGCCATTGGCTTCCTTATTACGTAGGATGTCGCCTAGTGGATACTCAGTAACCACTGCTACTTGATACGTCTCAAAGTAATGGTGGAGCTTCCTGGACGTAATAAGGATAGCATACAATAGTTTCTAGACTTGAGGATACCGAGCCTTAGACTCATTTAGGACTTCGCTGATGAAGTATACAGGGCGCTGAACCTTATAGGCATGCTTGGCTTCTTCTCGTTCGACAACAATGGTCGTACTAACGACACGGTTGGTTGCGGCGATGTAGACCAATAAGGTTTCACCAGGCTATGGTGCTATCATAATTGGAGGCATCGTGAGGAATTGTTTGAGCTCATCAAAGGCCTTGTCAGCTTTAGGCATCTGGGTGAACTTCCCCAAATCTTTGAGTAGCTTGAAGAAAGGTAAACCCTTTTCCCCCAATCAGGACATGAAATGGCTTAAAGCCGACATGCATCCTGTTAGCTTCTGGACATCCTTTAGGCAGGTTGGTAGTTTCATCTTGGTGACCGCTTCTATCTTTTCTAGGTTTGCTTCAATGCCATGGAGGCTGATGATGTTGCCTAGGAGTATACCATATGGAACACCAAATATGCACTTAGTGGGATTCAGCTTCCATTGGAATTTCTTCAGGTTCTAGAAGGTTTCTTCGAGGTTGGTGATGAGGTTATTGGCAATCTTATACTTAACCACCACATTGTCAATGTAGGTCTCAATGTTCTCCCCAAGTTGCTCTTGGAGGCATCGTTGGATAGCCCTCTGGTAGGTGGCACCATCATTCTTTAGCCCAAAGGATATGGTGGTGTAGCAATAGGCACCGGAGGGTGTGATGAATGAAGTCTTGATCTAGTCTTCCTCCTTTAAGGAGATCTAGTGATAACCAGAATAGCAATCAAGAAAGCACAAGAGCTCACAACCGGCTGTTGAATCTATGACCTCATCAATGCGAGGTAAGCCAAAGGGGTCTTTAGGGCAGTGCTTGTTGAGATCGGTGTAATCAACGCACATTCTCCATTCATTATTCTTTTTCATACAAGGACCAGATTGGTGAGCCACTCCAGGTGATACACCTCTTTAAGAAAACTGGCTGCTAATAGCTGTGTTATTTCTGCCCTCATGCCCTCCTTTTTGTCTTGTGTGAATTGTCGTAGCTTTTGCTTGATTGGTTTGGCGGTCGGCGAGACGTTTAAGGGTTGCTCGATTAGCTCCCGAGGAACGCCGAGCATGTCAGTAGGTTTCCATGCAAACACATCGATGTTTCTAAGGATGAAGCCGATGAGTGCATCTTCCTATTTGGGGTCAAGATGGGCCCTGATCTAGGCCATCCTGCTTCTATCGCTGTTCACGAGCTCAACCTCCTTTGTATCTTTGGACTTAGTCACAGACCAAGGTGGCTCCTAAGTTAGGATCACCTGCTCCTCTGCTGGGATCTTCTTGGAGTCAGCGATGTAAACCTCCATTCTAGCTGAGAGGTCCATTGCTTCGGTGATGGCAATTCCTTCTCGTTCGTAGTCATAGGCACTGGAGACATTGGCGCGTAGGGTGAGAATGCCTTGCTCCGTTGGGATCTTCAACACCATGTAGACATAATGAGGTATGACCATGAACTTAGTGAGAGCTAGTCAGCCAAGGATGGCGTGGTAGGCGGTGTTGAAGTCTGCCACAAAGAAGTTCACGTACTCAGTACGAAAGTGGTCGGCGGTGCCAAACTGGACTGGCAAGGTGATCTGCCCTAAAGGTTGGGATGCTCTACCAGGTACAATACCCCAAAATGGAGAATCAATAGGGATGAGATTATCCTTTGTGAGGCCTAACTCAGTTAGGGCTCCGGCGAAGAGGATATTGAGGGAACTCCCACCGGCAATGAGGACCTTCTTGAACCACACATTGTGGATGGTTGGATCCAGCATGAGTGGGAAACGCCTAGGGTATGGGATATCTACCCACTGGTTGGCCCTACTAAACATGATTGGATGCTCTGACCAGTCCAGATATTTGGGATCAGCGACCATGTCATACTTGGTGATTGACATGATCTGCCGAGTGGTGAGCTTCTACTGGCATTTGCTATTGGAGGCAGCGCATCCTCTGAAAATTGTTGCAACGGTCTTGTTGGCATCTTGGGCAGTAGGTCATGTGCCCTTAGGATGCTCCTCCCCTTTGCCATCATTTGACTTGTCATCCTTGCATGTTCGTCATTTCTACTCCTCATCGTGGAAAGCTTTGTCCATGCCATAGCATTGCCGCATGGTGTGCTTGTTGTTCTTGTGAATTAGGCATGGACCATCAAGGAGTTCTTCATGGGCAGCATTGAAATTTCGCTTAGTGCATGGCTACTCTATGTTGTCGATGGAGTTTCCTAGTCAGCGGAGATGTGGATGTGCAGCCCTTGATCCCTTTGGCCGATTAGCTTCTTCGAAGTCTACGTATGAGTTTGCAACCTTGAGGAGTTTGCCGATGGTCTGGGACCTCTTGCGGTAAATTTTGGAGCATAGCTCCTAACAGTGATGGAGTCCTCTGGTGAAAGGGGACTTGGCCTCACTGTCTAGCCAATTCATGGGTGGCCACATCCAATTTTGGATGCCATTGACTTGGGCCTAAGCTGCTTTGAGCAGCGCTTGAATCTTGAGTGTCTCTGGCATTTGTGGGAGTCTAGCCAACTCATGGGTGGCCATAGCTAGATTGGTGCTCAACGTCTGCTCCACTTGCTGATTGTCCACCATGAGAAACTCTTGTTGGAGATTATGGGCGAGAGGCAGTGGGCCACCTCTCGTAGCTTGGGTGGCATTTTCTGCTTCTTCATTGCGACATTGTTGATGATCAGTGTTCTTGGCTTCACGCTCACGGTGCTGGACACTAGTCTCTCCATCGACAGCAATGCTATCATAGCCAACCTTGAAAAACTCTCTCCCCAAACCTAGTGGGAAAGATGGGCAGTTGTTGGTAGAGGCCTTAGAGTATGGCTCAGGACTTTCCTCTAGGATGGTGTGGAGCATTTTGTCCGAAAGATCTGTTTGGATTTACACCATGTTTACCATTGGCGTAGGCTAGTCGGCCTCAAGGAAGTCGATCTGATAGAGGTTGTTGACGTGGCTGCACTTAGCGTGGTTAGCAAAAAGATGGTGCATGGTGTCCTGATAGATCAGACCTGCACCCACCAGCTCGAAAGAATAGGGCTTCGACATGCTCTCCGTCGGGGTGGGGAGTGGTCGAAGTTGAACGGTACGCCCTTCCTAAGTTGCCGTGATCACTAGATCGGAATCTAGCCACCTTGAATGAAGTGGCCGAGCAGGTCGCTCGGTTGTAGTGGCTTGGTGATCTTGGAGTATAGAAAATTGATCCCTCGCTCTAGATTGATCTAAGACCGAACCCACGAGGAGCTAACATTCTGCTAAGCGGTCTGTGACCCAATCGATGGATGCGATCAGATCATCATTGCTGATGGATCTCCTAACCCAGCGGCTGGGCATTGGGATCAGAGATGTCATTGCAAGTGTTAGCATGATCAGCATAAGGTGATCCTGCATTGCTTCCATGATCTCCCCATTGCCATCAGGGCTAATGATCCAAGTCATGGATCTGACCGTGAAGATCTAGCCTGACTCGGGAAAGGCCATGGAGCTCGGGAAAGTGACCATCTGGTTGGCCATGGAATCAGCACGCACACCCCTTACCTAACGTGTCACTATTGACAAAATCTAGTTGGTAGTCTACCGAGGGGTATACCCACGGTAGTAGATGATCAGTGGAGGTGTGCATAATAGGAACCGAATGGTGACACAGGTGCAGAGATAGCGGTTTAGATAGGTTCAGGCCGTCTGATCGACGTAATACCATACGTCATGTGTCTTTGGTTGATTGTATTGAATATAAGATGAATTCGAGGAGGGTCCCTACCTGCCTTATATAGTCTAGGGGTAGGGTTACAAGTTGGTTTAGGCCTAGATCTATTAGGTTATATAGTAAGTATTTACAAGGAATATAATATCTATCATATCCAAAAAGATCTTCCTTCATCACCAAGATGTCTTCTGATTGCCCTGTGGTGCGTGTCGACCAGAACTAGGCACCATAGGCCTTGATCTTATGGGCTAGACCTCCCTTGGTGGTGTGGCCCATTCCATTGCCATGGGTACCTAGGGTTATACCCCCCAAACTTTTCAATTGCTCCCGACTACCCGAGGGCTAACTCTTCCATGTTGCTCTCCTTTTTCTTTCCCTTCCTTGACCATAGTATGCGCTAGTCTTTTGTATTGACTGAGATCATGACATATGTACTTCCTCCAAAACCACATCATCGTAGTTACTTTGATGGAACACTATTTCATCAACCCGTTGTGTATTTCCCATTCGAACACTAGAATATTTTCAAGGAGAATATTTTGTATCAAGAGCGGTACGGTGGTATAACTTGGCAAAGATGCTGGTCAACAACCTTGATACCAGCGCATGATGAGCAACATCACCATGTGGCAGTTGTTCCACAAGGGCCCTTGATTTTGTCGTGGCACCATAGGCCAATAACCAACCCACTTTACCAACTTACATGCAGTGAAAATAGTGGGGTCATAGACCATAGAATAAGAGGAGTATTGCAAGGGAAGATTTGGGCAACAAGGATTCCTTTCACAACAAGGAACAAGGAAATCAAATCCCATGATGGATTTAATTCAAGGAGACTCAAGTGCTCTATTGGGACATCAACAATTAGTTTATATAGTGTCCTTTGTTATCCAATCCTGACTGTTCTGCTTGCATCTAACTAGTTGCCTTTTTTGGTAACCCGCTTTATGTCGTCTTGAAACCCTAATCACATTTAACGAGTCCTAAGGGTAGATCGGTGTAATAACACAATGAAATAAATAACATGCACGTTCCAAACACCCTGATGATAGTACAACATACAGGCACTCCCATTCTCCACACATCGTTTGCCTACTATGACTAGACAATCCCAACAACTACGGACAAAATACAACCTAAAGATTACAATACTAGAGGACAGCGATGAAAGGCACCACTAACTATGGGTACATCTCCCCAAGGCAACTAATCTATTTTGTCAGACCACATAGCTTCACTCTCGGGCTCGATGGATTCTTCTATCGCCCCGTCTATGGATCTGCCTCCTCTCTTAGGGTGGCTGAGTGAGAGGAAGCAAGGACTCTACTTCTGATACCTCCGAGGGTGGAGGTGCTGGCGGCACTGCAATACCGGTTCTCCTTCTTTCCAGCAGGTGGACAAGGATTCCCTCCAAGATCAAGGGCTCATGCCTTTCAGTGGCCAGCATCCTACGCTTAGCCCTGGTGATAAGGTAGGCATCCTCCAGCTGCTGGATGTGCTGATCTTCGGCTGTCTTCAAAGCTTCTACCATGGCAGTCTCATGACTTTCTATAGCTACTGCATTGGCGTGCGCTTCTATGAGCTACACTTGGAGCATCCTAGAGAAGATCTTAGCTTCCTCAGCTCAATGGAGGCACTCCCTCAGCTCTAAGGCCTGCCGGTCATACCACTCATCTAGAGCAAGTAGGTACATGGTCAAGTGCACCACGGTGGTACTGTCTTCTTGCGCATCCCACCCTTGCAAAGCCTCCATGCGAGCCCTCCATACCCATTGATTCTTTTCCAATGGTGGAAAGAACCTCATGGGGGTATGAGCAATGGGCTCTTTATAGATCTAACAAAGATACCATAAGGCTTTGCAGGCCACAACTTGGTAGGTCTCAATGAAGCGACACCCAGTTGCGATCACATTCTAGGCTTTAGTCATATCGGGGAACTCTTCACTCTTCCCAATGTAGACGGTGACCTCACATCGCTCAGTGCCAAGTTTCTCATACTCATGGCCCTCATACTTGGGGCGATCTTTGACTCTGAGTTTTTTGTAGGGTGGCATATAGGTGGGAAAACCCTCAGTGTTCAGGCAGTGGCTGCTAACCTAGACTCCTGCCATCCCTGGCGAGTGGTTGCAAGGAAGGATTTGGGTGAAAAGCTTGCTCAAGAGGAAAGGCTAGGTAAGCTGGAGTGCACCAAGCGGTGGTACCAAGTGGCTAGGCTAGGCCTTTTTGTAATGGTAGAGCGGTCAGTGGTTCTGGTGCAGTCCACCATTTGGTTCCTACGCCAAGCCACTACAAATGAGTCGGCTGAATTTTTTCGTGCATTCGAGGCGAGCGATGTCTGAGGCCACTAATGACTAGTATAGCTATAGGGCAAGGGTCTAGCAAGAGCGCAGAAAGGAGTATGGAGAGACATGGGTCACGGTAGGCATGAACCACAGGCAAACGCAAAGCACAAAGCCATAGTACAACAGTAATTCTCGAACAAGGACTGGTCAGTCGTGCACAATGCGACACATGTGACACCTATGGATGGCGCACCTACAAGCAATACGGGCACAACAACCAAGGCAATACCAACACGATGGACTTAAAGATCGTATACTATGCGAGAGTCAGTCCACCGGAGAAAGCCTAGTTAAACCTATTCCGAATGCTTAACCATAACAATAAGCCTACTTATATACTTTGTATGCAAACGCCCTAACTTTTTGCAAAAAATAGGTTATCAAATTTTAGTTTAGAAAAGGGTTTTGAAGCTTTATTTCCTCATTTATGCTCTGATACCACCTGTGGCAGAACCGCCTAATCTAGTGCCCTCCCAAGAGTACTTGTACCCAAGAGAGTGCACTAAATCATATCGTTTCGTTGAGCACACCCCAAGGGAAAACTTGAAAATCCATATTTTCCATCAGGATCATAAATGAGAGAATAAAGCTTATAATATTCTTAAGCATTTCTTATATCACTTTATTACAACATTAGAGTACTTAAACAAGTTGAATGCAATCACGGAATTAAGGCAGTTTTAAATGTAAAAGAGTTTATACATTTTAGGTTCACATTTTTATCTTGCAGCGGAGAACAACATATGATCAGAGTTATAGCGAAAATGAAGATTAACGGTGAATCCTTCACATAGCGAACATTTATAAACCAGTTATGATGGCAAGTCATAAAACTTTTCTTCTAAAAACTTTTAGTAAGGGTTATAAATAAACACTACGATCGTAGCATGAAAGGAATCCTCTCTAAGCGCACTAGGAGGTTTCCACACACAAGAGTCAGCTCTAGCATCCATCTATCACCTAGAACAGGAAGAATAAAATCCTGAGTACTCGATTGTACTCAGCAAGACTTACCCGATAGGAAGAAAATAAAAGACTCCAAGGATACGAAAGGCTATCTAGCTTGTGGGTTATTGCATCTGTAGGAAGCATTACTAAACGTGCATCCTTATATTCAATTTTATTAGCAGTCATGATTAGTTCATTAACTAACAATTCTATGTAAGCACCTATGCTACTTTCAAGTAGGTGATAAGCAATCTGAACCATTTTACCATCTTTCATATTCCAGTTCTTACTACGATGCTAGACCATAGCCAAGTCGTACTCTCTCACAGAAATGGCGATTCACGAATCAATGTTTCCCAGCTGGGTACCCCGAAACACATGCCCCTCTTGTACCCCAGGCACAAACAAGACCAACCCATTCCACTCCTATCATGGGGTCAAGGTCCTTGTCCAAACTTGGACTCCGAGCCTCGCTCGAATGCCTATCCAAGTCCAGATCCAAAGTACCATTCTGCCTGGTCTCCAATTATCCTTCATATATATTCCATGTGATAGTAATATAATAATAACAATAATACCTTTCCTATCTCTCGTGAGTGACAGGTAATCACTTGACTTCTACCAAATTCTATAGCATAGCAATCTACATGATCCTGACATACTAGTAGGACTCATAGGATAAGGATATATATATATGCAAGTGGGTTTCATTTAACTCCTCAAAACTTAATGTACAAGCATAAAATAAAGTGCATAACATTAGACATTATGCACCGGGGCTTGTTTGGCCAAGATATAACCAAGGATTTGCATTCCACCATGGCGACATGATCACCAAGGCACTATCCTCCTGCTACTCCGATTGTCTCCATGATCCATCGTTGTTCCCATTATGACATACGTGGATGCAACATAGAGAACATAATTAACCAACGACAATTGCAGCTCTGAAATACGATTATGCTCCACAAGCTAACGAGCTAGCTTTAATGACTAACGTACTAGTCTATGTATCCACATCAGCATGTAAGGCTTTGTCTCTAGAAAAATGTTTTAGTTCTAAAATCCCAAGGTGTTTCGGTATTTTATTGATTAAATATATATTTTTGAACAAGGGCTCCTTTAGCTACCCTAGCAAACTAATTATTATGGAGCTACAAAAATTACAGTGAACACCTAATAATGTTACGAATTTATTGTGAAAGTTTTAGAGCCAACACTATTACTAATTTATCATAAAAATTCCTACAAGTTTATATCTTAATAATATTAAGCATCCCAATTTAATTAGATAGCCCCTAAAAATACTATGAAACTATGTGACCAAGACATACCAGCAGATAGATCATGATTTTAGGAACTGAACAAAATTGGTCTCATAATTTTTGGTCAACTACAAATTTCTATTGAATTTACAAGTTTTGTTTTTAGAAACTAATTTAGGCAATGCTTTATAAAAGAAAAGGGCCAGTGGTGACTTAATCGGCCCAGCAGCCCAGCATGGGGGTAGCCACACGCGCGTCATGATGGCCTAGTGCGTCCCAAGATAGAAAGGACCGCGCGCATGCTCACATTTTGCAAAACAACCCCTGTACTAATCGATTATTACATGGCGCCTCTGATCACTATTGCACGACGTGTTTTACATTAAGGACCTTGGAACATGTTACCTTCATAATGGGGTGGTCCCGACATACCTGCATGCAACAGTGTGGCACACCACGCAGCAACGACGGTTACGTCGGGCGAGCTAGACCTGCTGTGATAGGAATAAAGGGCTAACCACCATCTAAGGCTAAACCCGCAAGCATGGATGGTGGTTGGGAACTCAGCGGCATACTACCGAGAGCGGCAACGATGAGTGGCTAGTCACGGCGGCGGCATACCTGTTCTGATGAACCTATGCACTCTCGGAAGGGTAGAGGTAGCAGAGAAGCATTAGTAGCTCATCGTGGTTCACACTCCAATGATCGTTGAAATAGGGGAGCGCTGGGGTGGTCTGGCCTCGGGCGACCGAGCGGGCGGTGGCTCTCCGAGCGCGGCACTATCACGTCACCACACCCATGACGAGAAACCAAGCCAACCTATCATGAGCACTAGCTAGAGTGGATCAACATGAGTCCAGAAACACCACCAATTGGGTTCTTTCCTCATGAATTGGGACTTACCCCCGATCCACTGGCTGCGGCGGCACCCATGGCCGGCGGTGAGCAAAACACTAAATTGGCGGTCGGTAGCGCTCGACCGGACATGGGGAAGATGGGACGCCAAGTTGCCTTCTTATGCCACCTACTGGTATGAGGAATCGAACTGTGAAAACCTAAGGTAGGTGAAATGGAGGGCGAAAAGGCAGAGTTCTAGCCATGGTCATGTCGTGGAGAGTGCACCCGAGCATGGGCAAACAGATTAAGATGGGGTGGCTCCATTTCATGGCTATAGTGTGAGCATGTGTGCATAGGTGACAAGACCGGGGAGGGCTTGGCGCGACGCGCTTGAATTGGAGCAGCCAGACCTGAGCAGGTCACATCGACGTCAGCTAGCGGGGCGGGACATGGAGATGTCTCATCACCATGGTGATCAGGGCCATCGACCTAGACACGGTGGCAGCACCGCATGCCTAGAGGCTTGATGCGGTAGGTAGGACAAAGGGTGGGGCGAGCGCCACATCGACAAGGCAGAGACCGCCGTAGCTCCGCCATGACCCCACGCATGGCTCGATGGCTGGACGTTGGCGCACGTAGACCGCGGCAGTGGGACCAGACCATCGCCAGCCGAGTCAGGCCACGCAAGGCCTAGGCACAGCGTGGCATTGGCCTGGCACACTGAAATGTCCTAATGGCTAGAGGGGGGTGAATAGCCTAATAAAAATTTCTACAACAACACTTAACAAAAGGTTAGACAATTATGAGGCGAAGCAAGTGTTGCGCTAGCCTACTCAAAATGCAAGCCACCTACCACAATTCTAGTTTAGATAGTGTCTATTCACACAATAGTTATGACACTACCCTATGTTAGTGTGCTCTCAAAGGCTAACTAAAGAGCCACACTAACCAAGCAAGCAAGCTCTCACAACTAGCTACACTAAAGAGCTTATCAACTAGTTTGCGGTAAAGTAAAGAGAGTGATCAAGATAGTTATATCGCCATGTCAAGGAGTGAACCAATCAATCACAAGGATGAATAACAATGAAGACCAATCACCTCAGAATCAAAGGATGAACACAATGATTTTTACCAAGGTTCACTTGCTTGCCGACAAGCTACTCCTCGTTGTGGCGATTCACTCACTTGGAGGTTCATGCGCTAATTGGCTTCACACGCCAAACCCTCAATAGGGTGCCGCACAACCAACACAAGATGAGGATCACACAAGCCATGAGCAATTCACTAGAGTACCTTTTGGTGCTCCGCCGGGGAAAGGTCAAGAACCCCTCACAATCACCATGATCGGAGCCAGAGACAATCACCACCTCCACTCAACGATCCTCGCTGCTCCAAGCCGTCTAGGTGGCGGCAACCACCAAGAGTAACAAGCAAAATCCGCAGCGAAACACAAACACCAAGTGCCTCTAGATGCAAACACTCAAGCAATGCACTTGAATCACTCCCAATCTCACTATGATGATGAATCAATGATGGAGATAAGTGGGAGGACTTTGGCTAGGCTCACAAGGTTGCTATATCAATGAAAATGGCCAAAGATTTGAGTCATAGCTGGCCATGGGGCTTAAATAGAAGCCCCCATGAAATAGAGCCGTTATACCCCTTCACTAGGCACACTGCGCTCTGACCGGACACACCGGTCCAACTGATCGGACCCTGGACTCAGCGTTTGGTCCACAGATGGACGCCACGTGTCACTGGCTTCAAACGCTGTTTATCAGATTTCAACGGCTACAAAGCTGACCAGACGCTCCGACAAAACTGACCGGACGCTGAAGCCTCAGCGTCCGATCATTTCCAGTAAGCTCCCCAAGGCGTATTTCTTCGACCGGACATGTCTAGTCCACCTTGACTGGACATAGACCAGTGTCCAGTGCAATACCCTAGGTACTGTGCTGACCGACCAGTTCGACCGGACGCAAGCTGCCAGCGTCCGGTGCTTTCAGACCCAGCATCCGGTTAGTTGACCGACGCTAGCATCTTCGCGACCAACTCATTTTCACTTCTAACTTCTTCACCCTTGCTCCAATGTGCCAACCACCAAGTGTTTCACCTTGTGCACATGTGTTAGCATATTTTCACAAATGTTTTCAAGGGTGTTAGTACTCCACTAGATCCTAAATGCATATGCAATGGGTTAGAGCATTTAGTGGCACTTTGATAACTGTATTCCGATACGAGTTTCACCCCTCTTAATAGTACAGCTATCAAACCTAAATGTGATCACACTCTCTAAGTGTCTTGATCACCAAAACAAAATAGCTCCTACAAATTATACCTTTGCCTTGAGTTTTTTTGTTTTTCTCTTTCTTCTTTTCAAGTTTAAGCCCTTGATCATTGCCATGCCATCACCATTGTCATGTTATGATCTTCATTAGCTTCTCCACTTGAAGTGTGCTACCTATCTCATGATCACTTGATAAACTAGGTTAGCACTTAGGGTTTCATCAATTCACCAAAACCAAACTAGAGCTTTCACACACGCGTGGGCTGGCGGCCGTGGCTTGGCTACGATGTGACCCCGACGCCAACCGCGCTGAGCCTGCGGTGGCCGCAAACACAGTCTGAATGGCTACCCTAGGTGACGTGCACACATTTTAAAGCGTAGCAAAAGTTACTAACGATCACAGTTGAGGTTCAACTAACTCCCCTATCGTAAAGTCCACATTACTGATTATCTAATGAAGCAATCGTCAATATCAAAGAGCAGTTAGGGAGGGAGATACACGAATGCCAACCTGAGCTCATCCCCAAAGTGCCAGTTCATGAATAGAACATCAACGACATAGTTCATAGCGTGTTTTAACGAAGTTTGGGCAATTTTTACGAGAGCAACGTGACACCCAACACAACAACCACCTATGCCATGCTCAAATACTCACTTTGATGCAATTAACAATACCAAAACATGCAGCTAGTGTTTAAACATTTTTGTTAAAATTAACTGTCAAGATAGCATTGTCTTACTACTTTTCCCATACTTAGAAAAGTTAAGGTTCAGTTTGAACTAACAGCCATTAACACTTTTGTTATAATTTTTAAAAGGCCTAAACCCTATTAACTCCAACCCACAAGTATTTCATGCAATGGTCCATACTTCATACTAACCCATAGGAACAAAATATTTAAGCATTAATTAATTAGTTCACCCACAATAAATCACCAAAAATAGTACTTTAGACGTAAGTTCAAGTGTTTGCCGTCCTAACGAAAGGAGCTTATCTTAACTTCAAATTTGATTTTGGAGCTCCCAAGAGCACTAGTTAACAATATTTATTTTGATTTTTTTTCTCAACCATAAAAGCGAGTCACATAGAATTTGTTTGTCATTTTAGGTAAGTTTTAAACTCTTAAACCCAGCGAACTTGTTTTGTTAATCTCTTTTAGGTCTTAATCTTGGTGCCAAGTAAGCTCGTAACACCAGGGGTGTTACACCCTCTAGCCATCTAAATTCTTTTAGCCCACACCATGGTTAGGCCAGCATTAGGCTCATGTCGCGCCTAGGCCCATGTGGAGGATGGGCCATGCTGCACCCATGCCATGGCAGGGTTCTACCATGCCTAGCCAAGTGAAAGACCTAGATGGCTAGATTGAGGGGGTGGATAGCCTAAAAAATTTCTGTACAACTCAGACACACTAGAGGAAGTGATTAGGACACAATATGATCCTAACACCCACTACAAGCACTAGCTCTAGTTCAACCAAGCAAGCCTCCTACACAAGTATAGTAGCAATTGGTTTCTATCCTAATCACTTCACCACACAAGAGCTACTAGCTACACAACCACGACACTAGAGAGCAAAGCTAGAGAGCAACTAACAACTAGTTACTACTAATAAAGAACAACTAGCTACTATAGAGCTAAACTAATACTAACTAGAGAGCTACAACTATAAGGCTACACAAGCAATAAGCACAACACAAACAAAGTATGAATATAAGGACAAGTGTTGAGCTCATACCAAACCGAGCAAGAAAGATGAACACAATGATTTTTTCAATGAGTTTTGGTTCCTTGCCGGCAACTTAATCCTTATTGTGGTGAGTCTCAAGGTAAGTGATTCACGCGCTCACTAGAGTGACAAGCTCGACCCATAACTTGGGTGTCACAAGAATCAATCCCATGAGCACTCCAACTAGCCATGAATAATCGAATAGAGTATCCCTTTGCACCCCATGATGTGGGATCAAGAACCTCTCACAAATCAATCGATTGGGGGGCAAAAATAATCACTAATTCCCCTCACCAATCACCAAAGCTCCAAGTTGGCTAGGTGGTATCTCTCAAATGAGTTTGCCAATCAAGAGAGAGAATGTGGGGAGGTTTGCTTAGCTTTAGAGGGATGTATGGAGATCATCAAACGACCAAAAGAGCTCCGCAAACTGACCAAAGGACTATTTATATATGAGGGGGAAGATAGAACCATTACCCATCCTCCACCACCATTCTGAACATCACTTGGCGGTCCAACCGCTAGGAGGGCTAGTTTGACCACTAGCCACCAACGGTCGGCTGACATCCCTCCAACGGTTACTTTCAAACCCTTGCCATTAGTTTGGTGATTTGGTTATTAGTCTGGTGCCCTAACCACCCTGCATAACATCGGATTAGTCCGTTGCTAAGCAATAGTGCTAAGAACCAGACTAAGCGCTGCACATTTTCAAAAACACGCAGTGCCTTCACGCTCATATTTACCCAATCACTGTACAATCACCATCCATGGTGGTCTAGCTGCCAAAGACTACTAGGTGGCCCTAGGGCTAGAATAGTGCCCATGCTTGGTCTGATGCCCATGCCCCCATGGCACTGGATCAAGCGCTATGTAGGCTTTCAAATAGAAAATCTCCCACACTCTCTGGACACTTGGTGGTCTAGCTGCCAGGTCCACCAGTCCAATTGCCAGGTGGATAGGACCTTGTGCAAACTCCTCTCTTCATGGTTGTTGGTATATTTAACGCACACAGATAAATCCACAAGCTCACGGATACCACTGTAGCTTTCACCCGGAAGTATTCCAAGTATCGTATCTATAGGGAAACGTGTGAGATTAACTATAGTCTAACTTAACCAGGGGTAGCGACTAGGTTAAGATTTAACTTAACTAGCCGTAGCAGCAAGATTAAGGATAAATAGGAGTGTAGAGAGGAAAACTAAGGTTCTCTAATTCTAACTTGGGTAAGCTATGCCTTCTACTATTCAACTAGGGACATTACTAGGGAAAGACACCATCAGAGGATGCTTTCCTTCGTAACCGGGTCCTACTTGGCCTATAGACGGGAGGTGAACTACAAAGGATCAACGATGCTATATATTATGAGGCTATATAGTACTAATGTCACAACCGCTATCTACCATTGATCTAGAATGCAGGATGCATCCACGATTAACCTAAGTCTAAGCACCACGTTTACACTCATGATTAGTACTCTACTCCCTCTAGGAAGAGAATAAAGCACTCAAAAGAGAGTCATGATCCTGATTGTAACACCCCAAGTGTTAAGCTTGCATTCTTGCACTTGCATTGCATGAGCATAAGCATCATCGATTCATTTGCATTCATGAGCATGAAATGATACATTGTCTAGTTGTGATCACTTTCATAAAATGCCTAAATTGCCTTGTGAATGCTTTGTGATCATGCTTGATAATGCAAGTGGGTGTTATTTGGTCATGAAACCAACTTAGACACACTTAGAATGAAAAATGAAACCTAGTTTATATTCATGACCTTGTCCAAAATTGCTTCTAAGTGTTGGTATGACTAAAAGTTCCATTATTATGTTGATTGTTTGGCCTATCTTGACTAATTACTTAGAGAGCTTGCATGACAATGGGACCTAAATAAAAGTTGTAGTTTAACTCATGTAGAACAAACTTTGTTTAAGGGTCAAGAGCTAAATCAGTGCCTAGCTTAGTCAAACAAGGCTCACAAAAAATTAACTTCATATTGTTTTGGAACTCCAAAAATATGGCTAAGTCATAGCTTATTTCTAGTTTCGAGGTAGCTGACTTTGGAGCATTTTAGTTTGAAAACCATTCAAAATTTGGCCAAACTCCTTAAAGACTTGGAGTACTCATGTAGCTCTACAAAATGGTGAAATTGGTTTACCAGAATGCACCACGGTTTAAGAGTATTAGAGGGCTGAAAATCAGGTTTTCAGACACCTGATCAGGCCTGAAACTAGCCTTTGTCGTGCGCAGACGTCGCCGACCACGAGCAGGCCACGTGCGCCGCGTGGTGGCCATATGCCGGCGCATGCCCACCCTATCGAGCCAAAAGGGGGAGAACGCAGGCGCCCACACTCTCACACGCTTACTCACTCTCTCTCTCCCTCTCTCTCACCCGCGCTCACCGAGCCAAAGAAAAGCATAGCGCCACCGCCGTCACACCTTCACCGGCCATGCTAGCCACCTACGCCACACCACCGCTCGATTCATGTCACCCACAGCTTCATCGTGATGCGCTCTATTGCATCGACCCGCTATCACCATAGTTTGAGCCAAGGTGAGTCCTAATGCGCCATCGTCGTGGTCACCATGGTCATAGTGCGCCGCCGAGCTTGAGCTCGCCGTGGCCAGGCCACCTCATGCATGCACTATCTCTCTCTCTCCTACTCCATAGTCGTTAGGTCCAGTCGATACTATAGCTGCTGGCCTTTGTCTAATGCCAGCCTCGCTGGAGGAAGAATGTGCACTACACCGCCTTGAACCGGCCGCGTCGCCACCATGCACATCACTGTGGCCACTCTTGCCTGGTCTTCTTCCTCTCTTACTTCTAGGTGTTAGGGCTTAGCCACGGGGTGGGGAAACTAGAATGGAAGATGGATGCACAATATTATCACATGGCTTACTAGAACGTCGTAGCGCTACCATCACGCTCACGCCATCATGCCGCCATGCACACGGTTGTGCCTCGCCGGTGTCTCTAAGGGCCCTAATCCTAACCCTAGGTCTCTGCTAGGTCACCCTCAAGCTATAGCCATGCTCACCCGAGCTCACTGTGGCCGGAGATGGCTAGAGCGCCATCGTGCGCCTCCACCGTCCGCCATTAGTGCCATCGCCCTGGCTAATCGTCGGTAGAGCTTCAACCACCTAACTCGTTGAGTGCATAAGGACGAGAGGAAGCTAGTGGTGATGACCTTACTGTTGGAGACCTCGCTGTCGGTGAGTTCTTCACCGGTCAAGCCGCGTCTCTGCCCTCTATGGCTGACGGGTGGGGTCATGCTAACCGTGGGGCCCGACTATCGGTGCCTGAGGGGTGTACTGCGCCGGGTGCGCTTAGCATTTACTAGGGTTTTGATGTTTTCCTTTTTATTCTTTTACAGAATTTGATGCAAACTTGTAAAATTCATAACTAATTCTAGGAGTGTTCAAATTAAGTGAACCAAATTGTGTTAGCTTCATCTTGATGAGTACTATCTACTAAAAATATGAAAGTTGGTATGTCCTACAGTTTTATATCTTGTTTAAATTATCTTGTTTATTACCTATTTAATCTTGTAAAATGCATAACTTTAGTTTGGGAGATGCTAAAAATATGATTCCAATTTGGTTAGTCTTGTTTTGACATGCTATAGCTAGAAAAAATGTTAACCCTACAGTAAGCATGCTTGGAATATGACTTCATGTTTTAGCCTAATTAAATGCTAGTTTCTTGTGAAATTAATTGTGGTAGATTTATGTAACTTATGCGCATGAAATTATTTTCACATTATTCTTGTGTTATGAGGAATGTAAGAAAAATAGTAAAGCTGTTGCTTGACACTTTTCACTATGCTAAACCTATTTAAGTTGTTATAAATCTATGTAACTTGTCATTTTTGTAGAGGTTGTTGTACTTCTTCAAATGGCATGAAACTTTAATAGCAGGTTCTTGGGAGTATGTATGGGCTGCTATAATTTTTTCAGAATTTATTGAGCACTAGAAGTAGCAGTTCCAATTTTTATCTAAATTAATTGATAAATTAATAAAGGTTTATATAAAATTAATTTGGGTCAAACCATTATACTTTTTAACATGTTGGTGAAGTATGTAACCTGTTGGTATAGTTGGTTGTGCTCTGTTTTGATTGGTTGTATGCAGTTAGATATTTATTGCTCTAGAATTCACTTGCATCTAGTTTCTTGAATTGTTTGCTTTGTGAGCTTGATGCTTGTTATTTAGATGCTTAGGGTAATTAAGATAAGTTGTTAGCTGCAGGTTTTAGGCCTCTTACTGACGATGAACAGCTTTACCTTAGGTTGCTAGAAAGTGGTGAGTGTATGTTTCTTGTACTAGAGAAGAGATATGCACCTACTCACTAAAATAAAGTTAATCATATTATCACCTTGCCATCTTGCTGTTAAGAATGTATATGTATATGCATTGCACCATATCATTCATATCATCCCTTGTGCATTCTATATATTTATCTATGTACTCATGCATATTGGATTGGCGGAGGGAGTGACCCTGCTAGAGTTCGAGCTCGAAGGAGAGGAGACCCCGCAGGAGATCCCACAGCAGGAAGTTCTCGAAGAAGAAGGACAAGTCTAGGAGGAGTTGCCTGAGTGTCTAGACCACCGACCCTCGGCCTATCTAAAAGGCAAGCCCTAGAGCATTCTAAGTCTCCTATGTTTTATAAATACCAATTTGAGTTCATTATGTTTGATGCATTAAGTTGTAGGAGTTGTTTGGAAACACTTGATGCATATAATCCCCTTATCTAGAAATATATACCTTGAACCCTATGTAGGTCTAGGATCGAATATATGCTTAGCCATGCTTAGCTTGGTAGAAGTCGGGTGATTTCCTATCCTGCGAGATATAGGTGGATACCGGATCACGGTTGGCTATATTTGCTATCGTGGAAAAGAACCATGTGATGATATAAATGGAGGTCGGACGGAGTCTATGTTGTAGATTGACTCATGTGATTCCGTCTATGCCGATTAAGGACCGCATGATTGGAGGCCCTCTTGTCATTTTGAATGCAGCCTCTCACTTAGCTGACCGGATAACTTGCTCTAACCACGAAGCCGAGTAGCTCAACTCAGGTCAGGAGTCATTCTATCCAAGTGTGCGCACTGGTGGTAGTAAGGATGTGCGGGGAGCTAGATGTGAGCCCAAGGGCAGGCTAGGCCTAAGCATCATGGTAGTTGGTCCGTCCCTGAGGGTGCGGCACTGATCGAACCCATGAAGTTGAGTCCTGAGTTATACCAAAGGTGACCCGACATGACCCCAATGGGGGGAGTATGTGTTTGTGTTAGGATTTTTGCCCAGCCGGTTGCAATCGATTCGAATCGCCGTCTCTCCCGGATAGTGAGAAACTTGACTGAGCCCCTTCATCATAGTAACTTGATGGATTGTGATGGTTATGATAAATATGAAAATACTAAACCAGATATGGTTACTATTATTTGCTTTAGCTTAAATCAAGTGATTGCTCTAGTATAGGTGCCAACCTAGACGTGCTTAAGTTCAATAAGTATAACTTGTTGCTAGAATAACTAAACAGATCAAGACATGTATTACTTCAGCTTTTATGCAAAATGTTGTCAAGCCAGCTCTACCTTCTATAGCCTTACGTAATCCTTGGTGTCTCTTTATTTTTGGTTTATGACGGGTAAGTCTAGCTGAGTATATTCTCGTACTCAGGGTTTATTCCCACTTGTTGCAGATGGTACTGTGTATCATGGTTATTGCAAGAACTGCTTCTCTCTAGCTGTGGATGAGGAGTGAGACCATGGGCATGGTCCTTCTATATTAGTTGTTCAGGATGCTTGTGTGGACTTGATCATGGAACTGGCACGTATCTAAACCGTGTGTGATGGTTTCAAAACTATGTTGCTTCCGCTACTAAAATTGAACTTGGGTTGTAATAACTTTATTCGTACTCCGATGTATGTTGAACTACTTATGAACTATATGTAACATGTGACATGTATGTTGAATCATGTACAATCTTGGTTTGTATGTTGGTTATGTTTTGAGGTCCTTCGCGACACTCGACGGACTATCGGGTTTATATGGGCTCAAGTATGACAGCGCGACCGCTCTAGTGGTTGACATTGTACTTGTGCTCTTATAAATTGGTCGGTTCTGCCACACTGATGAACAATATAAACAAAATACTTACTTGAATTAGAAGTTGATTACCAGAGAAATTTTAGAAGCAAGCTCAAGTAAAACTTGATTTTGCCAAGGTATGAGCCATAGAGCGAGCACCGACAGGCCGACATCTCCACCAAACTCTTCCCTCACTCTCTATCTCACTATTTCTAATTATAAGACTAAATCCTATAGAGGACTAATCTTCTCTTAATAGCTGGCTCTGATCCTGTCGAGGAGAATATGAATTAGGGTTTTAGGATGGCTCTAGGGAGGGTGGCAGGGGCTGGTATATAGAGCTCAGAGTGTCCAACGTGAGCCCTTAGATCAAACTAACTTAAAGGACGGGGTAGATGCAACCTTGGAGGCGGTGGAGAACCAACATTTCAAAGAGGGGCTGACATGTGGGCCTAGGGGTCGGGCAGCTTGCAGGTGGGGCTGGCCGGCCCCACTTGGCAGCCTCTACCCCTCTGCTTCGGCGTGGAGTCCTCTCGAGTCTTCTAGAGTCCATTTTGCTATGGATAAGCGCGATTAAATCTGACATGTAGGTCCACCTTGACGGTTTTTAGATAAACCCTGCAGAAAATACAGATTCACCAAAACTCATGGAATTTATTAGTTTCAACCCCTATACCTATGTTTGGTGATGGAATTAAGTATAAATACAGGTTATGTTGATGGTTTATAATTGATATTAGTGACCGTCAACAGTGGTCTTTAATACTACATGTATTAGTCTGGTTCCAAACCCAAGGGGGTCACTAGACTAGTCTGGTGCTCACTAAATTAGCCTGTCGAAGATGTTTTTCAAAGCTTTTTTCAATGTGCTCAACTCCACCAAGTGTACCATCATTTCATGTGTGTGAGTTAGCATTTTTCAAACATTTTGAAAGGCTTTTCTTGCACCTCACCATGTCACTAAGCATAATGCATATGCAACAAAAATCTCACCTAGTGACACTAGATAACCATTTCAACTTAAGAGGTCCCCTTTTTATAGTTGCTATCTATCCTAAACCCGGCCACACACTCTACTGCATCTAGGCCAACAGAACAAAATCCCTAGCATATACAATTGTCTTCAGTCCATCATATGGTTTCGTTTTTCTCTTTCTTCTCTCCAACATTGAGAACTTTATTAACTTGTGGCCTTCTCCATCACCTTCGTGGATGCCATCTTGCTCAACCCATGGTGTGGACATCACCTAGCTTAAACAACACTTAAGACATAGGTTAGTTCATTAGTTGCCGCTCAATTACCAAAACCAAGCTTGGGCTTTGACCGAGATGTGGTCGCACTAGTGTCGGGCCACGCTACGCTCGCAACACCGCATGTCATGGCCATGGTTTGCCTGCCTACCTGCCTTAGGGAGAGAGAGGTTCAAGAGGAAGGAGAGAAGTTGGAGACGAAGGAAAGAGGTGTGTGAAGATAAAGTAGAGAGGGGATGGCCTCGTCGGTGCATGCACGGTGAAAAAGACTTTGAAAGCACCTAGCGTGCGGAATCCAAATATTTTAGTACATTTCACTATCGATCCATATAAGGATACCACCAATACAAATAGTTATGTTTCCACTAGTGGTTGACTTAACTCACTGCCCGTGAAAATATCTATCTTTACTAGTGGTAACCTTAAGTCAACCACCAATGAGAAGAAACCTAATTGTACTGATGGCATCCTAGATGGACCGCGTGTGGAAATTGATCTTTGTGGTTTAAGGCCCTAGTCCGACAAAATGTTTTGCAGTAGCGCCTGCATTTTTTGGGACGTCAGTTGGAAAAAAGATAGGCCTCAATGAAATTTTTTCTATATTAATGAAATAGTGATGAGAAAACATAATGAAAAGTAGATGTATAAATTGATTTGTGTGATTGAATCTCCTCAATGGGTTGTATCCCTTTATATTTGTAGGGAGAGGATGTCTTACCCCATCACAAAATAAATGCAAATCTTGTACTGAAACATAGACTCTAACTCATACTAGACTAACAAAACCAGCTTTGTTTGGCTACACTACAATCCACATGGATTGAGAAGGTTGAGGTGAAAAATGAACCAATTTTCCACCTCAATCCCCACCCCCAAAATGCATGTAGAATAGGGTGAACTGGAGAGCGAGTATCCAATCCCAACTAAGTCAAGTTTACCTCGGTGACCTTCTCACAGCCATAACTCCCTCTTCTACGTATTCAACATATGCAGTTCGATTGTCACAACAAGAACTTCACAATGACGCAATCCATATCGTGATTTGATACTTTCCCAAAATCAGCTAGGCTGCATCGAGAAAATTAGCTAAGCCAATTTTCTATTTTTTTGTACAACCAATTTTGGTTATCAATAGGACCCTAGCCTCACGTGGGACTCGCTGGTTAATGTTGAGCCATGGGGATTCACAGTGACATCGGACGTTGGGCTGCGGAGTGGGCTAGGTCATCCTGTTTGGACCCAGATGGCAATCTGGCACCACATGATAAACGTAGGATCTAGATGACACTCTAAAGATAAATTTGAGGACTTATAAACACATTTTTAGAGTTCCGTGGTCTAAACAAGACCTTGGAATAAATTTAGGAACCATCTATTTATTTTACTTTTTTGGATTTGTTATAAGAACATTTAAGGAGCTACAGTCCTATGGACCGTGCGTGGTTGCGACACCTAAGCCTTTTGGTACACCTCACATGTTAGTCCGACACAAGACAGCCTATCCATGTGTCATCTCTGAATTCTGAAGAGGGAGAACTGGATCTCGAAAGATAGAGAAGCAAATGCTTGGTGCATGCCATACATATACTTTCCATTTTCCAATATATCTTTACGGTGTCGTAGCTTCGACAACGCGCTTGCAAGGAAAAAATTTGGTGCGTGATGGCCGCACCGAGGCACGGGTGCGCCCCCTGCCTGATTAACGCCGCTTGGATCTAGACTCCATCCCACGGTAGCTGTGAAAGATTCCCTGATGGGCTTTAGATCGGCACATGGCCCGGCTTACATCGGCCCGTTCCATGGTAATCCTCCTCCGATGCTGCCATCGCCCGTACCCGCGCTTGCGCTGCCTACGACCTGCCAGATCCACGTGGCGTCCATCCAATGGGGGCGCATGTGCGCGTCGCTGCGCCCGTCGCGCACCCAATTTCTTTCCGCTTGTTGCAAACTGGCATTCGGCACTTCAGCAGCATTTTCCGGTACCCCCAGTGGCGGCTGTACTCCAGATTCCAGAAGACCAAAAGTGGAGCACCATAGCATATCGTTCTAGAACATTCTAAAGGACACGGTTTATTACGGACGTTGTTTACTTACCGTTTCCCATTCTCTCAACTTTGATTTAATTCGAGGTTACTCTTTAGCTAACAACAATGATTCAAAATACTCCCGCCGATTGTATTTATAAGCACTATCACACCTATGTTTTTTCCTTACAAGTTACAACTAGGTCCTATCTTTTTTCAGGGATGATTGACTTAGTCAACCATCACTAAGGACACCCTCAATGATAAAGTCGACTTAGAAAAAAAAGAATAGAGCAGCCTAATATGTTAGCATACAAAAACGTGCGAACATAGACACATGAATCATAGAAAAGTGTGCGAGCTTAACTTTTCATGAAGAGCTATTTAACTACTTTTTAAAGGTTTGTTTAATTCGCAAGTAATTTTATAGGATTTATTTTGGAAAGCAAGGTAAAGAGAGTTGAAGATTGGCCTAGTTGAATCTAGAAACTACATGCAACACAACATTTGGCAATGTTTAAGGAAAATTTTAAAAACTTCATATTTTTGTGTTATACAAAAACCTAAGTTATTACAGTGTGGATCCTTGGGGTAATGCAGCTGATAAGCAAAGTCCTCTATCCAAAGGGGACCAAGTATCCACCTCACATTAGTCAAACCAACTGACCTTGCCATCTACATAAGCTTGATTTGCACCTTGAACAACAAAAAATCCCCCATAATGCAACTCAACTGTGAATTCTTCATCATCATCGCCTACAATACCGCATGAGAGCAACATTACTACACCAACTCTATTAAGAAACCAACCTTACCTAGGAATCAACAAAAACCCTACCAACGAGAAATATGCGTAGATGACTCACTGTACTACCACTACCATCAACCAGTGTACTACCTCCTACAGCCAAAATGGATATATATTGGGATGAAGAACGACTCACCGTACTGAGGTGGCTCATCTGTTAGCCGCGCAAGGTGGACACCATCGCGCCGGTTCACCAAGGCTGCCGCGAGAACTACCACCTGGAGCCCTCTCCTCCCTACTCCACTGCCACCTCGCCTTCACGATTTGCCGCCCCTCCTCCATCGGTGCATCGTGGTCGCCCCTGCCGTCGTTGCGATGCGAGAGAGAGAGGGGAGGAGTGGGGAATGAGAGGAGGAAACCTTCCGGGGGCTATTTGCTAAATAGACGTGGGCCAGTGCGGAGACAGACATAAAATGAAGGGTATGGATTATTATGGCACCACCGATGGGGACTAACACTCCTAGTAGTTTTAGTACAAATAAAGTGATCCACATATACTAGAAAAATATTGAGACTACTACTCACACAATGCAAATTATCACTACTTGTGGTTTGCATAGATACTTTTTCCTTTCATCATGCCTCACCTTATTTCGTCTCCCTCTTTCTTTTTAGCATGAATCATCTTCTCTCTCCCCGAGTATATGTAGCTTCTGCAAGCTATTATGACAAGTGCACCTATTTTTTTTATCTGATTCTACATGCCACTTGGATGCTAGGCCTTAATGAACTACTGACCATGTTTTGCACTTAGAAATGCACTTTCAAAGCTGATGGATCAACAGCCTGTTCGCTTGCTCGTATCTAGCTTATAAGTCATGGCTTATTAGCCAACAAACAATATTTTTCTCTCACACCAAACCAGCCAATGGTACTTTCAGCTATGGCTTATAAGCCAAACCAGTCCAAACAAACCAGCCAACAGTACTTTCAGCCAAAGTGGCACAACCTGACAAGTTAATGGACTACTAACCATGTATTTTACTCTTATTAAAATTTTGTTAGGAGAGATGATGTATCTACCATGAACCTTATTTCCTATATACCAAAGCTAATCACCCGCACGGCCACGTCGTCCGTCGCTGTTCCGCGACTGTAGCGTTAGGTTTCCTTATTTTCCCCCCTTCCTTTCCCTAGATTTTCTTTTTTTTTCCCTTCCTTTCCCTGCCTGCCCTTATTTCTGGCCGTCCGCCACCCGCGGCGCCGCCGCTACTTTCACCCGCGCCTTCTAGAACCCTTGCGGAAGCAGCAGAAAACAACCCCCCGGCCCCACCGCCGCCCCCACCTGCCCTACGCGCCGCGCGCCACCCCTCGCGAGGAAGCCCGGTCGAGCGGCCACCGTGCCCCTTAACCCTCCCCGACTTCGCGATGCTGCCGAAGCCACGATGCCGCAGCTCGACCCTCTCCAGCTTGGCTTCGCGACGAGCTCTGCCTCTCCCAGAGACGTGCGGTCCAACCCTTCCTCTTTCCGGCTCTGGCGGCCCGATGTTATGCCGCGCTACCACGGGAGCTCCGGCGCGGCCAAATCCTAGCAGTGTAGTGTAGCCCAGCGCCATCACGCTCGCATCGGCTTCCCTATCGCCTCGCCGGGCCACCGCGCCATTGTTGGCGGGTTCTGCCACCGCTGTGTCCGCTTGCACGGTGCACGGAGCAACCAAAGGCCCAGCCGGAGGGGCAGCCCATGCGCCAGCGCAGTCTCTTTCCTCCCGTGCACGGTATGTCCTTCAGTTCCTGCTTCCTTGGCCCTTCATGTCCTGCGCCTTTCAGGTGCTCGATGGAATGCCAAGACAAAAAAAAATCCTACCTATGCAGCCGTTCGCCGTCCCTGACTATTCAGACCACTTGTTTTCTTCTATGGTACAATGGTTCACATGTGGATGAGTTACTGGAACCAGCAGGTACGTTTACAGATTGCTTGGTTTCGGCAAATATTTTCTCAATTTGTCAGTTTCGTACTAGATGCCCTTTCCTTCTTACTCGAACTGTTCACTTTTTTTTGTCTCCATAATTTTTCTGATCTCCCTCTAAATTTGCAGGAGTATAATAGGCCGAGAGGTGAAGATGTCAACATCCATTGGCCAAAGAAGACATGACAGTAAATGCTATCCCTTTGCTGTGTTACGTCCTTCGATCACCTATTAAAAAGTTTACTTGCCTAATTAATCTAAATGTTGATCCAACCTTGCCCGGCGTAATCCTGAAAGGGCTAATCCTTTAAATTTATATTGACCACCTCATCCAGTAAACCACGCTCTAAAAACAAAGCACTGATAATACTATATTCACATTGTTATATCAGGATTTTGAGTGATTCCTCATGGGAATAATGGCTTCTTTGTGGCAATCAAGCTCATACGTTCCATGCTAAAAAAGATTCAGAACTCTTTGTTTCCCCTTACTGCTGCTTCATACTTTAGTGCCATATTCTTTATTTTATTTCCATATTGTCAGCCGGACTCTCTCCGGCGTGCTCTCAAACTCACAGTGAATTCAAGAACAGAGGAACACAGGAAGTTTTTTTTGTGTCAAGCACGTGTCGATGTTTTTTGTATTAAGGTGCTCCTACGTATATACATGAGCTTCTAACTGCAACATAGAAAAAGGAGAGGCCGAGCTAGCCTCAGCTCTCCGCCATGCACGCCATGCCCCCCATGGCCCGATTTGTGCGCGCCATCCCACGCACTAGGCCACGCAGCGCAAGCAGCGACATGCAACGCCATGATGCGTCCAAAACGCCACGCCGTGGCCCCATTACAACGACGCACTCGGGAGGATATGATCGTCCAGGCCGAGCTCAACGCTATGTCTAACTGAATGCAAAAGGAAATAAAACTGAACTGAACGCAGGATTACATTGACGCTTACATTTCACCCCCTAATCCTGACGTTCCTTGCTGATCTTGACGATGCCAAGCTTCTCACGGAGTTCACAGAACCGGTCTCGTGCCAGCGGCTTTGTTAGAATGTCAGCAATCTGCTCCTCAGTGCAGACGTGTTCAATGTCCAGTTTCCCGTCTCCAGCACACTCCCGAATGAAATGAAACCTCACATCTATGTGTTTACTACGTTCATGGAAGACGGGATTCTTACTGAGGGCAATGGCCTATTGGCTATCCATCTTGAGGATAAAGGCTATGCGCTCCTCGCTTTTCAGCTCGGCAAGCAGCTGCAATAGCCAGACACCTTGGCAGGCCGCCACCGTCGCTACAATATACTCAGCTTCGCAAGAGGATAAGGTGACGACCTTCTGCTTCTGTGACTGCCAAGTTACTGGGCAGGAGCCGTAGAAGAACAGGACGCCACTAGTGCTCTTCCTTGTATCAATGTCGCCGCCCATGTCGACGTCGCTGTAACCCAACAGCTTCAGCTCCTAGCCACCATGCTTGTAGTGGCAACCGTAGTCGAGTGTCCCTGCGATGTACCGTAGGATCTGCTTCACTGCGTTGAGGTGCTCGACGATGGGGTGCTCCATGAAGCGGCTGACGTAGCCGACGGCGAAGGAGATGTTCGGCCTTGTGTGCACCAAGTAGCGAAGGCAGCCGACCAGGCCCCTATACTTAGTTGCGTCCACCGGCGCCGTAGTACTCGCCTTTGACAACTTGAGGCGATGCTCCATCGGAGTGTGGCACGGGTTGCAGCTTCCCATGCCGACGCGCTCCAGGATCTTGCGCGCATATGCTGATTACAGCAGCTTGATCCCATCACGCCACTGCTGCACCTCAAGTCCTAGGTAAAAACAGAGTAAGCCAAGGTCGCTCATTTTGAACCTGGAAGACATCTGCTGCTTGAACTTGGTGATCTTGGCGGCGGCATTCCCAGTAATGATGAGATCATCTACGTAGACCCCAACCAGCAACCGAGAAGCACCCTTGCTGCGGGCGTACACCGCGTGCTCTGACGTGCTGTGGCTGAAGCCGAGCGCCACTAGCGTTTCGTGGAGTTTGGCGTTCCACGCGTGCGGCGCTTGACGGAGGCCGTAGAGCACCTTGTCCAAGCGCAGCACCTTGTTCTCGTGCCCAACAACAGTGAAGCCGGAAGGTTGCTTGACGTAGACCTCTTTGACTAGCTCCTCGTTCAGGAACGCAGACTTTACGTCCATATGGTGCACCGGCCATCCCTCCTGGGCAGCTAGCGCAAGGAGCAGCTGGACAGACTCGATGCGGGCGACGGGCGTGAAGACCTCGTCGAAATCCACCCTGGGCTGCTGGACATAGCCCTTCGCCACAAGGCGGGCCGTGTGTTTGATGACGTCGTCGGCAGCATCCTTCTTCACCTTGTAAACCCACTTCAAGCCTATGGGTCGATGCCTAGGCGAAAGGGGTACCAGGCGCCAGGTCTTGTTGCTCTCGATGGAGTCCATCTCTTCCATCATGGCTCGACGCCAGCACGCATGCTTCTCAGCCTCTGCAAAAGAGGCAGGCTCCTCCTCCATCTACAAATGAAGCTCTGCAGCCACCTGGCACACGACGAAGCTCGGTGGAGTCACTGCCTTGATGACGTTGTCGATGGTGTAGTACCTCGGCTCGACGTCGTCGGCGTCGGCGTCCAAGTACTCCTCCGCATCCGGTGGAGGGGAGACAAACTCTGGTGTAGGTGATAGGGGCTCCGGTGGCGCATGTGTACTGAGAGACGGTGTAGTGGGCGTCGGTGCTGGAGAGCCCCACGCAGGTGTGCTGGTGCCTGGGGATGGTGTCGGAGTGCCTAGGGCTGAGTTGATGGTGTACTGGTCGTCACCCTGCTCCGGCGTGGAGTGCTCCACGGTGAAGTCTGCTGCAGCACCCATGTCCTCGCTCTCCCAGGTCCAGGCTGCAGGCTCGTTGAAAACCACATCCTAGGACACCACGGCGCGCCATGATGCTGGGTTGTAGAAGCGCCATGCCTTGGCGCCAGGCTCGTAGCCGATGAAGACGACAGGCGTGCCACGATCATCGAGCTTCTTCAGGTTCGGCTTCGTCTCCTTGATGAACGCAACGCAGCCGAAGGTGCGGAAGTGGTGGACGTCGGGCCTGCGACTGTGCCAGGCCTCATACGACGTCTTGCCATCGACGGCCTTGGTGGGCGCCCGGTTCAAGATGTAGACGGCGGTGGTGACTGCCTCTCCCCAGAACATCGCCGACATGCCACGGGCCTTCAACAGACTCCACGCCATGGTGATGACCGTCTGGTTCCTCCGCTCTACCATGCCATTTTGCTGAGGCATGTACGGCATGGTGTGCTGACGTTCGACGCCACGGTTGGCACAGTAAGACTCGAACTCGATGGAGGTGAACTCGCCGCTGTTGTCGGTTTGAAGGACTCGCAGACACCGCCCAGTCTCCACCTCGACACGCGCCTGGACTTTCTTGACTGCTGCGAGCGTGTCGCTCTTGGCGACGAGCAGCGCCACCCACATGTACCTGCTTCGGTCATCCACCAACAGAAGAAAATACAGCTTACCACCTGGGGTTGCCGGCGTGATAGGGCCACATAGGTCACCATGAACAAGATCCAGTAGCCCCTCCGCCCGCCATTTTGCCTACGACGAGAATGGGCTCCACTTGAGCTTGGTGGTGACGCAGTCGGTGCAGAGCTGATGAACACGCTCGATGTGGGGAAGCCCTCGCACCATGCCCCGCTCCTCGAGCTTGCGAAACGCGTCGAAGTGAAGATGGCCGTAGTGTTCATGCCACAGCCACCTGCTGTCGCCGGTGCGCGCGGACAAGCAGAGAGGCCGCGCGATCTTCACCCGGAGTAGGTATAGCCGGTTCACAGAGCGCTTCACCCTAGCGATCAACCGGCCCCTTTCGTCGTGGATTCGGAGGATGCCGTGTTTGGCGTGGACGTCGCACCTGCCCTTGTCGAGTTGGCCGAGGCTGACGATGTTGGTGGTGAGCCTCGGGATGAAGTACACTCCCATGAGCGGCAGGTTCTTGCCGGTCTTCCCCTCGAACAGGACAGTGCCGGCGCCCTCGATTTCAACCTCCAAGCCATCGCCGAATCGCACTGTGCCGCGGATCCCCGAGTCGATGTTGACGAAGGCGTCGTGGGAGCCGGACATGTGGTTCGTGGCCCCACTGTCAAGGTACCAGAGGGAGTCATCGCGGTCGGAGGCGCCATCAAGTTGGGTGAAGACCTTGCCCTCCACAATCCGGAGAGGGCAGTGCTCGGGAAGCGTCGGAGTGGCGGCGGCGGCGCGTGGTGGGGAATACGAGTTGGGGGCGAGTGTGGCGTAGGCCATCAGTAGAGTGGGCTCGGCGTCCTCTTCAGCGTGCGCGACGTGGGCCTCTGCCTTGGGCTTGCTGCGACAATCCTTGGCCCAATGGCCGTATTTGCCACAGCGCTTGCATTGGTCATGATTTGTGGCCTTGCCGGAGTTGGGCTCGGCCTACTTCTCATCGCGCGAGGTAGAGCCGCCGCCCTCGCCTTTGCTGTGACCGCGACCTTGCCCACGGCCGCCACGTTTCTTGCCGCCAGAGCTAGACGCCGCGCCGCGGCCAGAGCTGTCTTGGTCATGGTGAGCTTTGCGGCGCGCCTCCCAGTCCTCTTCAGTGAGGAGCGGTTGCCCCATGGCGTCCGTCACTTGCTGCGGCTTGGTGCAATCCTCGAACATGCGCAGCCGCCCGATCACGTCCTCAATCGAGATCGCGTTCAAGTCACAGAACATCTCGATGTACACGGCGGCTTGGCTCAGCTTCTCCGGCACCACCTGCAGCATCTTTTTAACTACCTCGGGCTCGGAGATGTTGTCGCTGAGGGTGCGCAAGTTGGTGGCGAGCGTGGTGATGCGGACACCGAAGTCGTTGACGCTTTCCGCTTCCTTGAAGGTGAGGTTGCCGAAATCGCGCCGGAGCTGCTGTGCGCTGGCGTCGCGCGCGCACTCGTCGCTGATCCGCAGAATCCTGACGGCGTCCCATGCCTCCTTCACCGTACGGCGGACAGCGAGTGCGTTCCAAAGCTCGGCCGGCACCGAGCGTAGCAAGCCCCCCATCGCCTGTCGATCATCGTGGTACTCCTCGTCTGGATCATCGTCGATGCCGTTGACGACGACGTCCTAGACACGCAGCGTCTAGAAATTGACCTCCATGACCAACGCCCACTCAGGGTAATTGGTCCGCGTAAGCATCGGCCACTGCACGCTCGTGGATGGGCGCTCGACAATGCGCTCTATGACGCGCGACCCGGCACTCCGGGGGCGAGAGCGACGACTGTGGGAGCGGCCTCGACGGCGATGTGGTGGCGAGCACGACGAAGGCACCTTCCTTTCGCCGGAGCCAGCACCTACCTCCGTCCTCTTCTTGGACGGGGACGCAGACATGGCGGCGGCGAGACTCTGGCTCTGATACCAAATGTCAGCCGGACTCTCTCCGGCGTGCTCTCAAGCTCATAGTGAATTCAAGAACAGAGGAACACAAGAAGTTTTTTTGTGTCAAGCACAAAACCGTGTCGACGTTTTTTGTATTAAGGTGCTCCTACGTATATACATGAGCTTCTAACTGCAACATAGAAAAAGAAGGAGAGGCCAAGCTAGCCTCAGCTCTCCGCCATGCATGCCATGCCCCCCCCCCCCCCATGGCCCGATCTGTGCGCGCCATCCCACGCACTAGGCCACGCAGCGCAAGCAGCGGCATGCAACGCCATGACGCGTCTAAAACGCCACGCCGTGGCCCCATTACAACGACGCGCTCGGGAGGATATGATCGTCCAGGCCGAGCTCAACGCTATGTCTAACTGAATGCAAAAGGAAATAAAATTGAACTGAACGCAGGATTACATTGACGCTTACACATATTTCATTCCTACAATCATCACGGGTTACTTAGCTTATGACACAAATCTCAACAATGATAATTCTTATGCCGCAGCTTGCTAAAATAGTTACGGAATAGAGGTGTTACAACAAATCTAGGGTGCTACCTAATTATGATGACCTCATTATCTATATATAAATGTCTCAATCATTTTTGGGCAATGTTGTGTTAATCTTTTCCTTTTGCTTCATATGAAACTCAGGTACATATCAAAGTGTGTCATGTCTTACTTTATGGTCTGCAGATACAGACTCCCCCCCCCCCCCCCCCCCCCCCCCCCACACACACACACACACACAAAATGGTGCCTTATGTTTCCCTTTAGTTTGTTATAAATAAATTATTGTATTCTTCATCTAACATTTACCTAGATGTTCTTTTTTCTGAAGTACTATCACATTTCTCATTTGTATTGATGGATGTCATGCCACCAGTCTCAATTTCTAAGTAATTGTTGATTCAACAGCAAAAATGTTATACAATGCCTTCTTTGTTACTTTCGCTTGCTAACCGTTGAATCGGTACCTACCTCATCATTTATTACAAAAAAATTATTTCGAAAGCCTTAGAAGATTGTCAAAATGAGCAATAGGCTCCATTCGGCTTACTCCATATTCGGCTTGTTTTTTCAGCCGGAACAATATTTTTCTCTCACAACAATTCAGCAAGAACAGTGTTTTCAGCCTGTTTCAGACCAGCGAACAGGGCCAATATGGCAATTTAGCCACTCTACAAAGAGTGTTATATTTTGTATGTGCATTTTTTTTTCTTGCTGATTGTGCTGCACTGCTGTGATAACCCTTGCATAGCAGCTGGATGTTTTTGCAAAACAAGGCAATCTGATCTGGCGATCCCTCATCCGGTTTAATTTAATTAATTTAGCTACATAAAATCTTTATTTACTGTGCAACTCCACATCATCGTTCAGTTTATTGTTAAACCATGGAGCATTTGTCATTTGTAGTTGTCTCCTCACCTCACAATATGCCCCGGGCAAGATAACTCGGAAATGTTGTGTAGCAAGCTAAGACTATCTACCTTTAACTCATTTACAGATAACCTTCTAAGAATATATTGTTGTTTTGCACACTTAAACCTGCTCTCTTTTCACATAGCATGCCTTCATGCCATGATGGGTGACCACACCTTAAATAATTTTTGACACCTTTGTTCCTCCGGTTCATACACCAATATTATTTCGCTTTTGGTTGGTAAACCATTGGCATCAAAGCTGAAGAATAGACTAACCAGCGAGCTAACAACTTTTTTCATTGTGTTCTCCTTACTAATAGGCTACTTCAACTGCCCCTTGATGAAATGACCAGACACCAAGGTTATACGCGCTAGCCTGAAATAATCTCTACAATACATTTCAGGACTAATTACTTCAATTAGACTTCTGTGCATGTGTGAAACATTGAGCTTTGTCACAAGTCTATTTTTCATTCATTCTTCTGTATATTATGCTTACTACAGCCATGTAACTTAAGCTTTTATGATACTTCGGCATCTTAATCACCAACTACGATATACATGCATGTAATGATATTAGCCCATTACTTTTCTCGCCTGCACAACGCGCAGGGTACTGGCTAGTGTTAGCCGAGTTGGGCCTTGACCTCGCGTCCTGATCGGGGGTGTCTAACCCTACATGGTTGGTGGGCCCCTATCGCACTGTGCTATAAAGAGAGGTGGGGGCCGGCGGCTCTTAGTACGAGGTTCATCGTGAGCCGTCACACCCACCAACAAACCCAATCCGATCTAGTGAGGGGCGCAGCCAGTGACGGAAAGCTCTACTGCTATCTTCACTGTCGCCTCTGCTCCACCACTGCACTGCGACTGACCTCAACACCGTCACCGCGACACCGCCGACCCGGACCGCATCACCTTCACCATGGCTACGTCGAGCTCTTCCTTCAAGCCTACGGATGGTCGGTGACATCTCACCTCCCTTCCTCTCTCTCTCTCTCTCTCTAGATCATGTTCTAGAAAGTTTTTATCCCGTATGTAATGTTGTACTCGCTAGATCTATGTCTAGGTGATCCACTATATCTATCATTGATATGTTGGAGCCGTGCACGCAGAAAGGGAAAAAGTCTATTTTATTACAAAAAAATGTCTTTTCTCTCATAGAATCCTTTATATTTGGGTATATAATTTTTGATATGCGCTATATTACGAGATAGAAGGAGTATCTTGGCTGACTTGAGGTGGAGGGTGACGATGCCCTGACCAGCACGCGGATGCCATGTCTAGCCGAGCCAACACCGACATGGCTAACCTAGCCTAGTGTCGAGCCTGGGCTGCTTGCCGAGTCCGTGGGCTAGCACAGCACGACACAATTAATTACTGGGATAGGTCGACCCAACCTTAGATAGACCATGCTTTATTGTGCTCGTGCCAGGTCGAGACATCCCGTTTGACTATCTATAAGGGCGTCTCCAAGGAGAGTCTTGTAGCTGGCTATTTGGTTATGTGAAGGAGAGAAATCGTCAGAAAACCTTCGCCCCGCGAGGCCCTGTTCGGATGGTATGGTTATGGAGGAATTTGGATGGTTTGGAGGAATTCTGGAGAAATTTGTGAGAGGAAAATACTGTTCCAGATGAAAAAAAAAAGCGGATCAAGCCAGGTTTAAGAGCACGCGAACGGAGCCATAGGCGCACAGTTCCTCTAGCTCGTGCACCCACCTAGATGACCCATGTCTGTCTATGTGCAACTGGTGACTCACTTTTTTTTTTATTTCCACCCGACTGATGATTAAGGGTGTGCTTAGGTTCCCTCCTAGCCTTAGCCTTTCCTAGCCGGGCAAAGAGTTGGAACAATTGGTGCATTTGGACCCTTCCCTTTGCTGCTACCTCATTGCCTGTGGAAGCAAGGATTTTACCAAAGTCACTCTCCTACCCTAGGAAGGCTACCCTTGCTCAGCGAGGTCCGGGCAAAGGAACCAAGCAGACCCCAAAACCTGCTCGTTGAGGGTTCCCTAGGAGCAAAGCTAATAATACAGTCTGTTGATGATTGTATGAATCTTTATAATCCATAATACATGACTCATTTTTTTCTCTCACAATTTTTTTTTTAGTTCTCATGCAGTGCCGGTCATGAGTTTTTCAGGAACTAGAGCCCAACCTAAACTTAGGACGCTTTATAAACATAATAAAAAATACTCGGTAAGTATATATAATTTTTTTTGACACTCAATAGTCAACATGTATCGAAAAGCATGTGTGGCTGTTATCTCCTCATACATAGCCACGGCTTAATAACAATGACTAGTGATTATGAGAGTCATAGTTACGGAATAAGTCTTCACACAATCTGCTAAAAATAAAAAAAAATTCTTATATATAATTAGCCTTGCCCTAACGGACGAATTTAATTCGTAATATTCTATGTCTCAATTGACAGATTAAAAGGAAGCGATGAGAACATACTAGTCTATCCTAACAGATGAATTTAAATCTCTTTTTTTTTCTTGAACGTGCCATAGGCACGGTTTTCATTAAGCAGAAGTAGAGTTTTACAAATTAAAGCTGGAACGGTAATTTTTTATTACCAAGCCAAAGACTGACAGAGATCACACAGTTGTGATTTACAGAAGAAAAAACTTAGCGACCAAGTGAAGGATCAAGCCCCCCGGAGACCCTGAGCTCAGCGGCTAAACGGGTAAAGAGTGTCGTCCTCAAAGCCAGTGAGGTTCAGCTCCATGGCAACCGGATCGAAGCCTGGAGCGAAGAGCGCCTGAAGGGCCTCTAGTTTGGAGGGCGACAACGGCACAACGAAGAGGGCCTTGAGACTATCCAAAGCCACAGAGTTCGGACCCTGCGGCCTATCTGCGATCCCCAGCTTTTGCTTGAGCATATTTTGTGCTTGGAGAGTAGGGTTGGAGGCCTTGGTCTTAGCTGCCAGCCTCCCACTCCGATGCACCACCATTGAAGGTGTCTTGGACCTTCTTAGCCTCGGCGTGCTGAGCAACGGGGTGTCGAGCGGGATGTATACATGCGCCTTCAATTGTACCAACAGGGATTCGGCCCTTGATACGGGCAACGCCGCGTTGTCGGCGCCCGGGTGGCCCACCCGCGTTGGCGTAGAATCGGCCGTCTGATCCGCAACGTCGTGTTGTGCCATCCTTGGTGGCGTGACTTGCGGCATCTCCAGCTCAGGCGATAACGGGGACAAATCCGTCGTTAGGGAGGCGCCCGCTGTAGTAGTGGGGCAGCAAGGCGTTGTTGGTCCCGCTGGCCGGGTCGCGACAAGCGAGGCGATGAGCTCCTCCAGCATCGGGTCAACCCACGCGGGAGGCCCCACGCCCGCACTGGGCTCCAAGACTAGCGGGTCTGGCTCAGAAAAGCATGCAGCAGCAACTGCAGAGGCTTCACCCGACGCCGTCGTAGCGGCCCGTGCCGACCTACTGAAACGCCTTCGTCGTCGGTGTCGTTGTCCGCCACTGGCAGGAACGACGCTGTCTGCCACGGTCTCACCAGTGCCACGCGAAGCACTGTGGTCCGCCGGCCGAGCAACGGAGCTGCTGGTGGGGTCACTATGACCCTCCCAGGTAGCACAGTCGGCTGCTGCAGTGGTTTCCGGCGCCGCAGCGGTGCCAGTGGTCTCGCCGCGGTCGGCTGCAGCGTCGTCGGGGAAGTCGTTGTTGTGTAGCACCGGCTGTGTCCGGCGTCTTGTCCGTTGCCACCTCGTTCGCCGCCGCCTATGGCCGATAGTCGCTGGAGCAGACAACGTAGGCGCGGTTGTACCCGCCTCCACCGGACCACCGTGGTTGGGTGGTCAGGTGGCCGGGGTAAGGTCCCGAGCACGTGGTCTTGGCCGGCCGCCTGTACCAGTAGCCATAGGAGGCCTCCGCCGCTGGCCACCACCGTCCACTGACCGAGCATCGTAGTTGCTGGCACGAACCGGCCGTGGTCGACGACCCACAGCACGGACATCACTCAAGCTCCCAGAGCTGACGTGCTGTGGCCCCTTGTTACCGTCGTACACCGTTGAACGAGGCCGGTTGCAGTCCCTGGCCAGGTGCCGGAACTCATGGCAGTGCAGGCATCTCGGCGGTAGACGGTAGGTGGCAACCCTGTGGGTGTATGACAGGCAGTTGAGGCACCTATCGCGTAGCGCTTCTTGTAGGCGGCGACGTCGCTGACACCGGCCCCGGCGCTCGTCGGCAACGACCTGCTGAACCTGACGATGGTGCTGTGAGGCTGCGACGCCCTGACGGGGCAGCACCTCCTGCCACCCATCACGATCCGGCGAGGAGGCCCTTCGGAAGGGGCCCAACCGCCTGTGCATTAACCCAACCGCATCCGCCGGAGATGCCATGCGCGTTGGGTGCGACAAGGAGACGGTGGAGTGTGCCGGGCGGTGGGCATGATGTGGTGGCACATCGACGTCAGTTGCGGTGGGCCTGTGGCGAGGACCCAGCCGCTGGTGCACCGAAATCCGCTCCACAACCCGGTTCTCCGTCGTCGGAACAGAGCGATGAGTCCCACGATCGTCCTCCGGCCTCGCGCGCCTTGGTCGACCATGCCCACGCACGGAAGCCTCGTTTGTGCCGGATCGACTGGGCCGGTGATGCCTTCCCGTGCGCCTGTGCCTGTGGTTGCGGCACCCAAGATCCGCACCGGGGGCGGAGAAGCGGCGCCAGGGGGTTTCGGGGACTCGCTTTCCGAGTCTCAGGTGAGCCGGCACACGCTGGGCCACGCCAGACCCACCCGCAACCCTGTCCCCACGGGACGGAGGACCGCGGGGATTGCGCTGCTGCCTCCTGGAGCGCCTAGCGAGCGTGCGACCACCACCAGGAGTGCCCCCGGGAGCGGGAGCCTAGGACGGCACCGGCTCCCTGACCGGAGAAGGTCCTCGCGACGACAACTTGCGGACCGCGTCGAGGTAGGCAGTTGGTGAGGCCATCGGCGTGGGCTCTTCGTCGTAGTCATCGCGGAAGCCATCGTCCGCCCACCGGCTGAACTTGGAGCGGCCCTCCGAGGCACCGCTGGGATAGAAGGGTGCGTCGTCGGGAGAGAGGGGCGAGCCATGGCCGCTGGAGGCGGAGCAGGGCGCCGTTTCCCCTGGCGGGCTCAGGATCCGCTGCTGCCCAAATTCACGGGGTGCACTAGGTGAAGCCGGCGTCGACGACGGGCCACAGCGCAGGGCAGCAACCCGTGGAGGCGGAGAGGCACCTAGCGGCGGGGATGGGGCCCTGGCCGTCGGATCTGGTCGTGGTGGGGCTGTGGGGGCGGGATCCTGCAGTCCTGCTGGCCCCGATCTGATGTCTCTGTCAGGCGTCAGCCCTCGGACTCGGAGGCCGTGACCGTGCGCGTCACTTGCCTGTTGTCCCCGGGCAATCCTCGTCTATGACTAACAAACAGATCGGACCCACCTTGCAGTGAAAGAAGGACGAGCCAAAACAACCGCAGCCCGGCGGAGGCGGGCAACGTCTCGTGGCCTCGTGCCACGCAGCAGCTGGACCCAGTCCTATCCGGTAACCGATGCCAACCAAACCCCTCTCCATCCATTCCCGACCCCAGACCCAACCCAGCCATGGCCGACGACGACCCCCACAACGCCGCGGCCTCCTCCCCCTCCGCCGGCGGCGACGAAGACGACGAGGGCACCGACACCGATGCCTCCAACTCCGACCCCGCCAATCCCCAGAGCCAGGATCCTCTACCCTTCCCCGACGCAGCTTCGGTCCCACCTCACCCTCTCGCTCCCGCCCCCGAGCCCGCCGGCGCAATTCCACAGCCGCAGCCGCAGGGTCCGGCCGCGGGCGCCTCGGCCGCGGACGACTCGCGGCGGCTGTTCCAGCGGCTGTGGACGGACGAGGAGGAGCTCCTCATCCTGCGCGGCTTCCTCGACTTCACGGCGCGCCGGGGCACCACGTTCGCGTCGCACCAGTACGACACGGGCCCCTTCTACGAGGAGATCCGCCGCCGCCTCTCTTTCGACTTCACCAAGAGCCAGCTCATCGAGAAGCTGCGCCGCCTCAAGAAGAAGTACCGCGTCTGCGCCGCACGCGTCGCGGCGCAGGGCGCCGCGTTCGCGTTCCGGAGCGCGCACGAGGGCGCCATCTACGACGTCGCGCGGCACATCTGGCGCCCCGCGTTCAGGCGCGGCGAAGGCGGCGGTGCGGCCGACGCCTCGGACGAGGACGACATCAACCCCGTGGCCGCCGCTGCGATGGAGGATGGCGGGAGCGCGTCCACGCCCACGGCGAGGGGCAGGGGAGGCCGGCGCGTTCGGAGGAGGACGGCGCAAGAGCTGGAGGCCCCCGCATTGCCAGCCACGTCCGCGCTGATGCTAACTGATGCGGCTGAGGACCGGCTTGTTGCTGCCGCCGAGAATTTAGTGCCGGCAATTGCTCCGCCACCTCCTTTGCAAGTGCCAACTGTATCACCAGCGGCGGCGACCCCTTCGCCCATGCCATTGAGCACCGGTGGCGCCACCGAGGAGGCTATCAGGAGTATCATGTCACCGTTACTGAAGGAGTTCATCAGCTCTGTCACCGTCGCTGGACAGACTGGATTCGGATTGGGGCTTGGCACAGGATTGGGCGGCATTGGGGGCTTCGACATTCTTGGTCTTGGTTTAGGGGTTGCTGGCCCAAATCCTGGAATGCCCAGTGATGATAAGTGGAGGCAGCAGCAAATTCTGGAGCTTGAGGTTTATCTGAAGAGGATTGAACTTGTGCGGGAACAGGTTACCGCTGCTTTACAAGACCTCAGGTCATCAGAAGGTTGATTGGCGATCTTCTTCCGTAGTCTTTTTGTTAGAGCCTGTCTCGTAGATTGCCTTATTTTATTAGGACTTTAGGAGAGTTGCTCGTTTCAAACATTCTAACTGTAATCGATTTAAGTTAGGTGCTTGTAGTTGTCATAAGATTAGAGGCTGAAAAGATTGATTTGTAGATGGACTCACGATGAAGGTTGTTATTTACTCGCTACCTGATTCATTGTTAGACATATTTAGTCCCTCTTTTGATAGAATTCAGTGCATAGTTGACATGCTTTTTTTCTCTCGAATACGTAGAAGAGCTGCGTATCATTGTATTAAAGAGAGAAAAATGGATCGGCCCCTTACAAACACCACCACCTCACTCGGGGCCAGGCTATGAGGGGTTGTTTACATTACATCGGAGGAACTAATAGACAACTGAGATAGAGGTAAGACCTGACCACAAACAAACCTCCTAAATAACCTAAACAAGGTAGGCTAACCAAGCCCACCACCGTGACCCAGTCTCAGCATGCGCAGGCCATGCGATCCCGCCATGTACCAAAAATGGTGCTCATCTTTGAACTCATCAAGTAGCTTGGTGATGCAGGGGCGAGACCCTTCAAAAACACAGGCGTTTCGATGCTTCCAAAGGGTCTAGAAGCCTAGAATCATAATTGAGTTCAACCCTCTCTTCTTCTCTTTTGGAATTTTCTTGATTGCTTTTCGCCACCAAGTTGCCAGTGACCTCTCTCTTCTTGTGGGAGTTCGGTCACGCAGTCCCAAAGGTGTGAGGATCCGTGACCAGAATTCCCGAGCAAGAACGCACGTAGTAAGTAGGTGTTGGACAATCTCATCTTCCTGATCACACAAGGGGCAGCGGATCGGGTGAGGCAAACCCTAATGGAACAATGTTCATGTAAATCACTTTATCTAATTAAGCTCCTAAGTGATGATATGCTTGTTGACCTAGGAAGTATTATATGTAACCAATGTATAAAATGATTGTGGAACCTTAGGAATACTCTAAACATGTTTAGAATATCACATGGAACAACTTTGGTATTCATGACTAAGGCTAATTTGGTCTCTAAGTCATAGTTATAGTGTAAGTCATCATTTTCAAGTGGTATGTTTAATCTAGGTTGACCTATGTCATAGAATGTTTGCATGGCAAAGCACCCTTAAGTAAAGTTATAGTACTTGCTTAGAGCAACAACTTTTATTTTTAGGTCATGAGCTAATTCTGTGCCTAGCTTGGTCATTTGTAGCTCACAAAAATCAGCAAAACACTATTTTTGTCACTTAGGAAATTTTCTAAGTCCTAACTGAGTTAACAGTTCATTGTGCCTGACTTTGAGATGATTTAACTTGCTCACTGTTGCAAATTAGACCTAGATCATTTAATCAATGTTAGCTGGTATGTAGCTCTACAAGTTTTGTTTTAGTGTCATGCACCGATTCACTTTGGTTTAGGAGATTGGAGGCGTTGAAATCGCGATGTCAGACATGAGATCGGACCCTGATGGCCAAAGTCACGTCGCGCCGTCGTGGCTGACTGAGGCAGAGTCTGGCCGCCACGTAGCACCCGGTTTTAAAGATAAAACCAGATACACACTATATGTGAGCCCAGGAAGTTAAATCTTACATATAGCCACAAATAAGGGTAATATCAAGAGACAATACTTATTACATAATGTATTAAAAGAAAAGTAACCTCAGAGTATAGACAGCAAAAAATTGACTCCGATCTTCTGGCGAAGACTCTAAATCCACAGGGACGATTGACTGGTTGACCACAAGCCTAACTCCTCCAAACCAGCAATCTGGTACCCATCCGGGATTTTTATCCAATGTATAGAAAAGTAAAATAAGCGTAAGTACATGTCGTACTTAACAATTATATCATGGGGTTCATGAGGCTCAAAAAGGCTGACACTGGTTTAACTGCGATTAGCTTTAATAGATCATCTTTTTAAGCAGTTGGGTGTCAAAGAATTTATCATTCCCATAAACACATGATTAGGTAAACATGAATAATGTATAGCATAAACGATTAATGATTAGTACCATTATCCATTAGTGATCATCTCTATTCCATAAGGGTCCAAGGCTGCTCGTGTCCGTGAGCACGACTATTATAACAGTTTTATATTCTGCAGAGGTTGTACACTTTCACTGTGAGTCATGATTTACCCTTTCGCCCGAGGTAGCTAATCTCTTGACCCACTTCCAAGGAAGGTCGGCAGGGTTCACTATGAAGCCTTTCAAAGGATTCATCTAACAAGTTAGGGCTGCTAGGCGTATGTGGCCCCTCTCTAGGAGTGGCACGCGTGGGCATCGCAACACGGTACACACTTCCCAGCAGCAAAGGAAACATACCCTATGCCTTAAAGGTAACCACTAACAAGCTAGAAAAGATCCTCATAATGAGCTAAAGCCAGAGCCATATGGCCCTCACAGCTGTACTGTAAGTCCCAGATGATCGCTTACAGATAAGTCCTTAGGAAGAGGAATCTGAAGCATATAAACACTCCAGCCCCCCGATTCTATGTTACTAAAAAGTCATATTTTAATGTTTATTACATATACCATTAGTCAAGTTACAAGATCATAGTTTTGATTAAGCACTAGCAAAAAAACTATCCCATTCAATATCCCAAAGGTATCAAGGTACAAGTTATCAAATATCTAGGATATCCTTAATGGCATCAAGGTAGACACATGCAATATGAACTAAGTGATTAAATATAAATAGGTAACAAGGATGGTCCCATGCTATACTTGCCTTACACACCGATCCTTTGGTAAGCTTTAATCTTCAATGTCCTTCTTCTTCTTCTTCTTCTTCTTGGATCACCACGTGTATCTCACCGACTGGACAATCGTAGAACACCACACAAACATCCATACACATACATGCATAGCATACAATTGCATCTACATCAGAACAATACACCAATCATAAGTAAAAGAGTCTGATATACGATTCTATGCATCACTACGAACACACAGTCGCGAGAGACACACTAATCAGAGCTACTATTGAAAAGTTACAACTACCGAGAGATTTGCCTTATACGTGGAAAAGAAAGCTATAGGCTTCGTTTATGTTAACCATATGAATTCATATATAAAAGATATTTTATAAATAATATAGATTAGATTAAGTCAATTTTAGATTTAAATTATGAAAGCGGCTACTAAGGAGAAGAAGTGGCTCTGCCATGAGAGAGCGAGAAAACACGAGGTGTGTTAGAAGCATGGGGTTTCGCCATTGGATGATGATGATGATGACAACGATGAGGATGTCGAGGATGAAGACGAGGATTTGGCGGTCCTTGATGGTCCATAGAGATCCGGCGACATCACCAGACTGAGCGGTGCTGACTGTTCAGTGGGCGCTTTGGTTGGGGATGCCGCCCAGAAGCATTTGGCTTTGTACCCGCTGTGGGGGTCGAGTCTGAAGCGCTCCCACGCCGCTGCTGACAACGGTCGAAGCTCTCTGCCTACAACCCCCATCGATCCTTCCTTGGTCGGGGATGAAGTTCTTGTCTAAGGGGAGGATGTCGAAGATACCACGGTAACGAGAGCCGTGTTTGAGGCAGATGGCGAGGGCCGCCACCCCTTGGTAGGGTCTAGAAGGAAGGATGATGACCTTGTCGAGCTCTCCATTATTTGTGTGGGAACTCAGTGCCCTGCTTCCTCGGCACCCTGTTTAGAGGCATCCGAGGCAGCGAAGGAGGAGCCTGCTAGGTGGCATGATGTGGTAGATGCGGGTGCCTCCACTGTGGTCGAGTCATCGGCTTTCAGCCCTATGGTGTCATCGGTGGTGCCCCTGCTTTGGCCCCTCCTATGGCACCACGTGAAGAAAGGTGTATTACTCTGCCTTTTGTGGAATGCTCCACCAGGTACGCCGTGCTCCCGTTGTTCCTTTTTCCGTTGGGGTCACCGATGATTTTTTGCTCATCCAATCTCGATGACCTCTTGGTGCAGCGAACCCCTTGCGGGGCTCACCACCCTAAGGCCATCATCGGGCACTGTGTGCTCTTCTACATGGTCGGAGCCATCGTTGAGCGATGACGTGGTTTTCGGGCTACTAGCTAGGCTTCCCAAAATGAAGAATGAAATTGCAGCTTATGTTGCTAGATGTGATAATTGTTGCCGAGTCAAGGCTATTCATTTGAAACATGCTGGACTACTTCAACCACTATCTATTCCAGGTTGGAAGTGGGAAGAGTTAGCATGGATTTTATTGTTGGACTTCCACCTACTCATAAGAATTTTGATTCCATATGGGTGATCGTGGGTCGCCTAACTAAGTCTGCACATTTCATTCCAGTCAAAACCAACTACCGACCACATGAGTATGCTGAGTTGTATTTCTCCCACATAGTACATCTACATAGCGTGCCAAGAACCATTGTGTCTAACAGAGAGCCTCAGTTCACTGCTCATTTTGGAACATTTGCACAAGATGTTAGGCACTAACTTAGTCAGAAGTTCTGCCTATCACCCTTAGACCTCCGGGCAAACTGAATGTTTGTTGGGGCGAAAACGTGTTAGCCACGTCAGGTGAACACGCAGCAAGCCAGAATGATCTGGAGATCTTCCTAGCTTCAACGCAGGACCAGTCGATCCTACAAATTTCCAAGGGCGTGCCAGTCAATTTGACCTGCAATTGACAAGGAGAGAAAATTTATTAGTAATTTAGGGTGGAGCATGCTAGTTTTGCCTAGATAGTTCTAAGTATGCCACTTCGGGAGCGGCCATATTGGAAAATTGACTAAAACAGTCGATACGAGGAGAAATCAGTTGTTAAGGACTGTAAAGCTCACAGGTCATGATTGATTTTATAGTAACGAATGCAATGCACCCAGTTTTAATAATCCTTTCCCTTGAGCTATTAACATGTATGCGTCAAAAATACATCACTGACTAAATTAGATTTGATCGATACATGGTGTAGAGCCAATGAATCCAATGAAAAGGGATATGCTATGCAAACAATCGACTATTTGATATGGACAGATCTACAAACCATCTAGATTTAATCTATTACCGTCAATAGTGAGGTTTGACCGGATCGATGCAGCTATGATGATGATGATAGTCTAGAACCAGAAAACCCATAGAATTGACCATACTTCAACATATTCATGAAAGTGTGCCATATCTATGAAAGCACAGGTGAATTGGCTAAAATAGCCCATTCAGGTAGAAAATGGATTACAACATGTGAACAATCGACTATTCAATATGAATAGATCTATGAACTCATCAGACCTAATCTATTATCCTTAACAATGGGGTTCGACCGGATCGATGGCAGCCATGATAAAGACAACAAATCAAACCTTTAAAATAAATAGATCTATTCACATTTAACAGAATCATGAAGACACACTATCACCCTGTTCGCTTGTTGGTTTCAGCCAGGCTTATTTAACCAGCCAATAATATTTTCCTCTCACAACAAACCAGCACCAGCTAGCCCAAACCAGCCCAAAAACCAACCAGCGAATACGCCATATAAGTGTTAAAGTACGGGCAATCGGCTATTTAGCCGATGCAGGCATAGCAAACAGCCAAGGTCACGCCTGGTCGAAAGCAAATCTACCAGCTAGCATTCTCTGATTTAAAGTGCTAATAATGGGATCTATCGGATCATTGCAGCCATAATAGCGAGCTATAGACTAGATTCAACTAGCTAATAAACATTCTCAAGATTAGACATGCCTTAGCCATGTACTATGCACGATCAAGATCAGAGTAGAACGGCCGATAAAACATAATCTATCATTTTAAGTAAGGATCATCGCAATGTGACAAAATAAACGATGGACTAAAAGCATGTGAGGTCAATCTAGATCGATCTCGATCAGGCAAGCTGATATTGTTGAAACTAATGACAACAAGAATATCAGCAAGATCAGTAACTTAATGAATCTACCTGAAGGATGCCACCCTTAGGTAGAGCCGATAATTGACCATAATCTAATTCGAGCAGTGGAGGTCAAACTTAACCGATGCAGCCATACTTGAACTAGATAAGCATCGATAACTAACTCATACTAGAGCTCATAAGAGGTTGGCTAGACCGATGTAGCCTTACAAACAGAAGTATAAGCCATGACGGTACTTATAGACAAGCCGAAGGTCGATCGAACTGATGCAGCCCTGCTTGTTAAAGAACCCACTGAGATCTACAGTACTCCTACTCCTAAGGGTTGGCGTAAAGCCAAAAAAGTAATTGGTATTGATTGATTTATGATCCTTTTTATAATAGTCAGGGTCCAATATTTATACCCGGAACCTAAACATGAATCCTACTCAAGTACGACTCATTACAATCTTTGGTATAAGAGAAAACATTCCTAACCCAAGATAATTTGGACCCTAATCTTTCTCTTTTTATAGAGTCCGACATGTTTTTCCCAAAGCCAACCATGGCTCATTGACGTTATCTGCTGATGTCATCTGAAGAGAGTCGATCCCAGTACCGCATCTGAATCAGCTGATATCGATCCTTATGCAATTGATTCCCTGATGACACAATCTTGGAAGCTTCAAGTTCCCATGTTCTTCTTTTCAAATTTTGGTGTAAACACATGCTCCTAATTTTGGGATAAAAATGATTTTATTCCAAAATTTCTATCTACCTGCTCACCATGTCACAACCCTTTATTCCAACATATACGCGCGGCTCCTGATTTCTTGGTTCGAATTTTATATAACACCCCAATAGTATTCATTTCCAACTCACTCGGCCCATTCTCTTTCCCCTTCTCGAGCAAGCTTCAACAACCAATGTCGCTATCACCAAGGCCTTAACCCTAGCAAATCCTCTGCTTTATCAAGCTATTATTCAAGTAATCTTCCTCAGATTTAGATCCATTTTGGCTACAAAGGTGACCAGCGACCATATCCCTGAGGTACGCTTTCAAGTTTCTGTCTTCCAAGTATCAGCCGTTACCCTGCATTTCCTTTCTTTTGCAATTTATTTTATTTGGTTTCAAGGAAATGAGGAACAAAATTTTGATTCCATCGGCTGTTGCTCCCAATGTCTATTATCTTGGGCCTCTGGGTGACCCTGATCCATCTAACTTTATCTATCAAGAAACCAACCGAATCCCCTATAAATAATCTATAGTAGATTTGTCCTCCTAGAACACTAAAACTCCCTTTAGAAACCGGCCTAAAATGCTTAGGGGATGCAGAGATTGATTTCATAGGGTATCGAGGGAAAAGGCTAGAGATTGAGAGATTTATGACTTGAATCAATGCTTGACACTCTCATTATCTAGAATGGAGAGGAATGATTCACTTCTCATTTCTGCATCTTATTTCTTGTCCAACACTCTGAATGCTTTCATTTTTTGTCACGGCCCAATGACCATCACTTTGGCCAATGTCTATATGTTGACCGGCCTTAGAATAATAGGATCAATGCAACCTTATGACTTCTTAAGTGCTAGATTCAAGAAATTAGCCAAAATATCATACAACACAGGATGAGCAAGCTACATTCAGAACCATATTGGAGACAGATCAACTGTTGCCAAAAGGGAACATGTAGCCTTCTTGAACATGTGGCTAAAAAGATTCATCTTTTGTGGGTCTTCATGTGGACAACTTTTAATCATAAATATTTGATAGAGCATCTAGCAGCTGACAATGAAATCCCACTTGGAAAATACCTGCTAGGATCTTCTTATCATCTGATGCACCAGGTAGCTGTCCAGTTGCTGAAGAATGAACCAGTGCACACTATTAGTGGACCTTGGTGGTTGATACAACTATGGCTGAACCTGTATATGCACAAGATTGTAAGACCTGATCTCAGAAACCTGAGCTTCCCTTCTTCCAACTTGGCTAAAGATTATAAAGGGAAAGAAGGAAGAGTTTGATAATGCATGAACTACGGTGAGGCTGCATCCGCCATAACAATTGCTGTTGATATAGGCCATCTTTTCAAGAAATTCTACAAAGGATTTGATGCAAACATCTTGACTTGGCTACCTTATAATGAAGGTGAAGACAATGAATTAGTTCTGCTAGTCAAATTCTGGTTTGAATCAGGCTGCTCAGATGAAATAGCTGTAGCAATCTTCAGTTGCATCATCAAACCCTGTGTACCGCCAGCTGAATTTCGCCATGGCCATGGCAAAATGGCTACTGGTTCTTTCCTCCTAGAAAATCTTCCAACCTATGAATTCTACAATCCTTGTTTTGTGGCCCATTAATTTGGCTTTGGTCAGCTGCCTCCTCAACTGTTCTTCAAGAATACATTGAAGCTAGTAGAAGGTATTAGTGAAGTAATGGAAGCCTCTAGAGTCTTTTAACTTGGATCAGATCTTCCTTCCTTTTGCTTGCATATTAGGCAAGAGTCAACCTCTCTTACAACCTTTTTGACTCTTGGTGGCAAGAATGGCACTCCCATCTCTTCTGTGGGTCAGTCCATCCTAGGTGCATAGCTCTGGATGGAGATTTTGCTTCTAACAGTGAGGTAACTTGTCATTCCTTTTTTTAGAAAAAATTATTTGATAAATTCCCCTGCCAACTGTTCTAACAGACTTTTTTCAGGACATCAAATCTGATCCCCCAAGCATAGATAGGAAGGGGCATTCTATAGATTATTATCCACCATGTCTAGTCTCAAGAATGGGATCAACTGCACCCACACTAAAGAACTGATGAAAACTCAAGCTGCCTCTACAATTGTAACGTATCAACCTTCAAAATGCAAGGTAGACCAAGGGACAACCTAGAAAACCGTTACTAGGAAAAGACTTCACAGAACGAGACCTCAACTACTTAGGTAAGACAATTCATCCTCTTCTCAAAATGATGTTCAATTTCTAATCCTATTTCTTTGTAGTTATCAAATATTGCATCCCAATCTGCTCTAGGTACTGAACTGCTGTCACAGGCATTTAAATTAGTACCAACCAAACCTTCATCGGTTGATCCTCAAAAGGAGCCGATTTCGATTGAAATAACCGATGCTTCTAAGATAGCAGAAGACGAGAGTCCTTCCATTTCACCCCCTAATGCTGCCAAGGTATCTCCTCAAAATTCCTAATTTTTTATTCAATTTTCACCCTTCTCTGACCATTTGCCATACCAGACACTCCCTGAGGAAACATTCACGCAAGGGCAGAAATCTGGCAGTCTACCCATCGAAGGTGATCCTGTTGATGTTGACACCCAGACTGTCGAATCTCCAGTCCAGCAAACAATTGATGGTAAGAAAGTCATATGCCTAGTTTGTCTTTTTGCAACAAATATAAACTAAAAATCTTCCTTGATGTTTGCAGATACCAATCTTGAAAGTTTAGAACCGATTCAACTAGATACCATTGCTGCATCATCAGCTGTTCCTTCTCCTCAGATAGAAACTACCCCAGAAAAGGTATTGTATCTCCTCGTTCTTCTCATTTTTAGACAACTTGTTATTTCTTAACAAAACTTTTCTTTCCCACTTGCAGGTACTTAACTCACCAGTCCTGAGCTATTCTTTCAATCTTGAAGAGTATATAGATGAAGATGAAATTAGCTCATCAGCCATCTCTCCTAAAGAAGCTTTATCAGAAGAGACCAGAAATTGGCTAAGGGACATATTGCCAATGCTTGAGAAGGATATAGCCAATTTGGTCCATGATGCAGATTCAATGCAAAGAGTCTTCTTAGTCATTAAGGATAATTTATCCCCAAATCTCACCAAAGTCTTATCACCTTTATCCATCATTGAAGATCAAGCCCCAAAGGTGAAAAAGGCTTAGAGGAATCTGTCTAACCGTGAAGCCTTATTGGCCAAGAAGAACTCCAATAGACAAGAGGCCAAAGAGTTGGCACAACTGATCAATAATTTGAAGAACTCCTCCCTCAGGATCGAGCTAGAGCTAAACCAACTAGAAACCAAACGTGCAGAACTTGAGAAGGAACTGGAGAACATGAAGGCTGTCATCGATTGCCATAAGTCCAATCTGGCTCAAATACCTAATGCCATTAAGCAGAAGAAATAGGAAATGCTGACCCAGGTCAAAGAAGGCAAGGCCATCCGTAGCAGCATTGAGAACATTCCTGGATCAGCCGAAGAAGACAAGCAACAAATCATAGAAGTCGATGCTATCCAGCTGAAAGTATTGAAAGCAATTTAGGATGTTCTAAACTTGTAATCTGCATACCAACATATATTTTGTGTGGAACCAATGGTAACCATATTTCCTGTTGATCTATTGTATTTCTTGTCTTAGCTAAAGAGCCGATTTGAAAATAGTCGATTCTAGACCTCTGATCTTACTCCAATTAAGTCTGAAAACACTGCTTTCATTAAGAAAACTCCTCGATGTTCTGTCCTCAGTTATCAATGCCGCATTCTCTTCGGCATTAGTGAGGTGGTGCTTCACCATCTATTAATTGTAGTTACTCTTCGCACGTCTCGAGATATCTACCATCCCATCTCCGTAGCTATAAATACCAGCCGAGGCCTCTAGCCTTGAACACATCTATACTTGCAACTGCCTCTGTTCTTTGCGCTTCTCCGCCTTCACAAACCCTATATCAGTTTTCCTCCTCCTCTTAGTAGATTTAACCAAACCCTATGGCTACCGAGGACAACCGAGGCATGCGCGCGGTGGAGGAGGTTCCAAAGGCGAACCTACCAATGAGCTAGCGCCTCCACCGTATGAGGTGAGATCGATATCTTCTACTCATGGCAATGAACTTTTCTAACTTGTTTATAGGTTTGTCTTGAATGATAGCCTTCGTCCACTTCCTCCCAGGGCTAGCAAGCCCTCCAATGATGTATCTGATGCCACCTCCGCACCAGATTCATCGTCGGACTCCTCCAACTCCTACAATGGCGACGATGCCCGATGTTTCCTCTAGGAGTGGAGGGCAGCCTAGGACCGTTATTCTGAGGCAACTAGGGAAAATGGTCAGCTTGAGATCTGCCTTGGGGCCTCTCAAGCTACCCTTAATGCCGCTGAGGAAGAGGCCAGCAGTGCTTGAGCGCGGCTGGTCGAGTTCGACGCCATGGTGGTGGGTAAGATGGATTCCAAGAACACCTTTATTTTGATTCCCACTATCTTTGTCTTGATATCTTCTTTATTTTTGTGATCGCCAGCCCTGACGGTGTAGTTGGAGAACCTCTAGCTGGCGGGGAATGCGGCTACGGTGGCCGTCAATGCTCGAGGCCTCTTCATTAATGCCTGCCTCCATGACATCCTGGCCTGTGTCCAGGAGATCACCCTCCATGGTGTCCATCACGGCGCATCGGTGGCGCTGGCCACGGCGCAGGTTTAGACTAGGAACGAACTTCGTACCATGGAGACTAGTTTCCCAATGGGCGTTGGCCCTGAAGAGCACGAGGAGTTAATCGATGACTTCGTTGATGCAGCGGAGGCCATCGTGGATATTACATCTGCTCAGGATGTGATAAATAATGTCTTTGACTAGTTTGCACTTAGGGAAAACCAATCAATGAATAAAAAACCTCTATTTTTCTGTGATTATGCCTCAGTGTACTTTCTGCAATGTCTTGTGTATACCATAATCGTTTCTGTGTTGGTTTTTTGCTCTATGGGCGATACATATCATATCGGCTTTTCCCCCTTCTAGGGTATTTCTTTTTTTTAGCTAAAGGCGATACCCTTTTGGTACTGGCTATTAGATCCGATGACTGAATAAATTGGTTGTCAAGTATTAATCCAAATGCTAGGATAATATTCCTTTAGACATTTTCCATTGACCGCTTCTTGATACCAGGCATCTCATAGTATTCCCAAGCAAAAAAATCTTTTAATTCCTTTAATAAATCTATCAACTCTTGCTTATACTCAGGATCTAGCTTAGCACTTACATACATCGGCCTAGGCCTATCTCCAGGACCAATATCTATCTCCTCTAATTTGTCGGATGACATAAAGCCATGTCCTAGCTTACCATCCGTACCATCTATTGGATTATCGATTAAAATAAACTATCAGAGCTAACTGCTTGGATTGACTGTTGGCTTTCATCATTGATCTTAATGAAGCCTCCTTTCCATAGCTTGCTAGAAAAATACTCGAAGTCTTCTAGTTCCCAATACATTGGATCAACTGTTGCTATACTCATAGAATCATCAGCATGAACCAGCTCAACATCATCTCCATGCCACTAAATCAAGCATTGATGCATAGTCGATGGTACACAACAATTTGCATGAATCCAATCATGACCAAGGAGTAAACGGTATGAACCTTTTTCATCCATGACGAAGAATGTGGTGAGCAAAGTTTTACTTTCGATTGTTAATTCAACATTTATTGCCCCCTGGTCTTGGATGCATTACTCCCAAAATCCTTAAGCATCATGTCAGTCTCAATCAAATCTCCTGGTCCCTTGCCAAGCTTGCAAAAAGTAGTATAAGCCATAAGATTAAAAAAAGCACCTCCATCTACCAACATTTTGCTCATCGGCTTCCCATCAATGAAACCTTTTACATATAAAGCTTTTAAGTGCCGATGCTTGACTGGTTTATCGAATATGGCTTGCTGTATAACTATCAACTCGGCAACTATCTCCTCATATTCTAATTCGTCAAAATCCTAATAGACTTCTTGGTCTGCTGAAGCTCTAAATTCTGATGGCAACAGAAAAGCCATTTGAATATTAGCCGATGGTTGATCCCTATCGGCTGTTTGTTTAGCACGCCACACTTGAGGTCTACCAGATGCCTAAGCCTATTCTAGCTCTCTATTCCTTAGGTGTTGTACCCTTCTTTTTTGGTTTCTTGTCAAACCTCCTGGACACTATTGCCCTTCCTGCCAAACATACTCTTCCTCATTACCTTCTTCTTCATAATCAGCCCAGTTTTGATCAATAACTCGCTTCCCAAGCCGATCATGAACACTTCTATTTTTTAAGTGTTGATCCATATTATTATGATGATACTCATCTCGAGCATGGATAGACCGGCGGTTGGTTTGAGATTGCCTAAACTCCCAATATTGCTCACTGCACTCTAGGCAATTATTTCTAGTAGGCAATTTCAAACCTTTATTCCAACAATGTCTGAAGAAGGGACAATTCCAATGTGATTCAGCTCGCTTTCTTTCATACATCTCTTTCTCCTATTGACGCTAGTATTCTTTCTCTTCTAACCAACGCTGATAATCCTTTTCCTTTTGCCACTACCACTTATTCAACAAAATTCGAGATGTGACATGCGGCCTTATCGCTCTGTTTGTTGACATCTCTCCCTGCTCATATCGGCTCTTCATTGATCATGACGCCTCTTAATTTCTTTATATTCATCAGCCGATATTTGCATCTCTGGATCGACTGTTCTAGTTTCCTTAGCCCTAGTTGATGTTAGGACTTTAGTCTTCCCTTTGAGCAACTTAGCATCAACCATATTCTGATCTCTTGGGAAAGGATTATCATCAACTTTTATCTTCCGAGGTGTATCAAATTTAAGCTTTCCTTACTGAATAACCCTCTATATATGTTGCCAAAAAATTCTGCACTCGTTAGTAGAATGAGAAGTAACATTATGAAACTTGCAAAACTTCTTATTCTTCAATTGATCTGGAGGTAACATAATATGATTGACGGGCAACTTGATCTATCGCCTCTCAAGCAAGAAATCAAAGAGTTTGTCCGATTTTGTAACATCGAAATCATAGCTCTCTTCAACTCCTTTTCCCTAAGGATTTGGCACCGTCACTGTCTTCTTATCCCAATTCCATTCGTCTATAGCAATCTCTTCTTCATCATCATCCTCATCGCCATCATCAACTGAATATGGATTATAGGCTTTGGCAATTACGGCACTCTTCTAAAATTAGGTATGTCTGTGCATATTCTGGAATTGGCTATTGAGTGCTACCAATCGTTGAGCCAACTGACCTAAATTATCAAACTCTTGCCCAAGCAGCCTCTCCCTCTATGTTGGCAACATTCCTTGAACAGCTAAAGCAGCTAGCTGATCATTAGTTAGATTCAATGAGAAGCATAAATTTCTGGTCTCTCGGAACCTCTGAAGAAACTCAGCACCCAATTCATTAGTTCTCTGCCTTATGGTTGTCAAATCTATGATTTTCTTTTCCCCTATCCTAGTATAGAAATATATATGAAACTTCTTCTCTAGGTCGGTCCAATTAGCAATGGAATTAACTAGCAACGATGAAAACCAAGTGAAGGTTGGTCCTAACAGGGACAAGGAGAAGAAACGAACTCGATAAGCCTCTTCAATGGATGATTTGCCGAACTATGTAAGATACCGACTGACATGTTCTATTGTACTTATGCTATCTTGACCAGTGAACTTAGCAAATTCTGGGAGCCTATAATTTACAGGAAGAGCGACCAAATCATACCACTTTGGATATGGATGTTTGTATGAAAAGGTCTACCCTTTTGGCTTCAGACCGAACTAATTCTTCATCATCTCAGTCACTCTGAGCAACAATTCATCAGCGTTTGAATCTAGATTTCTCTGTAATGGCTGACCCATCTGCGGATTAAAATTTCAGGTACCTTGATACCCTAGATTTGGAATCATATGAAGGGTATTGTAATTTGTTCCATAATGATATCCTTGTGGAATCTCTATCTGTTGGGTCTTTTGCTGATTCGCTGCTTGAAGTCTCTGGTTGTATATGTTGGGATATGTATCTCTATGAATCCTTTGAACTGATGGTGCTATTTTTTGAACCAACGGCGGTATTTGGCCTGATGTGCCAAAATTAACCATTTGATTCTGAACTTGCCTCGTTGGTTGTTGTACATACTAGACTGATGATCCAGGATTATTTTGTATTTGATTAGTAGTGATACCTTGAACCTGCTCAGATGAGCTTTGAACTGCTTGGACATCATCATTACCAGTTAGTGCTACTTCTTGACAGCTAGTACCAGCTTGATTAGTCCCCTAAGTCAATGGATGCGGAATGTTGTAATAAGCTGGTCCAACCTAATCAATTGAATATCCATGAAACACCTCTTTCATGGTATTATGGAATGTGTTCAAGAAAGCTGTATTATTTTTCAACATGGCATCATGAACAAATTTGTTTATAGCATCTACAAAGAAACACCAATCATCAGCTTCATTTGTATCTGACTGCCCATGCATCAAAAGTCTCGATAGTGGATATTTCTGAACAACTTTGTTGTCGCGTGTCTTGATGTAGGACAACAAACACTTTTTCTGAAATTCTTCTATAGCTTTACTAATGACATCTTTATCCTCATCAGGTAGGTCTTCCTAAGGCACAATAAGGATGTCACTGTTGTTGTGAGTTGCCATGACGATTGTGGGGTCCCACCGGGCGTGCTAGAACACGTGTAGTCGAACCGGGTGGACACGCAGCAAGCTAGAACGGTCTAGAGATCTACCTAGCTTCAATGCAGGACCAGTCGATCCTACGAATTCCATGGGGTAATTGGCTATTAAGGGCTGTAAAGCTCACGTGTCATGATTGATTTTATAGTAACGAATGCAAGGCACCTAGTTTTAATAATCCTTTCTCTTGAGCTATTAACGTGTATGCGTCAAAGATACATCACTAGCTAAATTAGATTTGATCGATACATGGTGTAGAGCCAATGAATCTGGTGAAAAGGGATATGCCACGCAAACAATCGACTGTTTGATATGGATAGATCTACGAACCATCTAGATCTAATCTATTACCATCAACAGTGAGGTTCGATCGGATCGATGCAGCTATGATGATGATGATAGTCTTGAACCAGAAAACCCATAGAACCGACCATACTTAAACAAATTCATGAAAGTGTGCCATATCTGTGAAAGCACAGGTGAATCGGCTAAAATAGCCAATTCAGATAGAAAAGGAATTACATTATGTGAACAATCGACTATTCAATATAGATAGATCTATGAACTCATCAGACCTAACCTGTTATCCTTAATAGTGGAGTTTGACCGCATCGATGGCAGCCATGATAAAGACAACAAATTAAACCTTTAAAATAAACAGATCTATTCACATTTAATAGAATCATGAAGACACACTATAAGTGTTAAAGTATGGGTAATTGGCTATTTAGCCGATGCAGGTATCGCAAACAGCCAAGGTCATTGTTGGTTAAAAGCAAATCTACCAGCTAGCATCCTACAATATAAAGTGCTAATAGTGGGGATCGACTGGATCGTTGCAGTCATAATAGCAAGCTATAGACCAGATTCAACTAGCTAATAAACCTTCTCAAGATCAGACATGCCTTAGCTGCGTACTATGCATGATCAAGATTGGAGTAGAACGACCGATAAAACATAATCCATCATTTAAAGTAAGGATCATTGCAATGTGACAAAATAAATGATGGACTAAAAGGATGTGAGGCCGATCTAGATTGATCTTGATTGGGTAGGTTGATATTGCTGAAACTAATGACAATAAGAACATCAGCAATATCGGTACCTTAATGAATCTATTCGAAGGATGCCACCCTTAGGTAGAGCCGATAAGTTGACCTTAATCTAATTCGAGCAGTGGAGGTCTAACTTAACCGATGCAGCCATACTTGAACTAGATAAGGATCGATAACTAACTCATACTAGAGCTCGTAAGAGGTCGGCCAAACCGATGCAACCTTACAAATAGAAGTATAAGCCATGACGGTACTTTCAGATAAGACGGAGGTTGACCAGATCAATATAGCCCTACTTGTTGAAGAACTCACCGAGATCTACAGTACTCCTACTCCTAAGGGTTGGCGTAAAGCCAAAAAAGTAATTGGTATTGATTGATTCGTGATCCTTTTTACAATAGTCGGGGTCTAATATTTATACCCGGAACCTAAACATGAATCCTACTCAAGTACGACTCATTACAATCTTTGGTATAAGAGAAAACATTCCTAATTTAAGATAACTTTGGCCCTAATCTTTCCCATTGTGTAGAGTCCAACATGTTTTTCCCGATGCCAACCTTAGCTCATTGACGTTATCTGCTAATATCATCCGAAGAGAGCCGATCCCAGTACCGCATCTGAATCAGCTGATATCGATCCTTATGCAATCGATTCCTTGATGACACAGTCTTGGAAGCTTCAAGTTCCCATGTTCTTCTTTTCAAATTTTGGTGTAAACAACGTATAAATTAAATATTGGAAGACATGTTGAGAGCTTGTGTCATCTCTTCAAAGGGTTCATGGGAAAAGTGGCTACCTTTAGCTGAGTTTTCCTACAACAATAGTTATCAAGAGAGTATTAAGATGGCTCCTTTTGAAGCTTTGTATGGCCGTAAGTGTAGAACTCCTTTGAATTGGGTTGAACCCGGAGAAAGAAGATATTATGGTATTGATTTTGTCAAAGAGGCTGAAGAGCAGGTGCATATCATTCAACAACATATAGAAGCCACTCAATCAAGGCAGAAGAGTTATGCAGACAAGAGAAGAAGACCCATTGAATTTGAAGTAGGTGATTATGTATACCTGAAAGTGTCACCAATGAAAAAGGTACAATGGTTTGGTGTGAAAACAAAGCTTGCACCTAGATATGTAGGTCCATATCCAATCATTGAGAAAAGCAGAAGAGTAGCCTACAAGATCCAGTTACCTCTAGACATGATGGCTATCTTCAATGTTTTTCGTGTATCCCAATTAAAGAAATGCTTACGTGTTCTAGAAGAAAGAGTGGAGGTTAGAGATACCAAGTCAAATTTGGATCTAGCCTATGAAGAAAAGCTAGTGCAAATCATAGATAGCAAGGATAGAGTAACTCAAAACCGTGTGATCAAGTTTCACAAAGTGATGTGGAATAATCATAGTGAGCAAGATGCTACGTGGGAACGGAAAGATTATTTACATGAGGTTTATCCTACCTTTTATGAAAAATGGTAGGTCTTTTGAATCTCAGGATGAGATTTCTATAAGGGGGAGGGGCTGTAACACCCTAGATGTTAGGCTTGCACTTTTGCACTTGCATTGCATGAGCATAAGCATCATCCATTCATATATGAGCATAAACATATGAAACATTCATATGAAACATACGAAACATACCTTTGTTATTCTATGTTGCAACGTGTGTATGCTTTATGGTCATGCTTGTTAATGCAAGTGGTTGATGTTGATCACTAAAACACCTTAGACACACTTAAGTTGGTACATGGAACAAGTTTGGTATCCATGACATGGACCAAAATAGCCCCAAGTCATAGTTATTCTAGAAACTCCTATTTTCATTATCCTACTTTGACCAAAGTTGAACTATAGCATAGAGTATTTGCATGGCAATGCACCCTTAATAAAAGTTATAGCTTATCTGATGTGGAACAAACTTTATTCAAGGGTCATGAGCTAATTCAGTGCCTAACATGGTCAAATAGGGCTCACAAGAATCAACAAAATGTTGTTTCTAGATAGAGAAATTTTGCTAAGTCCAAAATGCTGATTGCAGTTTCAAGTGAACCACTTTGGAGCTTTGTAACTTGCTAACCATGATGAATTAGATGTTACTCTCTAAAGCAAAGTTGTAGATCTCACATAGCTCTACAACTTTCACTAATACCATTTTCATTGATTCACTATGGATTAGGAGTTACATGTGCATAAAGTCACGCTGTCAGTCGGTTCATCAGAGTGATGGTCGCGAACACGCGCGGAATCAGTGGCCGACCGTGCTAGGCCATGGCCTCCATGTGGTGGCCGTACGCCGACGACGGCCAGGCCGGTCGGGCCAACGTGCGAACAAGAGGGCTACAACCCTGCTGCTCCACTCCCACTCATGCTCACTCCTTCTCTGCCTCACCTCGCGCTCGTTCTCTTCCATAGCCGAGCAGCACTATCGTCGCCATGCCTTTGCCAAGCTCATGCGCCACTATCGATGTTTTACCACTGGCAACCCGCCACGAGAGTACCCGGGACGGTGATTTGTTCGGAGGGGTATTGGCGTTTGCAGGAACTCGATGGTAAACGTAGGGAGACAACGATTTATAATAGTTCGGTACGCCGGAAAATCATGGCGCCCTACGTCCAGTGTGGGGTGGATAGTATATTGCGCCCTGCGCTATTTGTTGTGGTTGTGAGTTCTGTCGGTTATGTGTAGGTCCTGATCTAGGGACCCCTGCCCTCCTTTATATAGTCCATGAGAGGCGGGAGTCCTAGTCGGTTACAAAGTAGAGATCCTAGTAGGATTACGTGCAACTAATTCTAGTAGGATTATATGTAGGGAATCCTAGTTGGACTAGGTCTTCTTCTCTCTTCTCCGTGGGAAACCCCATGGGTCCTGTATCGACAAGCCCCCGAGCATCTCATGGATGAGCTTCAGAAGCCTTCTTGTTCTTCTTGGTCTTCGTTGAGTTGTTGTTAATCCATTCCAGGTTCTTCTTGAAGTGAAACCTTGAGATGGTCTTCTTTGTCTTTTCTTCGGCTGATGTGCTCTTTTGGACAAAAGTGCACTCACTGAGTGTAGCCCCCGAGCCTCTTGCTTGTTGGGACAAGAAGCTAGAGGGTCCCTTTAGTCTTCTTGGTTGCTCTGAGTTCTTTTTTTGGTGGGTGCAATTTTTCGTAAAAATTGCACTCACTGAGTGTAGCCCCCAAGGCTCTTGCTTTTGCTTACAAAAGTTGGAGGGTCCAGATTCTTGTCTTCAAAAAATTTTGGGGGGTTATGTATCCCGCAACCCCCGAGCCTTCTCCGAGTACTTTTCTTTAGAATAGAAATCGGATGAAGGGTCTTGATGTGCTGTCTTTGTTGTAGTCTTGAGTACTTATATTCTTGGTCTTTCATCCTTGAATTCGAGCCCCCGGGCGTAGTTGAAGCGAATGCCGAGCCTCTAAGCTTAGTGTTTGACTAAGCCGTGATGCTCTTCTGAGTTGTTTTTATTCATCCAGGTCATTTCTAGACTTCTCTAGTTCTTGATGTACCTCTTCCAAGTTGTTTGCGCTTCGTTCAGGTTCTTTCTAAACTTGTATGTACCTTATATGGGTTGTTTTTTATTCATCCGGGTCATTTCTAGACTTCTCTGGTTCTTGATGTACCTCTTCCAAGTTGTTTGCACTTCGTCCAGGTTCTTTCTGAACTTGTATGTACCTCATCCAGGTTGTTTTTTATTCATCCGGGTCGTTTCTAGACTTCTCTGGTTCTTGATGTACCTCTTCCAGGTTGTTTTTTATTCATCCAGGTCGTTTCTGATCTTGTCTGTACCTCATCCGAGTTGTTTTCTGATCAATCTGGGTTCTTTCTGAATTTGTCTTGGTACTTGCAGCACCTCTTCGGGGTTGTTTTTTTATCAATCCAGGTTGTTTCTGGACTTGTCTGAGTAAAATAGCTCTCAAGAGCGCGTTTTCCCTGATCTCATGGTATAGATGTAGCTCTCCTGCATGTTAAACATAAAAATATATTGTAAATGACATTCCGGATATGAAGTCGGGAGCATGTCCCATATTTGAATAATCAATCAGGGGCGGACCCCGGCATTATGAAATGTATATAAACTTTTTGTGTCTTGCTCTTGCTAGGCCATGCAAATTCCTCAGGTAGTGTCCTGTTACGTTTAAGCACTTGAATCTCTGGCGTATGGTTCAGAGGTTCATGATGTGACCATGTGAGCCTGGTACTCGGTTCGTGACCGTCCATGTGAGTAGACAAGCTTCACGGATTAAGGCGTGTTCTACCTGAGGAATTCGGCGACCATTAAGAGAAGACCTAGAGTGCTATGTTTGCTCGCATGATGATTTTTTTTGTATCTTGAGCACTATGTTTGCTCGCATGATGATTTTTGTGTCTTCCCTTGCTAGGTCGGTTAATTTCCTGGGTAGTAGCCTGTTACGTTTAAGCACTTGAATCTCACGTTTGGTTCAGAGGTCCATTGATGTGACCACCCATATGGTTCAGAGGTTCTTTGATGTGACCATCCGTATGGTTCAGAGGTTCATTGACGTGACCATCCATTCAAGAAAACAAGCTTCACGAATTAAGGCTTACTATCCGAGGAAACTAACAGCCGTTAAGGGAAGATGATATGGCCACAGAGGCATACGAATAATATCCGAAATGTAAAAATTAAAGCGTTACTTAGCTTGGTTCATGGCAGAGTTGTCCATCACCGCAACCGAGTTGTTTGCGTTGCATTCGGCGCGGCGTGCAGCCAAGTAGTTGGAAGGAGATTTGATAGCTCTCTTGTCACCGGATGTAGTCGAACACCTTGAAGTAGTCGAACAGTTCTGTCGAGTACTTTGCTGATGAGGTAAACCGGCTGAGTGATCGCGGTTTTTTTACAACAAGCGATCACGGTATGTTGAGTACTCGGAACAACTCAGAACCCGTCGCGTGTACTCTGAAGTCGCTGCCGAGTATTAGGAAGCCGTTGTCGAGTACCCGGTTGAGTCCGAGTAGTGGGAGTAGTCCATCAAGCGTCACATGGTAGAGTCGTCGAGTTGTTGTTGTGATCGGCGCTAACGGCGTGGGGGCGGTGCACCCTTCCAGCTTGACGTGAGCCTTCTTGTTGACCCCCTCCTTTTTTTCTTTTTTTTGAGGCAGTCGTAGACATCTGTTCGTGCACGAATATATACACGTATACATTGCCATTGGCCTTGCTTTGCTTCGTCATCTTGGCTTGCATGGTGAGGTAAGTTGCTCCCTAGTAGATTCTTGATGGAGCCGAGTTGTCGTCGTGTGCATGTAGCCGAACAACCCGGTGGATCTTGATGCAGCGATGCAATATGCTTGTGGTCTTGGACATCTTGTTAGCTTCTGGCTTGGTTCTGATTTGGCTGGATGGCTTGTTATGTATGTACGTGTATGTACACCTTCTTTATTTGCATCTTGAAGTGGTTGGACATCGTGGTGAGTTCTCGTCATCTAGTTCTTGATCGGATCCGTTCCAGTTGAGTTGTCAATGTGCCTTCTCCATGTATATTTGCATATATACGCGTATATGAAAAAACCAAATATTAATACGCTGATTGCTTTTGGCTAGCTTGCTGCTTGTGTCATCCTTGTAGCATCCTTTGCATGTACTTTGAGCAGATGGATATCGTCTTGTCTGTCATAGTAGAATTTGTATCCGATGCTAGGACTTTTTGCTTGATACAGTACTCGGCTTGGATAGAATTGGCCCTAGGACTTGTACGTGCTTGCTTCTAAACATTGTATTAGCTTGTGTACGGAATCTTTGTCGCTTTGCTGATGTATATGTCATCCCATATTTTCTCTTATGAATCTGCCTGATGTCGTCTTGCTCTGTGTCCTATTCTGGATAGGTTGTCTGTGATGGAGTTGAATCATCCTGGAGTTGAGTAAATTAATTCTATTTGGACTTGGCACCGTGATCAGACCGAAGCTGATTCTAGTTCGGCTTGCACTTGTCCTCCAGTGGCTCCGTGTACCATCCAGCTGCTTGTACTATGCCTCGAGACATCGGGTTGCTGTTAGTGTACGCGCACCTTCCCAGCGGCAGCCTGAACGATCGATTGGATGTACGAGGACGTCGCCGAGAACATGCGCTTCAGCAAGTTGTCGAATGATGCCAATGACAGCCGCGGCGAATCTTGATCTTGAGCCGCAGCGAGTTATCAATGAGGTTGACGAGAGCCGCGGCGAGTTGTCGATAAGGCCGACGAGGGTCGCGGCAAATCTTTATTTTGAGGTCCACCAAGCTCTCGAACGCAAAGCGCCGAGGTACCCTACCTGGCGCGCCAGCTGTCGATGTTTTACCACCGGCAACTCGCCACGGGAGTACCCGGGACAGTGATTTGTTCGGAGGGGTATCGGCATTTGCAGGAACTCGATGGTAAACGCAGGGAGACAACGATTTATACTGGTTCGGTATGCCGGAAAATCACGACGCCCTACATCCAGTGTGGGGTGGATAGTATATTACGCCCTGCGCTATTTGTTGTGGTTGTGAGTTCTGTCAGTTATGTGTAGGTCCTGATCTAGGGACCCTTGCCCTCCTTTATATAGTCCAGGAGAGGCGGGAGTCCTAGTTGGTTACAAAGTAGAGATCCTAGTAGGATTGCGTGCAACTAATTCTAGTAGGATTACATGTAGGGAATTCTAGTTGAACTAGGTCTTCTTCTCTCTTCTCTGTGGGAAACCCCATGGGTCCCGTATCGACAGCCACCACCACCGTGCCATTGCTCAATAGCTCATGCACACTATGTTACCGTGACCCACTCTACATCCTCGACAAATTAACACCTTATCTCAGGCCAAGGTAAAGGCCTATGGGCCGTTTTCATCACTGCGACCCTCGCCGGAGCATCGGTGAGCTTGCGCTCACCGTGGCCATACTCACCGGAGCCCTCTCGCCTTCTTCTTTCTCTCATTTTAGGAAGCCTAGGGTTAGGTCTAGCTCTAGCCGAGGGGCGGTTAACCGCTTCTACAGCATCGGCGCGAGAACACATGATCGTGCCGTGCGCGTACGCCATGGCCGTGAGCTCAAGCTCGCCACGGTCGGAACATACTAGACCCCATCATCCCCCTCTAGCACACATTTCAGCACCGCCGTGAATCCTAGCAGCTTGTTCCATGATGGAGACCCATTATCGACCGCCATCTCATCAGAACGGTGACCTCGCCATCGCCACGCTCATGCCGCTGTGCCACCATGCACGTGGTCGTGCCCCTCCGACGTCGCTACTGACCCTAATCCGCACCCGCTAGGTCCGCTAGGTCACCATGAAGCCATAGCTAAGCTCACCCTAGCCCATCGTGGCTAGAGCCGGTCGGTGCGCTGCCGCACATCATCGCCATGCTGCGATGGCCGCCGTCGAGCTTGCTTCGGTGCGCCTTTGAGTCAATCATGAGTACTATTTGACGCGGGGTGTCGAGGGGAGCACGTCGGTGGTGACCTCACCGCCGGCGAGTTCATCACCACCGACGAGTTCATCGTCGGTCAAGCCGCTGCCCTACTTCTGTGGTGATGACATGTGGGGCCCATTGACCTATGGGGCCTAGCAGTCAGTCACAGCGGGTGTAGTGAGCTAGGTACACATAGCAATTTCAGTTTTAAATGTTTTCTTTATTCTTTTTCAAAAATTGATTCAAAATTCAAAAATTCATATCTAGAGCTAGGAGTGTCCAAATTGAGTGAACCAATTTTTTTTTTGGATTCATCATGAAGTGTAATATTTGATAAAAATATGAAACATACTGTTTAGTATATTTTTCTGGGAGAATTAAATTAAACTAGTAAAGTACTTTTAAATTAGTTTCAATCTTGTAAAATGCATAACTTGAGCTAGAAGAGTGAGAAAAATGTGATTCTAATTTTGTTGGTTTTGTGTTGACATGCTCTAGCTAGGAAAAAATGCTAAATGTACAATCGATATACTTAGAATAATGTCTCCCTATTTAACCTTGATTAATTGCTAGTTTCTAGTGAAAATAAATGGATGAAAATACATAACTTATGATCATATAGATTTTTACACAATGTTCTTATGCTAGGATGAAAGTAGAAAAATATGAAATCTATTGTTTGACACTTTTCACTAGGCTAAACTATTTTTTCTAAAATAAACCTATGCAACTTGTCATTTTTATAGAGATGGCTATACTTATCTAAATGGCATGAAATTTATACACTATACTTTTGGGGTCTTATGTATGTTACTATAATTTTCTCAGAATTTACTATGCACTTTTGATATATGTTCCTTATTTCACCTTAGTGTCCAAATAAATCAATAAAGGCATTTAAATAATTTATTTGGGCTTGACCATTATGTTTTCTAAAGTGTATATGATGTCTATGAACTATTGGTATTATTGGTTATGCCTAGATTTGATTGCTTGTATGCAGTGAAATATTAATTGTTCTATAATTCAATTATAGTGACTGTTTTGGACAAATTCTGTTGTTAAGTAAATTGCATAGGTAAAATGATGTTTGCTGTGAATCTTGTCGATAACAAAGTTGTAGATAACTTACTTATCTTGCTTGTGTCAAATTTTCATGGCAATAGGCTAAATGGTTTGAGAGTTATAGCTGTTGGAAGTTGGTCTCCACAAATGCTTATTCTCTAGAATTTTTGGATAGATCTGGGAAATTGCTTTGTTTGACCTTAATAAACATTGAATCATATTGAGACAACTATAAGAAAGTTGTAGGAAATTTTATAAGATTTCCATAAAGTCCAAGATCATAGTATTTGGTTGAGTAGAACTCCAGATATGGCCAAAATAAGTAGCTGTTGTTTATAGTCCAAGAAATAACTAAGTTAAATTGTAATTATTTGTCTTATGTGATGCTTGTGTAGATGCTTAGGCTAATTGAGATTAATTGTTAGCTACAGGTTCTAAGCCTCTTACTGATGATGAACAACTTTACCTTAGGTTACTAGAACTTGGTGAGTGTTTGTTTCTTGTACTATAGAAGAAATATGCACCTACTCGGTAAAGATCAACTAGAAGAAAGTTATACATCTACTTGGTCAACGAATGTTAAACTTATCATATATCTTGCGGATAACCATGCTCATGCATATACACTTATCATTTCATCTCATCTCTTATGCATTCGTGATACTCATTTATGCATATGCATGCAATAGGTTCTTCAGAAAGAGTGACACTACTCGAGGTCGAACCCAACCGTCAGGAGGATCAACGGGCAGCATAGGAGCAGGAGGTTCAGGCGAAAGGAGGAGTCAACATGGAAGATCTTCCTGAGTGTCCTGACCACCAACCTTCCTTGTTTCTGAAAGGCAAGCCCCGGAGCATTCTAAGCCTCCTATGTTTTCTAAATATCAACTTGAGTCCTTTTATGTTGATGCATTAAGTACTAGGGGTTGATTGGAACCACTTGCTGCATATACTTTTCTTGTCCAGACAAATATATCTTGAATCATTTGTAGGTCTAGGATCAAATATATGCTTAGCCATGCTTAGTTCGGTAGAAGTTGGGTGATTTCCTATCACCTTCAAGATATAGGTAGATATCTGGTCACGACTATAATTGCTATCGTGGAAATAACCATGTGTTAATTAATAAAAAGGAGACTGGGCAGCGGCAACGTAACATTAATTGATGGAACTTGATGGTTATGATGATGCTTAAATTAATACACTAGATATGGTTACTAATGCTTGTTAGTTTAATCACGTGATTGCTCTAGTACAGGCGTTAATCTAGAGATGCTTAATTGAATAGGTATTCAATTTCAAGTTAAAGATATTAAATCTCCAAGTTATGTTACTTAAGCTTTTATGCAAAATATTATCAAGCTAACTCCACCGATAAAGTCTTGCATACTCCTTTGTGTTATATTATTTCTGGTTTACGATGGGTAAATCTAGCTAAATACATTCTTCTTCGTTCACTCCTTTTCTCGATAATATTAACAAGCTAACTCCACCAATAAAGTCTTGCATCCTTTGTAGAAGAGTGATGTCATTTTTATTGGAATCATTTTCCTTTTCTTTTGATTTTTACTGTTCCAACAAAATACTAAATCCTCCTGTCGATTGCCTGCAGGTCCGCCTTTGTCAAAAGAAAAGAAAAATGATTGTTGTAGTAGCAACAAAGAAAAGTTATTATAGCCCACTGCACACAATGGTGCGACGCTGATGTTGATGGTGGAGCCACGTCCGTGACACCGAGCATCCACGGTCCAACTGACGGTAGAGTGGTATAGGAACCGACATGACTGCATCCCGACTGGTGCCAGCATTCAGCAGCCTCCTATACTTCTCCATTTTTTATCGTAAAATCCCTAAAAAAAGTTGATCCTGCAACTACAATGTGAAACTACAACGTACAGATGTTGACCACAAATGAAGAAATCGATCACCTAAATTAAAGGTTGTGATGTAATGTGTAAAGTTTATTTGTCTTTTGTCATATGAACACATGTTGACCAAATAATATAAGTTTATGCTACTTTACTCTTTGGTTTATTCATTCAGTGCTCCTCAAAAATTGATCCTAATTCCGATAGCAATGCATAGATAATTCATTTTCATATATCATAAAATACATTTCATCCCATCGATGATTCCAATAAAAATGACATCACTCTTCTAGATTTCACTATTTCTCACTCTATTAATTTTTTTCATGTCAATACTAAATTACCGCAGCAACGCGCGAGGAATCATCTAGTTCAAATTAACATTTGAGCTTCACCTACTTTTATATATTGTGATTGCATAATGTGAGCCGTTGTCTTATCTGAAACATATTGCCCAGTCAACCGATCAAAACAAAGTAAAACACTAACGATGCAATGCATAAATAGAGCCTATATGGGTCTGATTGGCTACTTGTATTAGGATAGCTTGTATTAGACCTTATGCAGTACAACCTAAGCTATCTAAACGTATGTAGTGCCTTCGTGTTTGGTTGTCCTGCTTTAGACCTTATGCAGCACAACCTAAGCTAGAGGGATTTCATGTTCAATTTCAAAGTGACTGTCATTATCAATTCTTGTGGCATACAACGCAGTGGGATTTCATATTTATGAGCTACGAAGATTCACTGGTGGTCATTTTGATGTTTATTCAAAATCCTTTGATGGGTGAAACACTTCTAGAAGTCATTCTTACTATAAACAAAATTTTAAACCCATGTTGTTTCTCTAATATTTTTCATGGATCCTAAATATATTGTAAACTTGTCATGAAAATTTTAAGCTTGTTTTGAATGTTTCTAAATTTAATTTCAAAACTAAAATCTAATTTTAAGCAAGCGATAGGTTAAGAACTTTGGATACTCGTTGAGCAAATAAATTACATGTCAAAATACTACTTCTGAAGCATAAGTTTAGATGTTATGGATTTTTGAAAAATATTTTGGGCAAAACAACTTAACCGAAAACTTAAATATATCAAGAATTTTGGTCTCAATACTGCAAAATCTATGATGACAAATACAAATAAAATGGGTCACCCTTAATTTTTAGCATATATTTTAGAAAATCACAAGATTTTTTTGAAGGCTCTAGGTCCTTATTCACAAAAAATTCAAAATGTGAAACTTTGAAATTCTCTTTATTATTACTCGTATAAAAGGATTTGCATAAAAAAAAATCGCCGGGCACTGCCGCGACCAGACAAACGGAGAGGCCGAAAGGGATGGCACGAGCTAGCTCGGCCTGTTGGGCCGCCGTTGCTAAGTATCAACTGGGCCAGAGTACTGCCAGTCCATTTCAAGGCTAATTTCTGAGGCGTCGTCGTCTTCCTCGGTCGGGTGCTGGAGGCCCCAAACGCCAACAACGAAAAACTCCACCGCAGACAGGCCATTGAAAGGAGAAGAAAGGAGTGGGGTCTTCAGTTCAGCTAGCTGGGGCAGCTGCCGTACCCTGCCGTAGGTGGAGCTCCGCCTCTGCCGGCACTTGAGAGGTTGGCAGGACTCATCCGCGTGTGCGGCCTACCCCGAGAACAGAACCACCCACACCTAGGTTCTTGTAGTGGATTCACTGGATTCAACCAATTGATTGCTATTTTGAACTGCGATTCTGCGAATTTGTGATCCTGTTAATTTCCGCCACAGTTTTCTTGCGGGCCAGAAACGCGAATCACGATGATTCCAGGAATCGCCCCCAAGACGGCGGTGGCGCCGGTGGCCTGGGCACCTCAGCCTCGGCACATGTTCGTGTTCGGCGCGGGCTTCGTCGGCCGCTACGTCTCGGAGCGCCTCCTCGCTCAGGGCTGGTTAGTTGCCTCCTCACTCTTGCCCCGCCCACTTCATCCTCCCTGCTTCTCGCTGGCTGGGCGGCGCCGGCGCAAATCGAGCTCGCTCCTTCCTAATGTCCAATTCCCTGTCTCAGCCTGATTCCTGATTTGGGAGTGGATGGATGAATCTGCAGGCAGGTCTCCGGGACGTGCACCAGTGTCACCAAGAAGAGGGAGCTCGAGATGCTGGGCATGAATGCTTTCGTTTTCGATGCCACAGAGAGCAGGTGTGGATTCGTGCTGCTTATCCTGTACCCTTTTCATTCTCACTTGTTTCTAGCCTGCCCCGTTTGTGCTTGAACATTGATGGTTCATCAGCCAGAAACATTTCTAAATAATGAATCAAATATAAGGAAAGCAGAAACAACCTAAATCGTCAATAAGTTGCTCCATTCACCTGTAGGAACTGGTAAGCAGGTGGGAAGCCCCTCCTATAGCCACTGATTATTCCCTTTATGATAGGAATCCCACTGGCACATTTTACTTGCAAAGAACGTAGAGAGGGGCCTATAACAGTTTCTGGTGAAATCATGCAGAAGCAGGTGGTAACAAGGTTCTTTTTTGTTACTAATCCGTTAGTTTGGCTTTGTAACACATTGCTTGAACTGTTTGGAGCATAGATTCACCAGCTGTAAGCGTATCAGATAGGCTAGTTGGTAGAGTTTATTTTACTTAGTTACCATGATATCAAACTGTGTATCTGACTCCATTCTGAGGTCTGAGCACCCCTTGTTACTTAGCATGTGTTCTCCACATCCTCTTGCTCATATTATCGGGTGTGATGGTAGTATGTTTCTGTACATAAATATCTCTGTGCTTGGTTGACTTTTAAGTGGTTCTTATTGATAGATATGTCACTTCCAGCCTGGAAAATATTCACAGTTTGCGACAAGCAACTCACTTGCTCATCTCCATCCCACCCATCCCTGGAATTGGTGATCCTGTAAGTTGTAAGTCAATCATTGCTTGTGTTTGTTTGATCAGGCTTTAATGCTAACTGGATTTCACTTTATGGTAATTTGCACCTGTTACCCCAGCTACTTAATTTAGATGAAGACCTGAGGAGAATTCTCAGGCATGGTAATCTTGAATGGTTATGCTACCTTTCGTCAACAAGTAAGCTCTCAAATGTCTTGTCACTTTGTGCACATTCAGCGCGCGGGGGGGGGGGGGGGGGGGGGGGGGGTGCGAAAAGTCCACACCTGATATATTTACCACAAATTCCAGATAACTGTTGGTGGAGGGCAGTAGCCCTGCAGGACACAGGTCCTGAAGTTTGAGTTACATTTGAATGAGAGAGAGGGGAGGAGTTTACATATGATCCCACATCATCGTTACTGACTTAACTCTCGGCGGTATCCTACATCTCCAGTCTTCAGCAGCCGCTCTACAGTTTGCAAGTAGATGTTGGGGGTTGGGGATTTCAGGGTTGTCAGGGTGAAGTTGCCCACCTGCTGTTCAAAGTTGTCAGTTTTATTGGGGTTTGGGGTTAGTCAAGAGAATTGCTGCAATCGGTCAGGGGAATTTTCACACTAAATATGTCAATATTTTGTTCATAAGCTAAAAGCTGCAATATTAAAGAAAAGGACGACCCCAACGGCATTGCACTAAGAAGAAGCTTCTCACGTGCAGGCCGAGAAACACTCCAAAGGCCAGCTGCCCTGGACGTGCTGTGGACATGTGTATCTCGCTAAAACTGATTCAGATGGTTACACATATCACTCAGGAACACAGCTACTGTGGGGTGTATTTTAACCCAGGCCTTTTTAAATTCGCTCCCATAGGGAGTTGAACCCAAGACCTGAGGGGGAGGGGGGGTTCTTATTTTTGCAGTATCATTAGAAATTGATGTTTCCTATGAAAACCAGCAGGCTCAAATAGCGGGGAAGAAAAACAAATATCTTCTCTAAGCAGTTGTGATGCAGAGACTTGAAATTTCACTATCTAATACACCCAAACATCCAAACATGGGGATAGACCCCTCATATATTTCTTATTTAGTTGCCAACATATTATATGTGGAGTAACATCAAATTGAGCAGAGTGCTTCTTCCATTCTTCTGCTTATATCATGTTAGCCATTAACTATACAACAAACTGGCATGAAGTATATTTACAAGCGTTTTGTGGCAAGCACTGCATTTGGAGATCTGTGGGTGATTTGCACAGGGCAGCTATTGCAGTTGATGCATTACTCGATGCATATATTTCCTTTTCTCTTGTCATGCACTTAATTTGAAGTTGTCAAACATTGAAGCTGAGTCAAGGGTAATAACAAATCATGCTGTGTGCAGTGCACCATATAAGAGATTTTCTTTAGAAAGCTACTTTGTAACACTTTCTTACTTTCAGGTGTGTATGGTGATTGTGGTGGTGTATTGGTTGATGAGGAGTAAGGGACTTGTTGGTTTTTTTCTTGTCCATGAAGTACATTTTAATGGAAAGCTAAATACACTGCTGTGCATGCAGTCATACAGTAAACCCAAAGAGCGAGTCTGCCAAGTTAAGATATAACGCAGAAAAAGGATGGCTGAATCTTATTGATGATCCAAATCTGTCAGCTTTTATATTCCGTTTAGGTGGAATATATGGGCCAGGAAGAAGGTTTTGACCTGCTGAAATTTCATTCCATTTCACCATTTTAATTTCTACTAATTCAGTTTGACAAAAATGGAACATTTGTTGGCATGCTGATTAGTAGCACTGTGTAAAGCTTATGAAAACTGAAACATATCTATAATGCCAGGCCAAATAATAGAATAGATTATGACATGAAGAATATATTATTGGAGACGGTTGTAGTACCTTGATGACTGTTTTGTGAAATCCTTTGTTTCATAGTTCTTTTCTTATATTCCAATGACTAGACCCTGTTTACTGCAGTGCTTTGGACACCTTAACCAAGGGCAAATCTTTGTCGCAGAGACAAAAGTTGCGAGAATCTAAGCAGTATACTGCACGAATCCACGTGGTTGACATCTACCAGGCTGTCTTGGCTAGCATGAGCATCAGATGTGCAAGGTTTCCTTTTCAGATGCATTGATGTCACATCAGTTTGTGATATCCAACAATATTTCAGTCTTAATTCCTGTGCCACGTTGCTTGTAGGATTGCACAACCAAGATATTTCAACTGTATCTCTGTTTTCTCTAGAAGACATCATACTTACCAATAAACTAACATAATTATATCATGCATCATGAAGTTTCTTAGGGTAACAAGTAGAGTGGGAATTTCGCATTTTGTGCTATGAAACTTTGAATGGTACTCCCTCCATTCCAAACTATAAGTCGTTCTGACTTTTCTAGATACATAGCTTTTATTATGTATCTAGACAATATATATATCTAGATATGTAGCAAAACCTATGTATCTAGAAAAACCAGAACTACTTGGAATTTGGAACGTAGGGAGTACCATGTTTAGTACCTCTATTTGCACGTTTGATATTCTGATCATACACTATCAAATATAACTTCAATTCCAAACCCAAATACAGTTGGTACTCTAGTTTTTAGTAATGTTTGGTTCTTTCGCAGCAACCTAGTGAAATCTGAAATATCTTGTTTGCTAATGATTCACTTCTCATGCTTATAGTTCTATTCCAGGAAAATATTTAATGTGGTGGATAATGACCCTGCCCCAAGAGCTGAAGTTTTTGCGTTTGCTAGGAGTTTGATACAGAGGAGATATCCTGATCTGATAACTGAAACCATTGATGACAAGTCTACAGGCTTAGATTATCAAGAGATAATTGTACGTGCAGAGAAACTGGTTTCTAATGCTCGGATGAAGCAGGAACTTGGTGTTAATCTGCTCCATCCAACTTATAGATCTGGCCTGCAGAGTATCCTTGATGCTTGGCAAATTCAGTCTCAACTTCCCAATAGAAGTCAGTGATGTTTTTGTTTAGGAAGACATATAGGTGTATTTAGTGTATCTGTGCTTGGTTCAGATATAATAACTAGAAAACCTCTGGCGTGGCTACCAACATTTATGTTCTAACTATGCATTCCAGTTGATCTTGCTGTCACGGAGATGGAGGCTAAGAGTGAGCCTATTATTTTGCGGAGAACATTTGTAGCTACTACACGGGGCTGTCACCAATGCGAATGATACGTTAAGCTCGCGCTTCAATTTGGTAAGAAGAAAGTATAATATGACATGAGATATCCAACTCACCTTTCTCACTGTGTAAGAATGTGTTTCATCATTGATGTTCCAATGGAACATCGAAACCATGTAATAACTAACAACAGACCAACAATCCATTTGCATGAGATGGAATATCTGGTCAATAGTATACACAATTTTGCTCAGTCAAGGACAAAGTTGAAAGTATCAGATCAGTCACCAGTAGTTGGTAGTTGCTATATCTAGGGCATGTTTAGTTCCGAAAATTTTTGGCTTTTGGCCACTGTAGCATTTTCGTTTGTATTTGACAAAAATTGTCCAATTATGGACTATTTAGGCTTAAAAGATTCGTCTCATGATTTCTCGACTAACTGTGTAATTAGTTTTTTTTTTCGTCTACATTTAGTACTCCATGCATGTGCCGCAAGATTCGATGTGACGGTTACTATGCAAAAATTTTTGGCTTTTGGGTGAAACTAAACGGGGCCCTAGTAGTATAGTAAAGAGTCCAGTAGATTTTCGTTTGCTCGACATTAAAAAATATTTCAGTTTGCTAATTCAGAATTCATAGTTACCAGAATGCGGCATTTGTATTCCAATTGTCAGAGAATGTTTTTTTTATGTTGAAACAATTTGTAGCCTGATTTTTTTTCTTGTACTTCTCGCAAATTCTGCATGTTTCGAACCTTTGACATATCTACAAAATTCAGGCCGGCAATTGCCTGCTGTAGTCCCATTCAAAAAAAGGTTGATAGGTTCTTTAACTCTACATGCAATTTGCATGTTATTTTTCTTATTTAAAAAATCGGTTAATCAGGAATATGATATCTACTGCTATGCATGCCATTTAATTCATCAGTCCACAATGAGGTAAAAATCGTGGAATTGAGAACGGCAATACTATATCGATGTCTGCTTGCATTGTAATCTTTTTTAGAAAACAATTCTAGTCTTTGGTAAAAAACGATAGTTGGGTAACAATAATCGCCATTAGGTTGTAATCTAATTACTTTTTAATCAAAATCTTTATCTAACCCTTCATTTCGTTTCAACCTAAATACTTGAGCCGCAGAAGTGTTAAGCTTTCTGTTGGGACACAAATACACGAGTAGCGGAGGCTAGAGCGAGTATGAACTAACAGCAACAAAACACTTTGTGTGGTGTTGTGCAAGGATGCCAGGTGGAGCCTTCGCCTTCGACCTGCGGTTGGGCGAAGGCCCTGGAGACGGCACCGAAGGCCCCCGAAAGCGGCTAGAGGTGGAGGTCGCAACGATTTGGGCGAAGACTAGGGAAACTCTGCCGACATCGGGAAGGCCTGCATGGCGTTGCAGCCCCGAGCCGGAGATGGGCCTCTCGTGGGCCTGCGGCGACGGCCCATGATGGAAAGGCGGCGCAAGGAAGGGAAGCCTGTTTTGCTCCAAGCAGTTGTAACTAGAGTAGGAATATTCTTAGGATGTGCCTTAGCTGTCAAGGGGTAGAAATGTAAAAATAGGTGATGGCATACAATGCTCTATAAAAGGGGAGCCAAACTCAATGTAAGGTTGGTTGGTGAATTCATTTATGAAACCCTGATTATGCTTGGGCCCACCTACCACCTTCTCAGTCTTCGCCTAGGGCATCCACCTAGGCGAAGACTCCACCGCTTCATACTTGCTGGAAACCCAGTTTTCCAACATTGACGCCCAACGCATGTAGGCCAAGCAAAACCCACAATGGCAAGAAAAAGAGCAGCCTCCGCCAGGGCAACTTTAGAGCCCGTAGCAAGGGGAAGACCCAGGCGTAACGCCCGCAGCACCTACGCTAGCGCCCCAGAAGACCAAGTTATAGAAGAGCCTATTGTCAAAGACCAACCTCCGGCAGTCGAAGAGCAGCAAGCCTCAGATCCCAACCTAGAGCAAGTGCTTTAGCAGCTGCAAGCCCAGTTGCAGGGTACGCAGCAAGAAAGAGACCGGCTGGCAGCAACATTTGCTGCAAGCCAGAGGGCAGTCCAAGCATCACTACAGGCAGCGGAGATCAGGCAACAGCTGGCTGTCTTGCAAGCGGAGATACAAAATATGCAACCCAGCCAACCTCTTTTCAACACACTCAGCCAGCCCCATTCAGCAAATCAAAGCCAACCCAACCCTTCGCCAGGTATGGCAGCCTAGCAAACATTTGGCACTCCTTACACCTTACCACCAGTCCACAGAACTATGGACTCCAAATCCCCATTGTCCGAAAGAATCCAAAACTCACCCTGGCCCCCCTCCTACAATCCTATCAACCTACCCAAATTCAATGGAAGATCTGATCTGTGGTAGAACCGCCCGAAATAACACACTTACAGAGCCGCTCGTCTTCCACCAGACACTAAGCACCCCTAAAAGCAAGCTACAGCGGGCGGTATCCGTCGGGCACACCCCAAGGGAGAGCCCGAAAGATCCACATTTTTCTCCAAGGATCCAATAATGAGAACGAGTTACAATACTTAATCCATTACATACATCCAGAGTTCTTACAAAATACATTATTACATTTCTAAAGTCAGAGTGCGGAATATTAAACAACGAAATTAAAAATAAACATCTAATGACAATGAACAAGGATCTGTCTGTGCCCACCAAAAGAATCCTTCACACAACGATACTCCTCAAGCATTACCTGCAACAGGAGTAAATAAACCCTGAGTACACAATGTACTCCCAAGACTTATCCGACTAGTAGAAATAATTTCCCGACTCCAAGAGATATGCAAAGCTTTATGGTTTGCTGGTTTCCTTTTTGCAGAAAGCAATACTAATAGTGAGTCCTTAGTTATGTTATTATTAGCAGCCATGATTAATTTATTATCTAGCCATTCTATGTAAGCATATGTTCTACTTTCAAGTAAGAGTTGAGCAATCAGTTCCATTTCATCACCTTCCATCTTTCAGTTCTTACTACGGTGCTTGAGTTTAGACAAGCCGTACCGGATTTCCCGGCGATTCACGAATCAATGCCCCCAACTGGGTACCCCGAAAACACATGGCCTGCTTATACCTCAGGCATAAGCAGGACCAACCCATCACCCTCCTATCATGGGGTCCAGGTCCCCGTCCAAACTTAGACTCCAAGCCCCCGCTCCTAAGTCCCGGACTTAGTGCGGTGCAAGGACCTCCACTATCCCTGCCTCCAATCAGTTAGTCCAAAAAGAGCTGAAACCCACGACAAGAGAGCAACAAGTCTTCCCTGCGCCCATACCCAAGTATGTGCTCAGGATAATAAGTCTGTGACTTGCCTAGCGTCTAATGCAATGGTCAGTCCTTAATCAACACAGACAGGAAAAAAAGTGTAATCAAGCTATGCCCTGTTGGCCGCAGGACACATTGTCTTACACCCACCAGTACCCAAACCATATCCATGCCCGGTCACCATTTTTTCTTTCCACCATTTTATCATGAGTGATCATAATTATCACTTATTGTGAGTAACGGCAGGTTACTCACGCTACCGAAATCCTGAGCATAACAGCTACTCGACCTGTACTAGTAGGACTCATAGGTAGATATATTTATACATGTAGTTTCCATAAAATGCCTGTAACATAAATGCACATCATATATATTCAGTGATCATTTAAAATAACGGTTATGCACCGAGGCTTGCCTTGGGCAGGCGGCGGTGAGTCAACAAAGTCAGCACCAAAAGGCTCTAGGGCTCCCTCCTGCATGAGGATATCCTCCTTGTACTCCTCGGTGGCCTCTTCGTAGTCCTATTCATCCGCAGGCACGAACTCTACCAACTCGTGATCTACATGCATGAAATGATGATGCAACACTTAGTAATGCAGCAACAGCAACTCTTAAAATAAATTACATCTATCAAGCTACTAAGCTAGTTCTACCGACTAAGGTGCTAAGTTACCTACTGTTAACACTAACAAGTATGCCGCATGACATATATTATCTTTGCAACTAAAGGTAGTCTTACTCTTAATACCGATTTACTCTATATATAATAAAATGAGGAATACTAGCTACTCTATTTATCCACCTACTCTAGGGCTACAAAAATTACAATGAGTACATAATAATCTAATGAACCTACTATAAAATTTTCATGGCTAAAGCTATTATCAATTTGCCACAAAAACTCGTACAAATATTAAGCTACATAATACTAAGCCTTCTAAATTGAATTTATGAACCTATCATTACCATAGTTAATAGTAAACTAACTACACCAACAGATAGATAGCATTTTTGTGAACTTAACAAATTTTGGTTCACTATTTTTTGATACCTACAACATTTATTATCATTTTTCAAAGTTCAACTCAAAACTAAATTGAATAAACATTTGTTAATTCACTGGAAAACAAAAAATTGAATTCCTCAGTGCGGCCCGCGAGCGAGCGGCTTGGCCCACTCCAGCGCTCCACGCGCGCACACGCACATCACACCGATGCGGCCCAACGCGGCACGGCCCACGCGTGACAGTAGCCCACGGAGGGAAGACCCGCGCGCACGCCGCGTTATGCAAAAGAGCCCTCGGCTTCCAATCAAATGGACCCGCAGCCCTTTCAACTATTTCCATGTCTCACTGACGTTCTCACTAAGCCCCCTAGCTTGCTTCGAATTCACATCTCATAGTCCTTGGCCAGAACTTAACAGAGGCCACGGCATCTCCGACCAAACACCGGCAAGCACGGACCTCCTCAGCCTCAACCTTCACTTCCCTAGCACTCTACGAGCAAAGCGCCATCGATCGAGGTATCATACACTAAAAATGGTGCAGGGCGTAGGTGTGGCCATGCACCGCAGTGGGGTCTTGCCGCGGCAACACCAATGCCAGCCAAATCACCTAACTCAATGCTACCATCACTACCTAGACTCCATGCCTAGCGCACTGGTAACATCCCAAAGGTCCTAGACATACCCGTTCTACTCCCAAACAAGCTAGACACGTACATCGCATCTACACTACGTTTGCCGGAGGCAACCACGTGCTTCGACGAGCCTTGGCCCTAACCGGCTCAATCACCTACCCTAGGAGCAAGAGGACCTCACCAGATACGTGTAGGATAGACTGGAAGACATCGTAGGGCTCGACAAGATGGTTGGCCATGAGCGTGGGGTGGCTCCGGTTCACGCCGACTGCGGCGAAGGCGTTCCCGACGACCAGCTTCTCCATCGGCGAAACCGCTGCACGGGCGAGTCAACCAAGTCAAGGAGACGTAATTGCACTGCTCAATTGAGACAAAGGATCAAGGAGCGATGCCCTAGCCGAGCACCCACCTCGACGACCATGGTGGACCATCGCGAGGAGAATGCCCCGCATTACCTCACTGTAGGATGGAAGCTCACTGGGATGACTCCAATCGCTGGCTGACTAATAGGGCTAGTTGGGTGCATGGTTAATTGGAAAGGAGGTGGACTACGCAAGGCTAATTGGATGGATGATGGTGTTCGGACTTAAGGGGGGTGGACAGCAGGGGAAAACTCCAATTGAAGCCCCGACACTGTATGGTCGCAACAGAGGCAAGCTTGGCGCGAAGCTGGACTCCAACTCGACCTCCAGACGTGCACAATTATAAGGATGAGGTCAGCTCTGTGGGTTTTGCCTTGGCGTGGCTCGGCCGACGCGATTCATGGCGACGAGATGGGGAGTTTGGCATGGCGCATTCACTAATTGGAAGAGGACGATAGTGTGATGGTGATGACTCATGTGCGCATACGAGTCTAGCACGATGACATGCAACTGTAGCGCCATGACACGCAAGACGACGATGGCTCGGTACTGCGTGTTGTAGAGGCGGATGCTGGTCCGGGGAGGCAGTAGCGTGGCGACGCATGAACGCAGACGTGATGGCAAAGGCAGGCGGGCAGGGCCACGTGCGTGTAGCCACGAAGGGTCAACGACAGTAGTGACTAGGCAAGCGGCGGTTGGAGCACAGCGCGATTAGGGGCGCAGCTCGACGCGACTGCGAGTAGCATGGCTCAGGCTGACGCAACGGTGGGCAGAGCAGCTAGGCCCACCGGCACAGTGCGTGTGCGTGTGTGAGCATGTGCCAGGGTGCAGCAGTGGCGGTGTGCATGTGTGCGCCAGGGGCAGGCCAGTGCTGCACACCAAGACAAACGGAAGCATGGTGACCACGACCAGACGCTGCAATCGTTCGGGAACGTGTCTTGCACGCTTTTTAAAGCGTCCCAAAAACCCACCTCAATACTTCAATTGCTAAACCAACTATTTTATGCTCGAGATGGTATATCAAGCTACTAAAACAACCCCTAAGACCATGCCACTCCTTAACCCGATTCTCCTATTAAAATTCCCAAACTTAGCTTCATCGATCCATTTTCCAACATAAGAAAATGACTAAGTTTTTGTTCGGATTCGCGTTAACTTCGATTTCCAAGCTATTAAGTAAGCTATCTAGTGAATCCCATTCTCGACTACAAGTATTTCATCGCCACCTACGAATTTGTACTACAAACTTTATTAAAGTGTCGGGTATGCGTTCTATAGCATTTTTGTTCACTAAAAATTTGTTTAGAACTCTAAGCGATATAACATGACATAAAGTATAACATTCGTTTCGCGTTTCCGATAAGTGTTTCAAGTCACAAGAATTTATTTACACATTATATTTCATACGTTTACACATAAGTATGATGCTCATGCAGTGTTTTAGCAAAAGATTGTACAGTATAACACCGAGGGTGTTACATGATCCATGCTAGTTCATCATGAGTTTTGAGGCAGCTGTAGCCTCGACAGGCGGGAATGACAATGTCTTGGCCAAGTCATTTGTTATTGTAGCCGAAGGTGACGCATTGGCATAGTATTCTATGTTGAGGCCAAGTTCAGCGTATTCATGGGAGGACCTCTGTAACACCTCGGTGTTACGATCTTATTTAGCGCCGCGATTTGAGCCTAAGTAAAACTTTTGAAATGATTTTCTCGGATTTTTAAATTGGACGTATGTATGTCTGATAGCAAATAAAAGGGGCGGATGGCTTGTTTATTTGATTAAGCATGAAGAATATTTTTTTTATATAAACCAAAAATTGTTGAAAGTAAGATTTGCTAATAATAAAGCCTTGGAGTTTTAGTTATGCTTGTACATGCATAAAGTTGTTTTAGAAAATGAATTTGTGGAGGTTAAAATAATAATGAAAGTGTCGCTGGCCAATCAGCTCACCTAACTCGCCGGTACGACGCGTGCGTTGATGGATGAAAGTTGGCCAAGCTGCTGTTGCCGTGTACTGCCTTGCTTGTCCTGCTGCTCGCATTGTCCCCGCTAAGCGCCACCGTCCAAATGTCAATATCGTTGCCCTATTTTTCTCCGTCTCACTCTCTCGGTGTCTGCCAGACCTGCCTCTGTCTTGAGTGTTTTCCGGGCCGAGTCTAGTCGTGCCTGCCTCGGCTTGTCCCTATCCTCTTGGCGTGCTCTCTGCCCCTACTGTCCTTTCGCATTGACGCCACTATCTCCGCGTCCGCGCTCTGGTCACATACGATGTTGCCTACGTCGCGTCGTCTCCTTCTCCCTTTTTCTTTGCTGCTGCCCTTTTCCTTTGCTTCGGAGGATGCCAAGCTGCTGCTTCTCTATGCCTGCAGTGCTGCTCCTCCCATCCCCTTCGCCACCGCTCCTATTACACCTGCTCGGCCACCGCCTTTATCGTGCACGCCCTGCTCTCCGTCCACACGCGAGCTCCTCGACCGTGTGCCTAGGCCCACGAAGCACCTGCACCTTTTTCCGTCCCCGCGAGCGAGCGCACCCATGCCCGTTGCCGCGCTGGACCAGAGCCTGGGCGCTGCTCCTCCTGGGCGCCCGCAGCCACCATAACCGGAGCTCTGCCGGTCCATGCACCTCCTCGTGCCTTCCTCGGAGCTCCGCAGTCACAGCGCCCTGCCATGGCTACGCCTGCAGTCGCCGTGCCAGCGTTGTCGTGAGGCCGCACCCTCACCACCTGTCGCCGGTCCTCTCCGCGAGAGCGCGCCAAAGCCCACAGCCGCTCGGGACCGCAGCACCATAGCGCGCGCGTGCTCTCGGTCCACGCGCATCTCCCACCATAGTGCCGCACCACTGAGCCTCCAGCACCACCGCGTGGCCACCGTGGCTGCGCCGTCCGCCGTCTCAGCTCTGCCGTGGCCTCACGCTGGCCCACGTCCCTCGGTTTCGTAGCTGTGCACCACACCACCGCCTTGGCCCTCCTCCTCCTCCTCTACCGCGGCCGTGCGTGGCTGCCATGCCCGCCTGCCTGCGCCCATCGTCGTGCCACGCCTTTTGTGGGTGCTCCATGGCCAGCCACAGCGCGCCCGTGCCGCAGCATGCCACAGCCGTGACCGCACGCCATCACTGGGCACATCTCGCCACGCCACCGCCTCCCCCGTGCATGTGCCCCTCAGTCGTGCACGAGCACGCCATGGCCGGCCGGTGCTCCTCCCCTGATGATGCTCTGTTCTCAGATTGAAGATGAGGTGAGAAGTCCAAGAAGAATGTTATACGGGGTTTTATTTGCGAAATACATGACTTAAAGGAATAGTGTTGTGGTCCAGTGGCCGGATTAGGCAGACGTCCAAGGGCTTATTCACATAATCAACCGTCGCTGCCCTGTTCTAGTCGCCTGGGCCGGCCTCATGCCGCCGCAGGCGCTTGGGCCACGTGCTGTGCGCTGGGCCGCGCGCTCCGCCCTGCTAGGCCGATCGCCCCGCATTGGGCCGCCACCTACGAACTGCGCCTGGGCTGGCCATGTGCTGCTTCCACTGGGCCAAGTAGTGGATCACTGGCCCAATTATTTTTCTAAAGCAATTTTTAAATTCGCGTATAAGGCAAATTTGTAAAATCAATATAAATCTGTGTAGTGGTCCAAAAATTATGAAACCAATTTTGTTAGTCTCCTAAAATCATGATGTACCTGTTAGTATATTTTGTTCACATAGTTTGATAATATTCTTAGAAGTTATATAATTAATTTAAGGTATTTAATATTATAAAATATGAACTTGTAGGAATTTCCATGATAAATTGGTAATACTATTGAATCCAAAATTCGTATAGTAGGCTCCTAGCAATATTAAGTAACCGCTGTAATTCTTGTAGCTCCAGAATAATTAGGTTGCTAGATAGATAATGATGCTCTATTTTGAATAATGAGTAAATCAGTAGAATGAAATAAAGAAAATAACCTTGGTTTATATAACTAAAATAATTGTTGGGAAATAACGTCTTATTCGATAGCGTGGATAGGTAGCCTAAGTACGATCGTCGTCCAAACTAGCCATTAACTCGAGAGGCATACGTCATATTTTACGAGTCACAATTGCAGTTGATTAATTACATCCTTGCATTGCATCATATGCATATCATATAGGTACGATGATGGATCAGCGGATCGATCGAAGGATGATTGGGGATTTCGAAGATGGTGTAAGGGTATTCTCTCCAGGAGATGATGCAATGGGCTTTTTATCCAGTTGATGGTGGATAATCTAGAGATGCAGATACTAACTTTTAATATATATCTTTCCTAGGCAAGCCCTAGTGCATAACCCATACTTTTCTACATTTTAAATTATATTTGTGCATTAAGTTTAAGGAGTTGAATGAAACCCACTTGCATATATATATATATATCTTTATCCTATGAGTCTTACTAGTATGACATGATCGTGTAGAATGCTATGCTTAGGACTCCGATAGAAGTCGAGTGATTGCCTGTCACTCGTGAGAGATAGGAAATATCTTACTGGATTATTATCACTTGAAAGATATAAATGGTGGAAAGGAAAATTGGTGACCGAGCAGGGATATGGTTTGGGTATTGGTGGGTGTAAGAGGTTGTGTCACTGTGGACGCGGGGCATGGCTTGGTTACACTGCTTTCTCTGTCTGGTCGGTTAAGGACCGATCATTACATAAGCCATCGAGGCAAGTCACAGACTTATTATCTTGAGCACATACTTGGGTATGGGTGCTTGGAAGACTTATTGCTCTCTTGTCGCGGATCCGGCTCTTTCCAGACCAACTGATTGGAGGCGGGGATGGTGGAGGTCCTTGCACCACACGGAGTCCGGGACTCCAGATGTGGGGGCTTGGAATCCAAGTTTGGACGGGGACCTAGACACCCGGGACAGGAGACTAATGGGTTGGTCCTGCTTGTGCCTTGGGTACAAGCGGGGCATGTGTTTTTGGGGTACCCAGCTGGGGGCATTGATTTGTGAATCACCGGGCAATCCGGTACGGCTTGTCTACGGTTTAGCATGGTAGTAAGAACTGAAGATGAAAGATGGAAAAAGAAAATCCAATTGTGTATCACCTGCTTGAAAGTAGCACAGGTGCTTACATAGAATGGTTAGTTAATGAACCAATGCGGCTATTGATAAAAATCGAATATAAGGACGCACGCTTAGTAATGCTTGCTGCAAATGCAATAAACCCACAAGCCAAATAGCCTTGCATATCCTTAGTCTTTTCTTTCCTCCTGTCGGGTAAGTCTTGCTGAGTACAATTGAGTACTCAAGGTTTTATTCCCCCTGTTGTAGGTGACAGGTGGATGCTAGAGCTGACTCTTATGTGTGGATTCCTCCTGGTGGGCTCAGCGAGGATTCCTTTACGCTGCGATCGTAGTTGTTATTTATAACTCTCACCAAATACTTTTATAAATGAAAGTTTCATAATCTGTTGTCGTAGTCTATATATTAATACTTCATCATGTCATTAATAGATGTTTATTTCTGTTGTAACTCTGTTCATATGTTTCTATTCCACTGTTTAATTAAATTGTTTATAACTCTGATAATATGATTTCATTCCGCTATTATATTAATAAATATTATTCTCTGATGTGGTATTAAAAGTGATGTAAGAAATGGTTACGAATGATGTAAGCTTTATTCTCTCATTTGTGATCTAGATGGCAAAAATGTGGATTTTTGGGTTCTCCCCTGGGGTGTGCCTGACAGGACCGAGTAATTTAGTGTTCTCCCTCAAGTGCTTAGTGTCTAATGGAAGACAAGCACTCCTGTGAGGCATTAAATTAGGCGGTTCTACCACAACCTCTATGACAAGATCATAGCCAACTTCAAAGGGTTCACCACTGAATCCCTGACATCAATGGACCTATTTCAGTGCAAGCAAAATCAAGGTGAGGCCCTGAAGGACTATTTTCAAAGGTTCGTGTAGTTAAAAGCGAAGACACCAAACATTCCAGAGGATGTGGCGATCGAAGCCACAATTAAAGGTCTCCGCATTAGGGCCTTTTGTAGCTCATCTAGCTCGGGAGAAGTCACCATAGAAGAACTATACAGTGAGTTTGTGAAGTATTACAGGTTAGATAATGACCTTCGTAGAAGGCTAGAAGAGCAAAATCAGAACATGCAATACCAAAGGAGTAGCAGGAATGCTCAAACGGGCAACAGAAGCCAAGGCTAGTCATAGCCTCAGCAACTGCCAGATCAACAAGTTTTTAATATAAAGTAGCAAGGGAATAGCAAGCAAGGACAACAGATACCAGAGGCAGCCCCAAACAAAGTACCTCAGAAGTAGTACAAAGGCAAGAAATACAATCAAAGGAAGAACTGGAACAAAAACCAGGAACCAAGACAGCGAAGGCAATATTATTTCTTTCATGGAGAGAACAAAGAGCACATCACCAGAGATTGACCAGATGCGAAGGAAACTAAAGAGAGGATAAAGAATAGGGCAAACCCTCAACCTCCGCCATAACAACCCACAAGAGAAGTCAACCATACCTTCGCTGCACCCTTGCAGCAGCCATACTGCCCAATCTACCCAAGCCTTAACTCTAATCAAATCCACCCATCCACCTTAGCAGCCACATACTACCCTAACTTCTTACCCGCATGGCGACCAAGCACCCAGCAGCAAGCGCATGCCAGTAACCAGTGTGTAGAAGCCAACCTCACCTATATAAATCCAAGGCCTCCCCATATAACATTCATAGAGACAAACCAGCCAGCTCAAGTTCACAATAGACAACTTGAAGCACTACCTCTGCCACCACCCCCACCGCAACTAGCCGTGCCCAAAAATGAGCCCAACCTAGAAAACTAGCTCAATCCACATACACCACTACCCACCATTGGCATGGTACTACCAATAGCCAGGGGCTCTTTAATGGAGTTCCAAACAAAGAAGTAGAAGAAAGATCATCTCAAGCTTGTCAACAACATAGCAGTTCATGGTCCAGTACACTGCATAGATTGGTCAAAGACTCCCATTACATTCTTAGAACAAGATCTCTAGTTGGAAAGCTACCCCCTTGTTGATGCCATGGTGATCAAAGCCAATATTACAGGTTGGAAAATTAATAGGGTTCTCATAGACTCCGGAAGCTCCGCAGACATCATTTATGTTAATGCCTTCGACCAGATGAAATTAAGCAGAAAGCCAGTTGCAGCCTTCAGACTCACCACTAATTGGTTTTAGAGGAAAGAAGATTGATGCATTAGGAAACATATCCCTGCCAGTCTCTTTTGGAGGACAAGAAAAATGCAAGAACATAATACGTGACATTCGACGTAGTAGATCTCTACTACCCATACAATGCCATCTTCGAAGAGGGTTTGCAAATAAGTTCAATGCAGCCATCCATATGGGCTACTTGTGTATGAAAATACCAGCTTTGCATGACACCATCATAGTCCACGGGAGTTAGAAAGAGGCAAGAAAATAGAAAGAGCCATCTACAAGTCACAGCGCAACATTAACTCTGTCGAGTCAGCTAAGAGCAATGGACCGAAGCCTCCGGACATACCGAAGGGGAAAACCGATCTCAAAGGTTAAGAAGAAACAAAATCAGTCCCATTAGATAATGCAGTGCCAGATAGAAAAGTCACTATCAGAGGCAACCTTTCGAATGAAGAAGAAGTAGAGCTCATAGAAACCTTAGCCAAAAACAAAGATGTCTTCGCCTGGTCAGCCTCTGACTTGAAAGGAGTCGGCAAAGATATTATACAACACTCTCTTGACATCAACCCTAAAATGAAGCCAAGAAAGCAGCGACAAAGGAAAATGTCGGAAGATAGAGTTTTAGCAGCGAAGGCTGAAGTGCAAAGACTGTTAGATGCAAATGTCATCAGAGAAGTCAAGTACTCAGAGTGGCTGGCAAATGTAGTGCTGGTGCCAAAGAAAAATGGGAAGATGAGGATGTGCATAGATTTCACAGATATAAACAAAGCCTACAAGAAAGATCCATTTTTGCTACCAAGGATAGATACCTCTATGGATAAGGTGGCAGGCTGCAAGCGATTTTCACTCCTACACTATTTCTCAAGATATCACCAGATCTGGCAAAACAAGGAAGATGAGGAAAAAACAAGTTTTACTACTCCTTTTGGAACATATTGTTACATCAGAATGCCTGAAGGGCTCAAGAACATGGAATCAACCTTCGCCAGAATGACAAAAGCGGTTCTCAGCCCCCAGCTGCAGAAAAACATCATAGCTTATGTCAATGACATTGTGTGATGAGCAAGGATGAAGAGGATCACATTGCAGATCTCAAACAAACCTTCGCCATCTCAGGGCAGTCGGACTCAAGCTAAACCCAGAAAAGTGTGTCTTTGGTGTAAGACAAGGCAAAATGCTCGAGTCTATATAGGACCCGAAGGCATAAGAGCAAATCCAAAAAAGACGAAGGCCATAATATCAATGGTAGAACCATCAACCAAGAAAAAAGATCAGAAGCTCACAGGAAGGATAGCAGCGCTAAACAGATTCATCTCAAAGTTAGCAGAGCGCAGTCTCCCATTCTTCAAGGCTCTAAGAGGCGGAGACAAAGTGGAATGGGGTCCAAAGCAGTCGAAGGCCTTCTAGCATCTCAAAAGCTACATGGCCTCCGAGCTCCTAGTCACAGTGCCAAATCTGGAGGCACCACTACATGGCGAAGGTAAAACAACATCTCACACCTAGAACATCGACAATTTGCATAGGTTCTACATATAACTATAAAGGGGTGACCTCCGTGGAACTATAAGCGAAGGTCACCTCACTTTTCTTTCTATTATTTTCGCATTTTCTTTACATTTCGTGCTAGAGGGTATGTACTCTTTTCCTCACAAAGGGGGCTCCTAGTGGAGGTGAGGTTTTTTATAAGGCAGAACCCATGTAAAACCCTCTAAAATATAAAGAGGAATTCCCCCAAGAGTACTATGAAAAGCGAAGGTTGAAAGTAGCTAGCAACGGAGCCGCAACATTCGATAACGACATCATGATAAAGAGGACCTTCCATTGCCTGTAGTCAAAGGCTACAAAGTGTGGAATGACCTCCATGGCTAAATCAACCTGCAACCTTGACAAAGCCCTGTCCACAATCAGGCATCAAGGAATCATCAAAAATGGCCAAATGGCCACAAACTCGATAAAGACCTACCTTCGCCGTAGGCATCAGGCAAAAAAAAAACCTGGCGAAGACCTGTCTTTATTAGGCACCAGGTGATAGTAAGGAATTAATGATTGAAGTACAAAAGAATTAAAGAACCAAAGTACGCCAAGTACAAAGAAATCCGTCAATCTTATCACGACATTAAAACATATCCAAGCAATAAACCTTGGCCAACTACCAAAATTTATTAAACCATACAAGTATAAGATTATAAAACCCAGCGCCCCTCCCACCCTGCACTAGCCCTAGTCAGTGCATCACCATATCACTAGCTCTAGAGAGCGCTAGGGGGAGATCAAGGCAAAGAACACCTACCAGATCATAGAGCAAGATAAGAAAGCAATGGAGGCGGGGGTTTCCTTAAAAATAAGAGGGTCGCAGGATACCGTGCGAAGACTCGTAATCACAGTAGCTCATGCTACCCAGCAAAGACCATCGAGAGATAGTATGCATCTACCACTGGGCAATGTATAGCCTCCAGTGGGTGTTGTGCAACTGCACCTTGCCAAAAACTAGCCAGTATTAGAGGTTGCGGAAGGGTATCGCATAAAGACTCGTAACATCCCCCATAATACAAGATACCGACTGGCTTGGCTTGGCCTCAATCATGTTCGACGAGAGCACAGCTGCTCCAGCATGGCCGAAGGCAACAAGAGACTCATCCAGGTGCAAGCAAAGACACCGCTCAAGCATGAGTTCAATAGCCTCCGTTGCTTGCTCAAATTGCGCTGTGGCCTCTAGAGAAGCACCAAGATCGAAGACTAGCACCTCCGATGAGTGCTCAAATTGTGCCAAAGCCTTCGTAACAACTGTAAGATCAAATACGAGCACCTTAGCTCTTTTGTGCCGATGCGCTAGAACCACCCTGGCAACAGCTAGAGACCAAAAAATAGAAGGTACAACAAGAAAACAAGCGCCGGAGCCTCCACACAAGACACGAGGCCAAAGACTAGCACCTCGGCTTTTTCGCTCGGACACGCAAGCACATCCCCAATGGCAACCAGAGAAGAGAGAAGCGGAGGTAAAATGAGCGCCATCAACTAGAACTCTTTGGCCAAAATTATAATTGAAACAAGATTCTGCAATCAAATGAGTGCCCATCCAAAGTACAAACAACTTTATTCAAAGGGAACAAGCATATTATAGCAAAGCACCTTACAAGCGCAATCATCAAAACAAAAATAAAAAATATACAAAAGCCTGATAGCAGCAAACAAGGCAAAAATGCCTAAGGGGTTAACCCCTGATATCATAAAACTACAAAGGCGCGAAGGCCAGTCAAACAGCGCAACTTAAAACACAATAAACTAAATAGGCGAACAGGCCCTTGTCAGGCTAGAGATCGAACAAACTCAGCGCGATCATCATCTATATTATACAACACAAAATTCCACATATGGTCGAGGGAAAGTAGCACGCCAATACTCCCACAATTCTCCACTGACATAAACACCATCCTGCATCATCGTTAAGGGAAGAATGTCTTGCGTAGGCCCTTGAAAGGCAACTTGCGCAGGACAAATGTACATTAAATTTACAGGTTCCAAAAGTATGCAAGGAAGGCAAGTACATGAAACCTCCACCACTAAGCCTAAAATGATGTCTATGAAACCTAAAAACTACACCTCCGGAGGTGTAGGCGCGGAGGAAGCCTCTCTGGGTTTTGGGGCGTCGGAAGCAGCAGCGGAACAATTCTGGCTTGCCATCTCGCCAATCTTTGAAGTTTGTGCCTACGCAGCAACACGCTGAGCCCCAGCCTTCTACAAATCCGACAAAAGCGCAAAATAAAAATTAATAAGAATAAAAAATAGACAAAGCAAAAAATAGAAAGAACATGAAGGTAAAAAAACAAATACAATAGAAAGACACCAACCGCAGTACGACGAGCGTCCACTAGTGAGCGAGCATCAACCTGGCCAAAGTTGAACTAGAAGAGCTTCATAAAATTCTTGATTGATCTCGTAACTTCTCACGAAGACTCCCCAAGTTCTGAAGGCCCTTCAAATTCCTTCCACTCTTTTAGGCTAATGATGTGCAATCTAGCTTGACAAGAGTCTTGCAAAGGTTGGTGGCATAGGAGAGTGCACCAAAAACCATAGCGCCTCCAACAAACTCTAGCAGCTTAGCAAAGTTGGCCTTTAGCTAAGTAAACACGCCATAGGCGGAGGCATCAGCCGACAGAGGGGAGGTCACACCGCCAAAACTAGCTAGGGCTGACTGGTACATTTCGGCGGCTGATAGACTAGCAGCCCTCGCCTCTTCTAGCCGCTTATTTAGTAGATCAATTTGCATGCTCAAGGCCTTGCTCGAAGACATCTCTACATCAATCTCCTTCCAAAGACTTTCGTTAACATCACTTGCCTTCTGCAAGCGGGCCAAGGCCAGCTCCTCTATGGCCTTCAAACCAGCAACTGTCTTTTCCAGGCCCCCCACTTGGATCTTTAAATCTTAAACAGTCTGACAAGCAACACGAAGATCCGCAACTTCCCTAGCAAGTTGCTTCTTTTCGTCCTCAACTTTGTCGAGCTCTTTTTGAAGGGCTTCAATGGCCTTGTCCCAATTTATAATTTCCTTAGACACGCGCTCCTCAAGAGCCTCCGCCATATGATGCCCCTAAAAACAACACACATAAAAAAAGCCAATTCAAATAGAAGATACGAGGCCTCCACACTCACCACACAATTGTGCTGAAGGTTATAACGTAGCAACTTGTAGAAATCCACTTTCTTAAAATGTTGATGAGTACGATCTGGTAAGAAAGGAAAATATAAGAAGTAAGGCAAAACTTAGCAAACACAAAAAGAATGCAACTACAACCTCCTATTTTGGTGTAAAGAGTATGCAGGTACTCCGCCCACCCACTTAGTGTGTCGGTAGAACCTACACCTGCAACATAAGAGGTCCATAAGAATCAAAGAAGAAAAACTTAAATCATAAAATAGAACAAGTCAACAAAGCCTACCTCTGCCAACAAGGGGGCGCGCACCGAAGGACTAGCTCTAGTGGGTAGCGGGGCCTTCGGAGCCGCGTACAAGCCCACTTAAGCAAGATCCAAGCCAGTAGGAACATGTTTCTCCCCTGGGATAGGGGTCTCCATGGCCTTGGTCAAATTAGCTAAAGGACAAAAGAATATATCAGAACACACAACAAAAAACAAGAGAAAACAAGACAACACAGTTGATGATAGTTAACAACCATTATAAACCGTCAATATAACATGTATAAGGGCATAAATATAATTACCAACGAAGGTTTAGGGGTTTAAACTAACAAATTTTATGAGTTTTGGTGAATCTGTATTTTCTGCAGGGTTTATCAAGAAAACCATCAAGGTGGACCTACATGTTAGATTTAATCACGCCTATCCACAGCGAAATGGACATCAGGAGACTCTAGAAGACTCAAGAGGACTCCACGCCGAGGCAGAGAGGACGCCTGACCCCCCGGGCCCATATGTTAGCCCCTCCTTCGAATGTCGGTTCTCCACCACCTCCTAGGTTGCATCTATGCCGTCCTTTAAGTCGGTTTGATCCAAGGGCCAATGTTGGACGCTCCGGCCTATATATATCAGCCCCTACCACCCCTAGGCATAACCCCAATCATCAAGTCATTTGAGAAGACAAAAACTCTAATCATCCTTAGAGCTCCACCATATTCTAGGGCATAGCTAGTTAGGCTAGGTCTTGAGGGAGGCCAGCATGCTTCGCTTGGATTCCTGATCGTGTCAATAGCGTGGTTTGGTATAATCTTTCTACCCTCTCTCTTTTGTACCTCCATTTTTTACCTATGGATACACCATATATTCTGGAACATGTGGTAGATCACGGATGTGACACTCCCAATGAGTCCTTTGTAGTCCACTCCCCGAATATAGGCACACGTAGGGTCCAGTTACGAAGGAAGAATAAGCTTCGTTCTTAATCTTCCTTAGTAATATCCCTTATGTGTAGATATGAAGATGATCTTAGCAATGACTACTAGGTATAATTGCACTAATCAATATATGCTTTGACTTATAATTAAGAATGACTTAGGAATTATTTCTCTAATATTCTACCTGACCATGCTAGTGACATAGAAAGGAGTATTCTGAGTGATTTATCATTATCATTAGTCAATACTTGTCATATATCTTGTCCTATGACTTACCCCTGTTATGAGTAGATATTGGTTATGGTTTACTTCTCCATCAATAGTATATGTTATCAATATATGTCCATGCTAGACCTTCCTTGCGGTAAAAATATAAATAACAATACCTAGAATACTCCCGGGTGAAGTGCTACAATGGTATAATTATCTGTGCGCTTGTAGATTCCTTTCATATATTCATATCTATTCTTCCTAGTCACATAAATTAATAAAGAACTGCTTAGTATTATTCTAGTAGTAATGCTATGTAGTACCAACAAGCATCTTTGGCATCATCACTAGGGATGACAACCTAGTAAAGTAATGTTAAGAGATATAGGTTTATAATAGGTGGCTATTAAAACAAGTGACAAGTTAATAAATACCAACAAGCATTTCTGGCGTTGTCGCTAGAGACTAGATTTAAAACTCCATTCTTAGTAGCAACGCTAAGAAATGTCAACAAGCATTTCTGTCGCCGTTGCCAGAGATGGTAGCTAGGCAAAGGAAGCATTGATAAACTTATACTTATTGATGTGATCAAAAATAACTATTAACCTCTACTTAAACAGGCTTACCCTTGTTTTTTCTACTTATGTATCTTATGCAGGGTAATGTATGACTAGTTTTGACCTTCCGACAAACTACGTTGAAGATCTAGAAGCATTAATCAGGAGGACTAGAGCTAAACTGAAGAAAGTTCTAGCTTTAAAGTCAGAAGATAGCCATATAAGCCAAAGCTTAACACCTGAATTTGAAGCTATGGCTAATATGACTCTCCATGAATTCTCTGCTCTAACTACGGCCAACATTCATACTGGACTGACAGTTAATGTTGGAGATAATAGATTTGAGCTCAAGCCAGCTCTCATCAACATGGTGCAAGCAAGCCAGTTTTGTGGAAAGGCTCATGAAGATGCGAGTGCACATCTCCAACACTTCTTGGAGATATGTAGCACTTTCACCATCAAAGGAGTAACCCAAGATGCCATATTACTTAACCTCTTCCCATTCTCACTCTTGGGGAAGGAAAATCAATGGTTCTACGTCAACAAAGATAGAAATACTACATGGAATAACTGCTCCGCTACCTTCCTAGCCAAGTTCTTTTCCATAGGCAAGACCAATGCTCTATGTGGGAGAATCTCAAGCTTTTAGCAACAACATAATGAATTTGTCCCTAAGGCATGGGAACGCTTTCAGGATTACATTATGGAATGTCCTCATCATGGGATGGAGAATTGGCTACTCATACAGACTTTCTGCCATAGGTTGACCAACAATACCCATGAGACTATGGCTGCTGCTGCTGGAGGTGCATTCTTGCCACTCACCATACCAGCTGCAACAGCTCTTGTGAAGAAGATGGCCTCCAACCAAGGTTGGAATGAAGAGCGTCTTCAGACCCGCACGAGAGGTGGAGGTATGCATCAACTCAAGGAGGTAGACATGTTGTCTGCTAAGATGGACCTACTGATGAAGAAGCTTGAAGATCGAGCCAATGAGAAGCAAGAAGTCATGCACATTCATGATTCTCGCAAGACATGTGAAGTGTGGAAACATTGGGCATTCAGGGAGCAACTATCCTGAAAACCATGAGGATGTGAACTTTGTCAACAACAACAACTACTACTTTTGTCCTCAGTAGAACCAAGGATGGAATCAGCAACAGAGACCAAACTGTCAAGGTAATAATTTCAATCAACCACCCTTGAGAGAATTAATTGCTGGCCAATCCAAACTTATGGAGGGATTATCTAGAAAGGTACCTACTAATGATAAAATTCTAGAGAACATAAATAATAGAATGGATAACTTTGCTTCTGCCATTAATAACTAGCATAGCTTTAATAAAATGATAGAATCACAAATAGCTCAGCTGGCTGCTGCTGTTCTTCCATCCAACAAAGGTAAGATTCCAGGGCAACCAAAAGTTCTAGAAACTAAAAATGTTGTCGATATTCACAATGAAGCATACTACTGTATACAACCATCGATGGGAAGGTGGATAGATTATACCTTGCTAGAAAAGAAGAGAGGTCTAGGGAGACCTGTCATCCCTATCGCCATTGGACCTCACATTTTTCAAGAAGCTGTCTATGACTTTGGAGCAAGTGTCAACATCGTGCCTAAGGTAATTTATGATCAAATTAATGGAGAGACTTTGTTGTACACAAATATATGTTTGTAGCTTGTAGATCAGTCACTCTGTTACCCCAAGGAAGTTCTTGAAGATGCCATTGTTCGAGTGGGACAATCATATGTTCCCGTAGACTTTGTAGTTTTGGAAACAGGTGGAGATGTAAGGGCACCCATTATTTTGGGCTGACCTTTCCTAAGCACTACAAAATACATCATCTACGCGAACAATGCCAAGATTTGTTTCACAATCAAGGATAGGAAGGAAAAGTTTTCTTTCAAGAACCGCATCTTGCGATCTCTTGGACATCCACAAACGTCGTACCTGCCCGAAGAGACAACAGTGACCAACAAGAAGAACAACAGGAGAAGGAAGAATAAGGTCAGACAACCTCAAGAAGAATCAGTTAACATGATCAACACACTTCAATTAGAGTACGACCACCTCCTTGCTTCACCATTCCTTGCTAAGAAGGATGATCTAGGAGTACCCATGATCGAGTATACTATTGGACAAAGAATATTCCACAAGACCTTCTGTGACATTGGGTCAGGTGTCAATATAATGTCCAAGGTAACATATGAATACTTATTCGGTGATGAACCTTTGTTCCCTACATATATGCAATTGCAGATGGCGAACCAATCAATGAGATTCTCAGAGGAAATAGCAAAAGATGTTATGGTAAGAATACACGATTAGTTTGCCCCTGCTGATTTTATGGTTCTAGAAATGGGTGAAGAAGAAGATGATATACCCATCATCCTTGGAAGACCGTTCCTCAACACTACCAAAGCAATCATCTATGTTGGATCTAGACAAGTCCACTTCCAATTCCCTGGAGAAAAGGTACGCTATTATTTCAATAGTTATACCACTTATGAACAGCCCAAGAAGACCCACTCTAGGAGGAGACGTCGATCATCCCAAAACCAAAAGAATTAATCCCTAAATAAAAGTTGAGAGGAAGATGAGGAACCTGAAGAAGTTGTAAAAGATGAACCTACTCCACTTAAGTCAAGTCCATAGACCAAGCAGGTATGGAAGAGAAAGTGACATCACCATTAGAGACACCATCACAAGATGTGTAGCCATCTGGGTCTTCATCGTTGAGACCAGATGATGCACCCAAAAAGTAAAGGACTTTTCTCCAGCCAAGTCCTATCCAGAGGACTCAAAAATCTGAACCCTTGCTGTGAGGTAACATCGATAGTTATCCATATTTACTTTTTAGCATTGCATTTAGAAAAGGAAGATAAAAAAGTTTCATGACTGCATTACATCATTGCATCATAAAGCCTAAGCCCCATGTGAAAAATTCTCTCGGTGTGTAAAAGCCCAAGGGAATATTCATTATGGTGGCATAAAAAATATAAATATACATCATGCATGCATATTTTCTGTCTACATTATATCAATAAGAAAATCCAACAATATTAAATAGACATCCTGCTAGAACTTTGCTAATTAGAAAATCCATCTAAACCCCCAAGGACAACAAATCTTTGAATGGCTGACCGCTAACCCCTTATCCTAATATGTGCCATGAGTTTTGGTGTTCTTATTGGAGTATTTTGTAGGATGATCAAGAGTAAAGCCATCCATCTGAAGTGCATTTTTCCGAACTGCTGCTACACCCGTTGCACAAGGAACCCTACTTTTGGACGGATGGGAAAGACTTCTGTTGGCAGACTCACTCTAAGCAAGACCACAAAAACATCTAGCTTGGGGGAGGAGCATCCTCCATGTATCTAGCTAAGTATTTCTTTCCCTTTTGGTTTTACTATTTTTAAGTTTGCTTCATATTTGCTAAAGAAATAAAAAATGCATAACAAACTAAAAGCAAAATAAAAATTTATATTTGTATTTGTCTTATATATAATACTAAGGTGTGATCTTAAAAATGAAAAACAAAATAAATAGTGTGGGTCTAGTTTTATGTTTTTAGGAGCTAAATAAAAGGACTCTGAGAATAATCTCTTGCAATGAAAATGATGAATAGTTGCTCTGCCATAATTCCTTTCAAGTACCTAGTTTTCAGCCTTGAATTCTCCTAAGTTTTGGATACGACTGTTTTAATATAAGAATTTACTCTAAACTTGAAACTTGTGGGTAGCATATGCTTGTTCTAAGTCTAGGTAATTGATGGATATGATATGAGAAGGTCTGAGCTGTTGTTTATCTTGTTCCAAGTAACACTAAAGTTCTAGAGGTTTATCTTTTGAAAAACATAAAAATGTTACATGATGAGCTCCTGTATGACAAAGCTTGAATTCCTACCAGAGCCATATATGATATTTAGATTGAGAAAACTTCCACTTATATGCTGCTTCTTTTGCATTGAGTTTAGTCAAGCTTTGTTGACCCTTATGAGAGGTTTGTCATGCTCTTAAAATTAGGATCACGTACACTCCACCCAAATATGCACTACTCCTACACTAGGGGTAGGCGTAACATGTCATTCCATCTAGATGCACCCAAAAATGTTTTACTCCTACACTAGGAGTAAACACCAAAAATATTCTTAATAGGAATTTTGACCAAATAAATGCTCTAAGTTCTTGTTGCTATCTCTCAAAAGTTTTGTTGCATAAAAGAAGCATGTGGCTATGCAAAAGTTATTTATAAAAAAGAGAAAAAAAAGAAAGATGAGAAAAATGAACAAGTGTCCAAGATATTAAAAATAATGGGTACTTAGATGCCTGCCTGACAAAAAGAAGAAGAGATGAATAAGATAGCTCATGTTCTCTTACAAAGTTGTTTCTAAGTTTCAAAAGAGAGATATGTTTTTAAGGAGCATAGTAGAAATAGGTTAGCCACCATATATATCCACCACATACATCCATACACATGCACATCTTGATTTGATTTTATGACTTAACTCTCTTTGCATCCAAAGTTTGACTTTAGAATATATGTATTGTAAGTATGCACTTTTATGTTTTTTCCACTCCTATGAGCACCACATAAGCCTTAGTTGTAGGAAAAGAAAGGCATAACATCACTTTTGCCTTGGTGAGGATCCACAAATACCACATATATTGAGAGACTTGAGAGTGTCATACATTGGAAGCTCTAAGTTTTATTTTGAAAATCTATAAAAACTCCAAAATAATGGTCGAACAAAGAACTTGAGACATAGTGCTTAACTTGACCATTCTGTCTTTCAATTGCTCAAGACCCAAGTGAAGGCTGAGAAGCCCCATGGTTGAAGGTAATATGGGTAAGTTTGAAAGTCAGATCGGTTCATTCTAATCCAAAGGAGAATTCTTGTTTGAATGCATATGTACTTTTGAGGAGTGAACGCATCGACGCAACTCCCAATTACTAAGTTTAGCTTTGCTAAGGGACTAGCAAATGTTAAGCTTTAGGGAGTTTGTTGATGGAAGTTAACAACCATTATAAACTATCAATATAAACATGTATAAGGGCATAAATATAATCACCAATGAAGGTTTAGGGGTTTAAACTAACAAATTCCATGAGTTTTGATGAATCTATATTTTCTATAAGGTTTATCCAGAAAACTGTCAAGGTGGACCTACATGTTAGATTTAATCACGCTTATCCACAACAAAATGGACACCAAAAGACTTTAGAAGACTCGAGAGGACTCCGCGTCGAGGCAGAGAGGCAGAGGCTACCAGGTGGGGCTGGCTAGCTGATGAGGACATCACTACTTTGTCGCATACAAGCCAAGGAGAGGACGAGGTCCAGCATGGGAATCCAATTCATCTTTCTCATGGTGGAGTCCCAGTCCAACTAAAGTTGGAGCCCATCTCGGGTTTCAGGACCAGTCTGTCATAAAACTAGTCACATGGGCGCGTCTAGGCTCTGTTTTCAACGATCCACATATGGATGGAAATCTAATTAGATAAGAAAGCCAATGCAAGTGGTCTCATGTCAAAATCCCTTCAGAATCAATAGGAATCATTGAAACAAGTCAGTGTCCAGAATCTGTCAGGGTGCTGCGACACCGTCTTTTGGTCCGTTGGACCGTGTATCATGTTTGGGCCCATTAGGGGGCACGTACAGGGGGGTGATGCCCAAAACTCTATAATTAGCAGCTGTCGCTCTCTTTAGGGTTTGGGTTTTGTTTAGTTCTTGATTTCCTTGTGAAATAGACGTTGTTTTGCTGCAACTGTGCCGCCAAGGTCACTTGCTGTGAGCCAGGGCCCCAGTTCTTGATCTTGTTCGCCTGTGATAATTTGTCCTTTCGAATAAAGACTTGAACTCCTTCTTGTTTTCTTAAGCCTCATATTTATTTGCAATTTCAAATTGCGTTCGTCCCGTTCTTACTTGTGTTTTCGATACACTCGTAGGAAAGCCTTCTCGGCGAGGTCAATCGTGTTCACGTAGTTGATAACCAATGGAGCAGTGGTGTAATGGTTATGGGGGTCCGAATCAGTCTTGGTTCAAAGCCTAGATCGTGAACGTCGAGTCTCCACCAATCGACGCTATCATACCTTTTGGAAGATCGGGCCTTGTCTACATCACTAGCCCCACCTATAGGCCGCTCGGCCCCCTAGACCCACATGTCAGCCCCTCCTTTGAATGTCGGTTCTCCACCGCCTCCTAGGTTGCATCTATGCCATATTTTAAGTCAGTTTGATCCAAGGACTAACGTTGGACACTCCGGCCTATATATATCAGCCCCTGCCACCCCCCAGGCATAACCCCAGTCATCAAGTCATTTGAGAAGACAGAAACCCTAATCATCCTCAGAGCTCCACCATATTCTAGGGCATAGCTAGTTAGGCTAGGTCTTGAGGGAGGCCAGCATGCTTCGCTTGGATTCCTGATCGTGTCAATAGCGTGGTTTGGTATAATCTTTCTACCCTCTCTCTTTTGTACCTCCATTATTGTTATATGATTGATACAATTGTTATGACAATATTAGTATGCACTTTATTCATGTTCTTTGTTATAATGTTCATCATCTACTTTGATTATATGCTAAGTATAGTTGGATTTATCATCATGTTCATGCATAAGTTCATATAGCGCTCACTCTAAGGTACCATCGGTGAGTGGTCGACATTATGTAAGCGTGGTGCTTATACATTGTTTACCTATAGATACACCCTATATTCTAGGTCATGTGGTAGATCACGGATGTGACACTCCCGTTGAGTCCTTTGTAGTCCACTCCCCGAATATAGGCACACATAGGGTCCAGTTACGAAGGAAGAACAAGCTATGTTCTTAATCTTCCTTAGTAATATCCCTTATGTGTAGATATTAAGATGATCTTAGCAATGACTACTAGGTATAATTGCACTAATCAATGTATGCTTTGACTTATAATTAAGAATGACTTAGGAATTATTCCTTTAATATTCTACCTGACCATGCTAATGTCATAGAAAGGAGTATTCTGAGTGATTTATCATTATCATTAGTCAATACTTATCATATATCTTATCCTATGACTTACCCCTGTTATGAGTAGAATATTGGGTATGATTTACTTCTTCATCAATAGTATAAGTTATCAATACATGTCCATGCTAGACCTTCCCTGTGATAAAAATATAAATAACGATACCTGGAATACTTCCGGGTGAAGTGCTACAATGGTATAATTATCTGTGCACTAGCAGATTCCTTTCATATATTCATATCTATTCTTCCTAGTCACATAAATTAATAAAGAACTGCTTAGTATTATTCTAGTAGTAATGCTATGTAGTACCAACAAGCATCTCTGGCATTATCACTAGGGATGACAACCAAGTAAAGTAATGTTAGGAGATATATGTTTATAATAGGTGGCTATTAAAACAAGTGACAAGTTAATAAATACCAACAAGCAATTCTAGCATTGTCGCTGGGGACTAGATGTAAAACTCCGTTCTTAGTAGCAATGCTAAGAAATGTCAGCAAGCGCCAAAAATAAACATACCCAAATATAGAGTATCAGTAGAGGCATCTGGACCCCTGGTATCTCTGGCAGGAGGTGCAATTGCCGAAGCCTCTGGACCCTAGGGCAGTGCCGATGGCGGCCGCTCCTCGGACTCTGCCTCTGACTCTTCCAAGTGTTAGGCCTTCGTAGAGTGGCCAACCTTGCTAGAGGCAACCTCTTCACTAGCAGATGCGGAGGCAGAGTCTACCTCAGTAACGTTATCCCCAGACTCAGACAAGTCATCACTGAGAATACAAGGCACCGGCGCGATGCCAGAAGCAACAGCGCTAGAAGTGATGACTGTCGCCGGGATAGATGAAGCCATCAGGTCTTTGTCCGGACGAACAACTGAGGCCTCCGATCGGCCAGCCTCCATGCTCGGTCGGGCAGCATTCGACCCATCATGATTGCTCTCAGCCATCTCCTCAGCAGTGGCATCCTTGGAAATCTTCGCTGACTTTCTCTTCTTTGAAACAGTCTTCAGAGCACTGCCTCTTTCCTCTTCCTTGATTCAGCCCTAGCCATAGCGATAGGGGGCCCAACAGACTTAGTGGCCTTCGCTGCCTTGTCCTCAATCGACCTTAAAACTTTCTCGGGAATCTTGCGTTCCCCATACTTCACTTTCATTTCTTCAAAAACCCGATTCAACCAGGGCATGGTCCCTCCGATGGCACGGCAGGATAGATACTCCCTCTCGGAGATTCACCAATAATCATTGAGGTGGAGGTTTCAACCTCACTAACGAACTCTTCGCCCGTTTCATCCATAGCACGATCGATATAGAAACAAGGACAAAACTCTCCATCTTCGCTACCAAACACAGGAAGCTTCATCTTCACCAACGTCATCTTGGGCCTAGACATACCCAAAGGCCAAAAATTGGCAGCAACGATTTCCTCTACAAGGTTGCTAGCTCCGAAAATGCAGCAAGCCTTCGAAAAGGCGACATCGCACGCCGCGCGATCCTCATCGATCTCCACCGGTGGCCTCACATGAGTCGAAGGCCTCATATCACCCATGGTAGAAGTGAAAAGGATATTTCTTGACCTTAGGCTCTGACTTAGGCTTCACACCAGGGGTCTTCACATAGAACCAATAGCGAGCACAATCCTTCTCCCACTTGTTCTTTTGGGTGAAGGATATCTCCAAGCCACCATCCTTCTGCCCCCTCTTCGCCATAAAGGTGCAGCTGGTAAACTGATATTCAACCTCCACCCCTCCGACCTTCGCCTTCTTTGGTTGGCATTGGAGCTCATAATAAGCACAAAACATGTCTAGATCGAGGGCAGCGCCATAGGTCTCACAGGCATAGCAAAACTTGCTCAGTGTAAGAATTCCATTCGGTGTGAGATGATGAAGTTGTACCTTAAGCATCTCAAGGACCAGGCGAAGGAAATAGATTGGGGGACACAAAAGCCATAGGAAAAGAAATCCTTGAACACAATAGCTTCATCAACCTCCGGCTGGGGAACGGTCTCACCATGCCGAGGACAACCTTTCCCCACCAGAAAGCAGCCCTCGTTCTCTAGTTCCTTGATCGCGTCCTCCTTCATGAGCGAAGGCCCAAAATCCCAAGACTTGGCCATCGACTTCGTCTCCTTCTTTCTCAGGGAAGCAGGAACAAGGTCTCCGACAAAAGCTTCAATATTCTCCAAGTTCTCCTGAGCCTCCGCAGATGCTGACATACACTCTTCGTACCTCTTCCACCAACCCTCAGCTCTCACACCAAGCAAGCGGGAGTAAGGACCGCTAAAAGAGGGCTAGCGGAGATCAGAGCTCGTAGGCGAAGCCACCTCAGAAACCTAAAGCAAAGCAAGCAATAGGCGGCGATGGGAGAAACCCGAGAACAAAAATGCAAAGCGAGACAGCAAGCTAAGCAAAGAGTGCTTGAAAATGAAATAAGGTTATGTGGGATGGGAGTGAGGGGGGCCTCCCACCAACCCGCCCTTTATATAGGTCGCAGAAGGACGCCTCGACTTCCAAACGCCAATGGTCGTGACTATTCACGACCGCGTCGGGTCCGGAGCCACCGCAACGAATCAAACATTGACATGTCATACCACCACCCGATACGGGCGACCCAGGGTGGAAACAGGGGAAGCCTCCACCACTCGATATCAGCATCAGGTTTGAGGCTCACGGCCCGCTCGCATCGGACCACGCCCTCAAGGGAGGAACTGTTGGGACACAGATACACGAGTAGTAGAGGCTAGAGTGAGTGCGAACTAACGGCAACAAAACACTTGTGTGGTGTTGTGCAGGGATGCCAGGTGAAGCCTTCGCCTTCAACCCGCGGTTGGGGGAAGGCCCCAGAGACGGTAACGAAGGCCCCCGGAAGCGGCTAGAGGCGGAGGTCGTGACGATTCGGGCGAAGACCAGGGAAACTCTGCCGACGTCGGGAAGGTCTGCATGGTGTTGGAGCCCTGAGCCGGAGATGGGCCTCTCGCGGGCCTACGGCGATGGCCCATGATGGAAAGGCGGTGCAAGGAAGGAAAACCTATTTTGCCCCAGGCAGTTGTAACTAGAGTAGGAACATTCTTGGATGTGCCTTAGCTGTTAAGGGGTAGAAATGTAAAAGTAGGTGATGACATACAGTGTTCTATAAAAGAAGGAGCCAAACTCAATGTAAAGTTGGTTGGTGAATTCATTTATGAAACCCAGATTATGCTTGGGCTCACCTACCTCCTTCTCGGCCTTCGCCTAGGGCCTCCGCCTAGGCGAAGACTTCACCGCTTTATGATTGCTGGAAACCCAGTTTTCGAACACTTTCGGCATGGAACATGACTGTGGAGCTTATTTCGTTATGGGCTGGAGCTTACCATGTCAGGCAAATGGCAATGGAAGCAACGTGGCTGTGCCATGACTTTGCAAACTTATCCCTCATGTCAGGCTATAGCATCACGCTTCTTTCTCCGTTGCCCACCGTGTCTGAGTGTAGGGAACAGGCCATATCAGACTACCAGCGGCACTTGTCGTCGCCGAGGTAAGTAAGCCCAGGCCCGCATTGCCACGCCCTCGAGGTCGAGGCTGTAGCCGAGGCTGAGCCGGCGGCGGGAAGCGCCGTGCTGCCGATTTCCCCAGGTCGCCATGCCTCTGGCGAGACCTTGGAATAAGCCTGCTCACGTGCGAGGGGAACGACGAGTCGAGGACGCTAGCTTGTTCTGGAAACACCGGACATACCTGGCCTGAGCTGTAGTAATAGACGTTCGATCCGTTTCCTACGGCTGACAAATTTCTGTTGACGTGGCCCAATAGATGGCTAGAGCTTGGCCCTCATTTCGTCTTATAGAGATTGAGATTTAGTGGATAATAGACCCACTTTACACGTTGTAGCCTTTTTGCGGAGTTGGTCTGGTGCTCCTATTGTTTTTAGCAATGCTTACAAATGGTATAGTCCAACTTTGTCGCCATGGGACTGACTAAACGATTAATCACGATCAGACCGATTAGTCGAGCCTGGTTGTTCGATACATTTAAGACATATACATAATATGTATACATATAATATATATACACTATACACAATAAACAAGCTTGCTTGTGAGAGTTGATTTCTGTACTGTCTAAAACTTCATATCTGTGTTCCAAGTTTCATTTCTTTGCTGCTGAAATAACAAAAAATACATAATTAGCAACACTAATGTGAGTGTTGACTATTGACTAACTTAGAAGTAGAGCAGCTCAGCAGTATCACTGCAGCATCTGATGAGAACTGAGTGTTGATCGGCGATGACGTCCAGGCTACCAAAAGAGATCTTGGTGCCCGGAGCCAAGGCATCGACGTTGTCATTGATGAAACCCATTTAATTCGTTCAGATGAATCTATACACTAAGCCCTCTATCTGGCACGCTGGATTTCAACATTGGATTTCAACATATCATGCGTAGTAAATGAGAGGGATAGCACATGGAACACAACCTATGTCCACTGGAGAATAGCTTTCCTGCATGTACCCTGTGCTGGGAGCGGGGGTGCTGATTGTTCGTGGGTGAATGGCTATGACCTCACTTGCCAAGCAAGAGACCTTGTATCTCCTTATATAGTTCGGAGGTAGTGTTTACAATAAAAAAAAAGCCTTGATAAATGACGTGCTTTCCTAGTTTGTTACAAACAGGCTGTCCGTTTGTTAGTTTCAGTTAAGGCTTATCAGTCATGGTATAGTATTTTTCTCTCACAACCAACCAGCACTAGCCGGCCTTATCAGCCCAAAAACCAACCAGTGCACAGGCTGAAAGAAAGATTATCGGATCTAGTCGGATATTTATAGTTTGATACGGTTTCTAAGCATATCTTGTATGTGCCTTGTGTGCCAAGTAGCATGGATATCCCATTTTTGGGCTGTCCGAGTAGTCACCTCAACCTATTCCCTCCTAGTTGGGCATTTTCCCTGGGGTGAGGATACCTGGGGCACATGTAGGCGTTCAGTTGCTATTGCAAGTTGCAACAACTATAATGCCTAAGACCCATCTCTACCAAGTTAAGAATAAGTGACCATATTTCCCTATAACCAGGAATAATGGGGATTGAAGGCAAAAATCAAGCTCTAGCAAACCCTCTTTCTCTAAATTTTATTCTCAATTGAGAAAACCACCCTCAGAATCCCTTAAAGTAAGGGAAGAACCAGAGATTTTTCTCAATCCCCCTTTCTTTCTTCACAACCACTAGGGACCCACACTGGGAGCGCTGCCGTCATAGGCCCACACCTTGCGCCATGCCGTGCCCCAAGTTGGGAGGGCCGTCGCTGCCACGCCACACCACGCAATGCCACCATCATGTGGGCCATCACCGTCGCCTCGTGCCTTGCACTGCACCACGCCTTCTACTCGTTGCTCCACATGATCCCAGCATGCTTAAGATAGGGAGAAATGAGAGAAGAGAGAAAGAAGGAAGACAGATTTTTTGAGCACTGACATATGGGGCCCACGTACGAAGGGGCCATTTTCTCAATCTGCTGACGCACTTATCCACTATACACTATAATTTAGTTTTTCTTAATCTCCTATACTATTTCAAGGAAAGGGGGAAATGAGATTTGTTGAAGTTGCTGTAAGACTGCAAGCTAGCTATCATGCCCAAGAGATGAAATCAGCTGCATATTTGGTAGCATTGAAGACGAACAGAGACCTTGCTCTTAATACAAGCATATGTAGTATCTAATAGTCGAATTTATTGTCACCAAGACTTCTCTATGTTTTTGTGTTGTTGAATTAATTGTATGTTGTTCCAACAAATTTATAGGTTATTTTCTGAATTTTCTAGACCTTGTTGATCTATTTTTCTTGTTTGTTTTTTGTTGGTCTGCACGTATTTTATTGTTCCATAAATAATATCACCTATTGCTCATATATCCACCAGAAGGAACTAACCAGCTGACCTATGATGGATTGCAGACATGTCGTCATTAGTGCTAGCGCCGTCAAACTGACACTGTCCCGCGTTGCACCAGCCCCTGCCTAGCAAAGTTAAGCGCCACAGTCCATGCTAGCAACCAAAACAAGCCACCATGCCTGGAGCAAGGCCAGGCTGCTGAACGGCCATGCCAACCACCGCCGGACCGAGGTAGCAGTGAGCGCCGTGGTTTTGTTGTAGAACATCTGTGAACTATTGCATAGTTGCATTTGAGTTGTTTTTTTACCAATGTGATTCGTTACCTACCCATGTACGCAGTTGAAGAGCTCACAACTCGATTGACATTGGGAGAGAAACAAATGTCACCACAAATTAACCTTAGACATGGTGAGCTGATGAGTGATGGCAACGAGGCTATCTCCAACAACAACACCTAAAATATAAGGCTCATTCGTCCTTTAGGTAGTGCTATAGACAAAAGGTTCAATACATATTCAGCATCTTCTTCAACAACAACACCCAAAAGAGAATCATTTCTGTAAATTGGTTTTCAGGAGAGAGGATGTCCATATTTGGGTTGTGCCTCTGAGGCAACCTAAAATAATTCTTCCGTATAGATACTCTGTTGGAAGCTGATTTTGAGTCTCTTACTATTTATTTTGGGTTTGGATGCCCATATAAATTCTTTGTTGGAGACAGTCCGACACCACCCTGGATAGACTTTGCGTGTCCTGATACGAGGTCTGTCTGTCAGCTGCTGCTGGAATTGAACTATGTGCATAATCACTCCTCAATTCTATGCACTTCGGCCTTGTTTAGATTGCAAGTTTTTTTACTCTCTCTCCATCACATCAAATCTTTGGGCACATGCATGGAGTATTAAATGTAGATAAAAAAATAACTAATTACACAGTTTGATTGTAAATTACGAGACGAATCTTTTGAGCCTAGTTAGGCCATGATTAGACAATAATTATCAAATACAAACGAAAGTACTACAATACCAAATACTGATTCCTAACCCCAATCTAAACAAGGCCTTCATATATAAGGTGGCTGGCAGCTCTGGAAGTCAACTCGACAAGACTACACTGCGCCTTAGCTCACCTGCACTGCTTAGCCCATTGGTTGGTCCGAAGAATATGCAGCCGGAGGTTGCAAGTATCACCTGCACTGCTTAGCTCATCGGGATTGGTCGTTTTTGGCTGGTGGTAGTGGTAGGGTGGGGAATTTTTTAGGAGTGATCAAGGGGATAATAAGGATTATATATGGTTGGCTCATCAACTCGGTTGTTGGTTTCTTTTAATTTTCTCGTGGATATACCTGCCCAGTGCCCACAAGTTTGTTTTATAGTTTGAATTCGTCCAACACCCGAGCAAACCGCAAACGTTTTCAGTAGTTCAATCACGAAGTCGGCATGAGCTAGCATATATGATTGTTTCAAGGTCACTGAGGTCTGAGGTAGGTGACCCTCGCTACTACAGTCAATATTTATAGGGACAGTTGACGATGGTTTGTAGAGACGATTTTACCAACGGCTCCTACCACATCGTCTCTACAAATCAAGGGTTTGTAGGGGCGGTTCACAAGCCGCCCCTACAAATCGATTTGTAGAGACGGCTGGTGTGTATATTTTTCCGAAAAAATTAAAATTGAACCGTCCCTACATTATATTTTTCCACAAAAAAATTCAAATTTCAAAATTCAAATCTGACCAGAACATATATACGCATATATAATTCAAAGATTGTATCCACAAGCATAAGAATATTATATAAACTAGCATTACAAGTCTAATTCACAAGAACGTATATAATTCATCGTTATATAGACATAATTCACAAGTCCAATCCGTTCTACAAGTCCAAACCGTCCCACAAGGTAAGACCAATATCACATTCCATACACATTGTTATCAACGGCCTAGAGCTAGCCTTTTCATCTCACGAAGATGTTGATACTAAGGATGCGTTCCTAACTCTGATTTTTTGTCATGATAATTGCCTCTTACATGCATAATCTGGTCCAATATGAAGGCGCAAAGGTCACCGATGAGCTTCAAGAGGTTGTCATCTTAGTGTGGGTCAGCACTCATTCCTTTCTCTTCTTGCCACTACAATAAAACAAGTTGGGGTGTTATAACATATGCGAAAATCTATAAAAACAGTGAGCATCAAATTTTAAATTCAAATTTTAGAAAATACTTGACTGTCATGCTGTCTCACTACACCCCTTTTTTCTATCATCGAGCCATAAATTAATCCGATATAACAGCAATAGATCACAAAACGAGTAAAAGTAGAGGCCTCAGAAACATGACAATCATCATTTGATCATGAACTTGGAGCATAAAGACATTATAACATAGAAGTGCTAGAAGGTAATGTAGGGGCGGCCGGTAATGATGTCAAGTTCCTCATAAATTCTTGATCATCAGCTCATATTCTAGATAACATATGGAGTTGGACAATTTCATCATAGGCAAAAACAGATGAGAGGAGAGGAGAGGAGAGTTGGCCAAAAAATAAACAACTGGTGCTTACCAGAAAATAGAGCAACTGCTGCCAAATATAGAGTAGAGGAAAGCAACTAGTGCTTGCCAAATAAAATAGAGCAGCCGCTGCCTACCCAAAAAAATATAGCACTTGCTGCTTGCCAAACATATAAGAGAGGAAAGGAGAGTAGGAGTATTACAAGTAGAGGAGAGGAAAGTAGTAGTAGAAGTAGTAGGATAGGAGATGAGAGGAGAGGAGAGGAGTAGTAGAAGTAGTAGTAGTAGAGGAGATGAGAGAAGAGGAGTAGTAGAAGTATTAGTAGTAGAGGAGAGGAGAGAAGTAGAGGGAAGTGAGAAGAGGAGAGGGGAGGAGAGTAGGACAAAAAAGCATCAGCTACTACCATATATAGTCACAGAAACAGCAGCAGCTGTTGCAAAGGACATGAGAGCAAAGGAGAGGAAAAAACAGTAAGTTAACTAAGGATATAACACATAGTAGTGCATAGTACCAGGGATATAACACATAGGAATCAGGTTCACACTTAGCTGAAAATTCAGTACAAGGAAGCATTGCTGCACAAACAAGCTAATTAATATTTAATACACAAATAGGTGGCTAATGAGCTGAACCAACTTAAATGTCTGACTTAAAATTTTAATTTCATGACTGACTCAAAATAATTTGAACAAGGCATCAGCGTAGCAGTAACATGACTGATTCAAAATTTTAGTTTCATGATTGCAAGATACACATGCTTAGACCTGATAGTTTAGCAACCATTCAGAAAGATTACCAATACTGCACAAGCACATACATTTAGTTGAGATAAATATAATTTAAACTAGTCATTTCTATTTTAGATATTAACCTTAAATGTACCCAAGATATTGACCACAGTAACATTCAGTTATCCACTAGTGCCAAAACAGATGATACGTTTGAGGCAATAGCATGCAACAAGCTCATATTCGTCCTCTCATTGTGATCTAACTGTGTAAAAGAATGCTCTATTCTAACTGTCATATATTCATCCACCACAAACATGCAAACAATCGACAAATTCATGCTAAGGAGCATGCTCTGTTCTTCCTCAGCGGAGCAAGAATGGTGGACCAGGGGTTGGGGCATACTTGCAGAAGACGCGGGGGAGCAAGGGGTGGCGGGCACAGGGTGGGGGAGCGTGCACCGACGCCGGACGCACAACCACCTGGGCAGGCTCGCAAGGGGGACCAGCAGAGCTCGAGGTCGGAGAAGGCACCCGCGTCAGAAGTCAAGGTCACAGATGGGGAGAGCGGATGTCGGAGTTCACGGCCACCTAGGAACGGGGCGCGCGACTACTAGGGAGGCAGGGAGGGAGTGTAAGACCCTAAAATTTGCATCATTTTAAAATAGGTGAAAATGAGTTATTTATGTATTTTGTGAGCATTTAAACTTAGAAAAATAATAACTTTTGTGAAAATTAAAATCAACTATAATATCTAGCTACATGTTTGTGCACACATGATGCTGCATATTCATTTTGTGATGATGGGGTTTGATCAAAATTTCAAAAGAAATTAAATTAGATTTGAATTTGGATTTGAAAATGTGTTCAAGAAAAAGAAAAGGAATTGTTTTTCTTTCTTTTCTTTCTCCCTCTCACGGATTCTGTCCCGCTCAGCCTTGTTTTTCCTGCGCAGCCCAATGCGCCCCGCCAGCCCATTTCTCCCTCCTGCAGCCCCAGCCCGCTCACTTTCCCTTTCTTCCGTGGGCCGCGCAAGCAGGCTGGTCCAGCCAGCAGTACGGGCACCCTCCCCTCTCTTTCCTCGCTGACACCGCGGTCCCACGCCCTGTGTCACTACCACCCGAGCCCGCATGTCGGCGTCATCCCCTACCTCATCATCGTGTCCGACCTGGACTCTCTCCGCCGCCACCGGAGTCCACACCGCCCCCGACTCCGCTCGTGTGTATGTGCTCCATGTCTCCCTAGCCTTAAATACCGACTCCCTGCACCGTGTTGTCTGTCCATCATGTCTCGCCAAAGCCGCTACCTTGCCGAGTCGCAGCACCGCCAACCCTAAGCACCGTCGTCCCCCGTCCGCCCCGCCAAGCCGCACGCCACTTCCATCCGCTTCATGCCGCAGTTGTTTGCCTTGGTGAGTTTGCCTTGTTCTTCTCGTGCTTCTAGTGCCCTCAGTTTGTTTCCCCATGGCCCGTAGGCCCTAGATTAGTTGCGTCGACAAGTCATGGCCATGGCGCCACCACCTAAATCTAGCCGCCAGCCTCTCTTTCTCTCTCCCCCCTCACGTCTGATCTGCATCGTCAATCTTTGATCCAATGGCTCAGATCGGCTGATACCGTTTCGGTCGACAATTTTGCCAAAGAGCCCCCGCACGTTTATATATTTGAACCTGCAGTCCAAAGCGTATTTCTAGAATATGTTCTCTCTTCTAGAAAACATAGTTACTTCGGTTAGATCCAAAATACGCTTTCATCTATTTATAGTTTTGTCACTAGTTTTATTTAGGCCATAAAATCTTCGCCTTAACTCCAATTTGATCCGTTCAAGTTCTGTTAGATTCATAATCACGTAATCTACATGTTTATACTACTATTAAGTATGTTTTCAACTTTTGAAATTCAAGGTTAGATTTAATCTATTATTTTATTAAAGGAAATCTTGATTAATTCATAATTTCTTCATTTTAGATCCGATTTTCGTGATCTTTGCTTCTGTGTGTTCGTAGCAAGACGTAGATTCGTTTTACAAACTTTTCATATTGATTTTATGCTATTGGTGTACTATTCTAGTTTATAGCCTTTGTTTGCTATGCATGATTGCTTCTGGATGCTTGTATGTTGCTGTGATTATCGAGTAAAGACGGTGAGAATTCGTGGGTTATCAAGAGTACTACTTTGACGAGCGGGATCAGCAGGAACACTTTGTTCAAGGTAAGTGTAGCATGGGATCATCCTTGTTTCCTATTCACTTTAATATAATCAATCCATATTTGCATGTGTCATCTAGATAAGGATTTTCTAGAATTGTACTTATGCCTTGACTCCTATGGGATATGGATTGGGTAGCTTTGCTTGTGCTCAAATAAACATGATCTTGTAACTTGACTAAAGGTATATGCAATAAACATTAAAACATGACTTTTTAGCAACTTGGAAAAAGGGGCTGGAGTGTTTAGCTACTTTCTAAATGCTTCAGATTCCTCTCCCTAAGGACTTATCTATAAGTGATCATCCAGGACTTGCAGTACAGCTGTGAAGGGCCACATGGCTATGGCTTTTGTTAAGTTTGAGGACCTTTTCTAACTTGTTAGTGGTTACCTTTATGGCATAAGAGGGGCTTGCTGAGTCGGGTATAGGATAGCCTCTACTCTTATGTGTATAACCGTGAAGGAATTATGTCATTCGACAGGGGGTTCCTATATCTGCTTACCAATTGGAAACCTAGCAGCCCTAACTTGTTAGACCAACCTTTGAAAAGCTTCATAGTGTACCCTGCCTACTCACCATGAAAGTGTTTTGGGAGTTATAAACCCGGGCATATGGGTATCACGACTCATAGTGAAAGTGTACAACCTCTGCAGAGTGTAAAACTATTATAACAGTTGTGCTCACGGTCATGAGCGGCCTTGGAACCCTTATGGAATAGATGATATTAAGTAATTGTTTTTGCTATATATTACTCATGTTTACATTGATCATGTGTTCTACTTTGGGATTAAAACAACTTGTTGCTACTCTTATGCTAAAATTATGACAACTAAAAGCTAAATGCTGTTAAACCTGTGTCAAGCCTTTGAGCCTCATGAACCCCATGTTACACTTGTTGAGTACGAGATGTACTTAGATGGTTAATAGATTGCAATGGTAATGATGACTTTTCTGACGATTACTAGACTTGTGGTCAACCAGTTGACATCCCTGTGTTATGGAGCTTCCGCGAGAGAGTTTTCTTTATACATCTGCTATATTTATGTGAAGACTATGTCATATTATTCATGATGTAATAATCACTTGTGATGATACTATCTATAATTTGTCGGCTTATGTGTGTGACTGATCTCTGGGTGCACATAAGATTATGCATCCATTTTATCCTTAAAATCAGGTGTGATAGATTGGTATCCGAGCCATGTGACTGTAGGACGCAAGCCTAGTTAGTAATGGTTGTTTTAGCCTCTTTTGCTTCACTCATTTCATGCATACTACTCCACTCTTGTTAATTGCTAAACTTTATGCTTCTTTTGTCTCACTCTGTTATGAAAATTATTGCTTCTATTCTAACTAAATCTAACTCTGTAGATGCCTCATGCCAATAAGACCGCCCGCATCAGCACCGGAGGCTACTACCCGCCTTGTGGATTGTATGAGCCCATGGAGCCACATGAGGGGGAATCTCAGGAGCAGGAAGTTGACTCACCAGCACCTACACCTAAGCCACTCTAGGAAGAGTCTGAAGCTATGGAAGATGTGGAGGTCGTTGAATTGGAGGATGAGGAGGAGGAGGACACCATTCAAGAAGATGAGTCGGCCCCTGCAATGGGATGGACTACAAAGTTTTATTACAAGCCAGGGTGTGAATCCTCCGTTTCACACCACTGACTTAAGGGGATCCTTCAGACCTACTACGCTGATAGGGATGCAGCTATGGAGTATGTCTGCGTTGAGCATACACACCCTCTAGAGGACACTTATTGGAAGACTAGGGTGTGCATCAACATTAGGGATGAAGAGAAGCAAGCATACCTGCTGGACTCAAACTATGTGCATCATGCTCATCGTGCCACCATGGAAGATAGCATAGAAGACGCAGCCACTGAAGCCTGCATGGGTCTCCGTCGCCGCCGCTTTGACGATATGAAGGAGGATCAGTATAGATTCCTCCCTCATCAACACCCTAAATTGGAGTGGGCAATAATGGACCCTGAAGGCACAGATCCAACTACTCAACTGATGGTACCCTTTGCCTATGAGTTAGTAGAGAAGAATCGACGACTAGAAGATCAGTTGAAGGCACAAGAGGAGTCTCTTAAGAGGTACCAACAAGTGATAGATGACCAAAGAGAGTGCCTCAACCTGCCAAGGATTTATGAGAAGCTTGCCCATAAACATCGCCCATTGGTGTTGGAGTTTCTTTCTATGTAATAAGACGTTAGTAGCGTGGGTCAAGTTGAGTCAAGTCGAGTCTAATAGTGTGGTGTGAACTTTGGTGTGCCTAGTTGATTTATTATTATGTTTATGTGTGAGTTGGATTTTTGTAATCAGTGCTGGAACTTTGTGGGCATGTCCGCAAGTTCCATAGTTAAGAATATTAAGTTTAAGTTTAATGAATAAATAGTCGGGTTTGATACATCTTGTTCTTCGGATCTGTTTTTTAGAGCAGTCTGCCCTTATCTCAGTACCCATCTAAATCTACTCAACCAAAAATTATGAAATTTTTATAGGAATAACTAGACTTAAGTATCCTTCTAATTCCTCTAGAATCACCCCTATATATGATATGGTTTGAGAGATATAGCTATTTCAAGTTGAAATTTCTGCGCAGTCTAGAATATGGAACAGTTTTGGTTGTCCTATTTTTGATTAAACTAACGACAGAATCTAGGCATGTGATCTGAATAAAAGTTGCATATAATTTCTTAAGATTTCCATCCATATAAAGAACGTCTCTTTTGGATATTTGAAACTCAAGATATAACTATTTTACCGAGCCATAGATGTTGGAACTCGTCCAGAAAATTTTCAGAATGTATTCTTTATCTCTATAAGTGTCTATAACTTGGAAATCTCTAAAAGTTTGAATATTTGTGTTGGATGTCAGATGTCCGAAAGAGGAAGAGGAAGAGGTCGTGGAGGTGTTCCCCCAAATCCACCACCACTGCCACCTACTATTGAGAAGCTTCTAGCAGTGCAGACACAGCCTATGCAAGCTTTGGTGCAGAATCAACAGAATCGTCCAATTGGTGGGGCACCACGTGACAAGCATGGTGAATTCTTGAAGGGCCATCCCCCGGTGTTTTCTCATGAAACTGATCCACCAGAAGCAGATGATTGGCTTTGAGCAGTAGAGAAGCAACTCAACATAGCGTAGTACGACAACCAGCAGAAGGTGTTGTACTCGTCAAGACAACTCTAGGGAGAAGCCTAGGACTAGTGGGAGGCATTCGAGTATGGATGTCCCAATAATGCTCCTCCTATCACCTAGCAGGAATTTAGAGAGAATTTTAGATCCTACTACATACCCAAAGGATTGATAGAGCTAAAGCAGGAGGAATTCAGAGCATTGAAGCAGGGATCTATGTCTATGGCTGAGTATCATGACAAATTTGCTCAGTTGTCATGTTATGCTCTAAATGAGGTGGTTGATGATGATGATAAGCAACATCACCTTCTCAAGGGGTTGTATGATGGTCTGCAACTCTAGGTTATGTCCAATACATACCCTAATTTCTAGACATTGGTGAACCGTGCTATTGTTATTGATAATAAGCACAAAGAGATGGAGGCAAAGAAGAGAAGGCTTCAGGGACAGGCCTCTGGGAGTAATACTCATCCGCACACCAATTCATAGCAAAGCTTCCAGCAGAGGCACCCAGGGCCACCTAATCAGTGGAATCCCAACCCAAACCAGCAGCATCCACCATACTAGCAGCAGAATGGCAATCAACGCCCCCAGCAGCAGAGTGGCTAGCAGACACCACGACAGGGAGCACCTAACAACACTTCCATGAAGACTAGTGCACCTAGAACCCCCAACGTATGCTATCGTTGTGGAGAAGTTGTGCATTATGCTAACCATTGTCCTAGGAAGCAGAATCAGCTAACACCCTAGGGTCAGCACAGTAATCAGAAAGGAACACCTCAAAAGCCAACACCCAACATGGGAAAGGTGAATCATATGTCTACAAAGACGTCACTTGAGAACCAGAAGTCATGCTCGGTACGTTTGATGTCAATTCCACTTTTGCCATTGTTCTTTTTTTATTCTAGAGCTTCACATTCTTTCATATTACAAGCATTTGTTAGAATGCATGGCATACCATTTTGTGCCATGAAAAATCCTATACTAGTAAACTCACTAGGAGGTAATATGCAAGCTTCTTATCGTTGTCTTCCAACTAGTCTATCTTTAACGAGGGTAGAGTTCAAACTGAGCCCCATTGTGTTGAGAACATCTGGCATTGATGTGATTCTGGGTATGGATTGGATGAAGCAAACCTGTGCAGTAATTCAGTGTTAGGAGAAGGTAGTTGTTGTGACTGCACCGAATGGGGATTGAATCAGTGTCGATGTTGTAGTGCAGAAGCAGCCGACAGCCATAGTGAACCAGCTTGATGATAGCGCCAACAAGGAGGACCCAGTAGTGGATGAGTTTCTAGATGTGTTTCTCGATGATGTGCCAGGTATGCCACCTGACCGTGACATTGAGTTTATTATTGAATTATTACTTGGAACTGCACCTATAGCTAAGTGTCCATATAGAATGGGGGTTAATGAACTAGAGGAACTTAAGAAACAAATAAAGGAGTTGTAAGAGAAAGGTTTCATTTATCCTAGTTCGTCACCTTGGGGAGCACCGGTTATATTTGTTGACAATAAGGATGGTACCCAGAGGATGTGTGTAGATTATCGGTCACTAAATGAGGTTATTATCAAGAACAAGTACCCGCTACCTAGAATTGATGACTTATTTGATCAGTTGAGAGGTGCTTGTGTTTTCTCTAAGATTAATCTTCGTTCTGGTTATCATCAGCTGAAGATTTGTGCAACTGACATACCCAAGATAGCTTTTACTACAAGGTATGATTTGTATGAGTACACCATTATGTCCTTTGGATTGACCAATGCACCTACATACTTTATGTACTTGATGAATAAGGTGTTCATGGAATTTTTGTATAAGTTTGTGGTGGTATTTATCGATGATATATTGGTATTCTCCAAAATAGAAGAAGAGCATGCTGAACATCTAAGGTTAGTCTTGCAGAAGCTTAGGGAACACAAGTTGTATGCTAAGCGAAGCAAGTGTGAGTTTTGGTTGAAGGAAGTTTCTTGCCTAGGCCATGTTGTCTCTAATGATGGAATAGCAGTAGATCCAAGCAAGGTGAAAGATGTGTTGAACTGGAAGCCACTGATAGATGTGGGAGAGATTCGTAGTTTCTTGAGTTTGGCTGAATACTACAGAAGGTTCAAAGAAGGCTTTTCTAAACTTGCCAAGCCTATGATAACTCTATTGGAGAAGAATGCTAAGTTTGTGTGGTCTGAGAAGTGCCAGGCTAACTTTGAGGAATTGAAGAAGAGGTTGACTACAACTCCAGTATTGGTTTTACCAGATTTGAGCAAGAACTTTTCTATCTATTGTGATGCATCTCGTCAAGGTCTTGGATGTGTTCTTATGCAAGAAGGAAGAGTAGTGGCCTATGCATCCCAACAGTTGAGAAAGCATGAGCTAAACTATCCTACTCATGATTTGGAATTAGCAACAATGGTTCATGCGTTGAAAATATGGAGGCATTGTCTTATCAGACATAAGAGTGATATCTATACTAATCACAAGAGTGTGAAGTACATTTTCACTCAGACAGATCTAAACTTGAGATAGTGTCGATGGTTGGAGTTGATTAAGGATTACGATCTGGAAGTACACTATCATCCTGGAAAGGCGAACATTGTTGTCGATGCTCTTAGCAGGAAGAGTTACGCCAATGAGGTGCAAGTGGCATCTATGTCAAGTGAGTTGTGTGCTAAACTTAAGCAACTAAACTTGGGTTTCATCACTAATGCAGTAGAGTTGGTGATAGAACCCACATTGGAGCTAGAAATATGCAAGGGTCAGTTATAGGATAAGAGGTTAAAAGAGATAGCAGAGAACATAGCGATTGGAAAGGCACTAGGTTTCCTTATGGATGATAATGGAACTCTGTGGTTTGGAAAAAGACTATGTGTGCCTGAGAATAAGGCTATCTTGATGTAATTCTTTGTGAGGCACATGAGTCTGCTTATTCTATTCATCTTGGGAGTACCAAGATGTACTTGGATCTAAAAGAGAAGTATTGATGGTATGGACTAAAGAGGGATGTTGCTGAATATGTTGCTATATGTGATACATGCCAAAGAGTTAAAGCTGAACACCAAAGACCTATAGGATTATTACAACCAATGAAGATACCTAAGTAGAAATGGGAAGAAGTTGGTATGGATTTCATTGTTGGGTTACCACGTACTAAGGGAGATTATGATTCAATATGGGTGATAGTAGATCGGTTAACTAAAGTTGCTCACTTTATACCGGTCAAGACTACTTATAATGGACTGAAGTTGGCCCAATTATATATGGAGAAGATAGTGTGTCTGCATGGAGTTCCCAAAAAAATTGTGTCTGATCGGGGGTACTCAATTTACATCTCATTTTTTACAGCAAGTACATAGTTCATTGAGGATAAAGTAAAATTTTAGTACATCATATCACCCTCAGATGGATGGACAAACTGAGAGAACTAATCAGATACTGGAGGATATTATGAAAGCTTGTGTGTTGTAGTACGGTACAAGTTGGGACAAGAGTTTGCCTTATGCAAAGTTCACATATAACAACAGTTATCAAAAGAGTCTCAATATGGCACCTTTCGAAGCTTTGTATGGATGAAAGTGTAGAACCCTATTGTTTTGGAATCAAACAGAAGAAACTCAAGTGTTCAAACCGAATGTTTTAAGAGACGTAGAGGAGCAAGTAAGGATGATTAGAGATAACTTGAGAGTGGCGCAGTCTCGACAGAAGAGTTATGCTAACACTCGGAGAAGAGAATTGGTTTTTGAAATAGGGAATTATGTTTACCTAAAAGTGTCACCAATGAGAAGGTTTAATATGAAAGGAAAATTAGCGTCAAGGTATATTGGGCCTTTCAAAATTATGGAGAGACGTGGAAAAGTGGCTTATTAGTTAGAATTGTCTGAGAGTTTGTCAGGTGTACATGATGTGTTCCATGTTTCTCAATTAAAGAAGTGTTTGCATGTACCTGAAGAGTAGATACCATTAGAGGAACAGTTAAGGAAGATATCACCTATGAGGAATTTTCGGTAAAGATTTTGGAGATGGCAGAAAAGGTTACGAGGAGCCGAGTTATAAAGATGTGTAAGGTTCAGTGGAATCAATATACAGAAGATGAGGCTACTTGAGAGAGAGAAGAGGATCTGAGAAAAACATAACCGCATCTTTTTGAGTAAGCATCGTTTGAATCTCGGGGACGAGATTCATTTTAAGGGGGTAGAATTGTAACACCCTAAAATTGGCATCATTTTAAAATAGGTGAAAATGAGTTATTTATGCATTTTGTGAGCATTTAAACTGAGAAAAATTATAACTTTTGTTAAAATTAAAATCAACTATAAGGTCTAACTACATGTTTGTGCATACATGCTGCTGCATATTCATTTTGTGATGATTGGGTTTGATCAAAATTTCAAAAGAAATTAAATTAGATTTGAATTTGGATTTGAAAATGTGTTCAAGAAAAAGAAAATGATTTTTTTTCTTTCTCCCTCTCACGGATTCTGTCCCGCTCGGCCTTGTTTTTCCCACGCAGCCCACTGCACCCTGCTGGCCCATTTCTCCCTCCCGCAACCGCAGCCCGCTCCCTTTTCCTTTCTTTCGCATGCCGCAGAAGCAGGCCGGCCCAGCCAGCAGTACGGGCGCCGCTCCCCTCTCTTCCCTCGCTGACACCACGGTCCCGCACCCTGTGTCACTGCCACCTGAGCCTGCATGTCGACGTTGTCCCCTACCTCACCATCGTGTCCGACCCGGACTCTCTCCGTGTAACACCCTAAAATATGCATGGTTTTAAAATAGGAGAAAATAATTTAATTATGCATTTTGTGAGCATTTAAATTTAGAAAAATAATAACTTTGGTAAAAATAAAATAAAATATAGGACTACATACATGTATGTACACACATGCTGCTGTATATTTATTTTGTGATGCTTTGGTTTGATTGAAATTTGCAAAAGAATTTGAATTTGAGTTTAAATTGGATTTGAAAATGTGTTAAGAAAAATAGGAAAAAGGATTTTATTTTCTTCTTCTTCCTTTCTCAGCTTTCGGCCTGAGCAGCCCAGCTTTCGCTCATCCTTCTCTCCCTTCACTAGCCAGCTCAACCTTAACTCCATCCCCACGTGGCCCGCTTTTCCCACGGCCCATTCCACTGGCCGGCCCAGTAGCAGCTGCGCCTGCGTCGTTCCCTTCTTCCCCACGTGTGTCGCTAATAGTTTGGCCCCACACGTCAGCAGTGCCTTCTTTGTCCCGCGTGTATCCATGTCGGACACTGCCGCTGCCGCCCGACTCCGCTCCGCCCACGCCTCACCGCCTTGCCATGTAGCCCAAGTTTCCTCGGGCCTTAAATACCAGCTGCCCGCGGTTGTGCCTCCCCATCCCATGCCTCAGAGCCGCAACCACCTCACCGAATCATTACGCCACCACAAAACCTAATGCCGCCGTGCTCGCTGTCTGCTCCGCCGCATCTTGCGTCGCCTCCGTGCCGTCTCCGACCGCGAAAACTACTTGGGTGAGTTCGCCATCTCCTCCTCTTGATTCTCGAGCTCTTGGTTTACTCTGTCGTGGCCTCTAGGGCCCTAACCATGTGCGCCGACGAGTTTTTTCACCACCGTCCATGGAAGCTGCCATGGCTGGCACTATTTCGGTTGACCGGTCCGCTCTCTTTGTCTCCCTCGTCTAATCTGAGTCGTCCAGATTAGATCCAACGGCTCATATCTCACCATACCCCTTCGGCCGACCTTTTTGCAAACAAGCCCCTAAAGTTTTCTATGTGTTAACCCATGTTCCAAAGTGTATTCCTAAAATATGTTCTCTTCTTTTGAAAATGTAGTTTCTTCGATTAGATTCAAAATTCATTTTCATCTATTTACTGTTTTGCCACTAATCTTGTTTTAATCAAAAATCTTCGTTTTAACTCCGATTTGATCCGTTCAAGTTGAGTTTGGTTCGTAATTGAGTAATCTACATGTTCATACTACTGTTAAGTATATTTTTAACTTTTCAAATTCAAGGTTAGATTTAATCTATTATTTTAATAAAGGAAATCTTGTTTAATTCATAACTTTATCGTTTTAGCTCCGATTTTCGTGATCTTCGCGTCTGTGTGTTTATAGCGAGATGTAGATTCATTTTATAAACTTTTCATCTTGATTTTATGTTGTTGGTGTACTGTTCTAATCTATGGTCATTGTTTGCTTTGTATGATTGCTTCTGGATGCATGTATGTTGCTGTGATTATCGAGTATAGTCGGTGAACAATTCGTGGGTGATCAAGAGTACTACTTTGACGAGCAGGATTAGCAGGAACACTTTGTTCAAGGCAAGTATAGTATGAGATTATCCTTGTTTCCTATCAACTTTAATACATTTAATTCATGTTGCATGTGTCACCTTGATAGGGATTCCCTAGAATTAAACTTATAACTTGTCTCCCATGAGATATGCATTGGGTAGCTTTGCTAGTGCTCAACTAAACCATGATCTTATAACTTGACTAATGGTATATGCAATAAACATTAAAATATAACTTTTTAGCAACTTGAAAACATTATCTGGAGTGTTTAGCTACTTTCTAAATGCTTCAGATTCCTCTCCCTAAGGACTTATCTGTAAGCGAACATCCGGGACTTACAGTACAGCTGGGAGGGCTACATGGCTCTAGCTTTAGCTCAGTATGAGAACCTTTTCTACCTTGTTAGATGTTATCTTTATGGCGTAAGAATGGCTTGCCGAATTGGGTATAGGACAACCTCTACTCTTATGTCAATAGCCGTGATGGAATTGTGCCATTCGATAGGGGGTTCCTATATCTGTTTGCCGAGTGAATCTAATGGCCCTAACTTGTTAGACGAACCTTTGAAAGGCTTCATAGTGAACCCTGCCTGCTCACCTTGGAAGTGTTTTAGGAGTAATTAACCTGGGCATATGGGTATCACGACTCATAGTGAAAGTGTACAACCTCTGCAGAGTGTAAAACTGGTATATCAGTCATACTCACGATCATGAGCGGCCTTAGACCCTTATGGAATAGATGATTACTAAGAATTATCCGTTTATGCTATTCATTATTCTTGTTTACATTGATCATATGCTTACTATGAGATTAAAATAATTTGTTGCTACTCTTATGCTAAAATTGTGACAACTAAAAGCTAAATGCTATTAAACCTGTGTCAAGCCTTTTGAGCCTCATGAACCCCATGTTACACTTGTTGAGTACGACACGTACTTACACTTGTTTATTTTTATTATTTGGATAAAAATCCCGGATGGATAACAGATGGCTATGGTAATGACGACTTTCCTGAGGATTACTAGACTTTTAGTCAACCAGTTGACGTGTCTGTGATATGGAGCTTTCGCGAGAAATTTTTCTTTATACTTCCGCTATATTTATGTGAGACTGTCTTATTATTCGTGATGTAATAAACACTTATGATGGGACTATCTATAATTTGTCGGCTTATGTGTGTGACTGATCTCTGGACGCACATAAGATTATGCATTCTTTTTTATCCTTAAAATTGGGTGTGACACTCCGCTGCCACCGGAGTCCTCCACCACCACCCTATCTCTATGAGCACCTCCGAAGGACTAAGCCGACAAATCTTAAGATTCACGAAGTCACCACTAGTGCCTCGCTGTCAACGGGGACGTCATCTACCACTTAAAACATAGCACTATTAGATCCTGAAATAAATCCAGAAAAATATGAGCACATGTGTCAAGTCGAGGACTTAAACCCAGATGACCAGGTTCCACCACAAAGAACTAACCAGCTGACCTATGATAGATTGCAGACATGTCGTCATTAGTGCTAGCGCCGTCAAACTGACACTGTCCCGCGTTGCACCAGCCCCTGCCTAGCAAAGTTAGGCGCCACAGTCCATGCTAGCGACCAAAACAAGCCACCATGCCTGGAGCAAGGCCAGGCTGCTGAAATCCCCACGCCATCCACCGCCAGACCGAGGTAGCAGTGAGCGCCGTGGTTTTGTTGTAGAACATGTGTGAACTATTGCATAGTTGCATTTGAGTTGTTTTTTTACCAATGTGATTCGTTGCCTACCCATGTACGCAGTTGAAGAGCTCACAACTCGATTGACATTGGGAGAGAAACAAATGTCACCACAAATTAACCTTAGACATGGTGAGCTGATGAGTGATGGCAATGAGGCTATCTCCAACAATAACACTCAAAATACAAGACACATTCGAACTTTGGGTAGGGCTACAGGCAAAAGGTTCAAAATCTATTCGGCATCTTCTCCAACAACGAGACCTAAAAGAGAATCTTTTCTGCAAATGAGTTTCTAGGAGAGAGGATGTCCATATTTGGGTTGTGCCTCTCAGGCGACCTAAAATAGGTCTTCCGTATAGGTGCTCTGTTGAAGGCCGATTTTGAGTCTCTTGCTATCTATTTTTGATTTGGGCGCCTATATGGATTCGGACAGTCCGAGACCACCCCTGGATAGACTGTGTGTCCTGATATGAGGTCTGTCTGTCTGCCCCTACCAGGGGCGGACACAGCGGTGGGGGGGGCTCAAGCCCCCCTACCCATATCGCAGAAGTGGAACCCCTGTGAAGCCCCATGAATTTTTAGGCAAAGTTCTATAGTGTAGAGAGGCTGAGACTTAAGATCGAACAGTAGTGTTGTTCGCCCCCTGAAATATTTTCTGGGTCCGCTGCTGGAACTAAACTCTGTGCATAATCACTGCTCAATTCTATGCACTTCATATATAAGGTGGCTGACAGCTCTGGAAGTCAACGGGACAAGACTACACTGCGCCATAGCTCACCTGCACTGCTTAGCCCATTGGCTGGTCCGAAGAATATGCAGCCGGAGGTTGCAAGTATCACCTGCACTGCTTAGCTCATCGGGATTGGTCGTTTTTGGCTGGTGGTAGTGATAGGGTGGGGAATTTTTTAGGAGTGATCAAGGGGATAATAAGGATTATATATGGTTGGCTCATCAACTCGGTTGTTGGTTTCTTTTAATTTTTCTCGTGGATATACCTGCCCAGTGCCCACAAGTTTGTTTTATAGTTTGAATTCGTCCAACAACCGAGCAAACCGCAAACGTTTTCAGTAATTCAATCACGAAGTCGACATGAGCTAGCATATATGATTGTTTCAAGGTCACTGAGGTCTGAGGTAGGTGACCCTCGCAACTACAGTCAGCATTTGTAGGGGCGGTTGACGATGGTTTGTAGAGACGATTTTGTCAGCCGTCCCTACCACATCGTCTCTACAAATCAAGGGTTTGTAGCGACGGTTCACAAGCCGCCCCTACAACTCGATTTGTAGAGACGGCTGGTGTGTACATTTTTCCAAAAAAAATTTAAAATTAAATCGTCCCTACATTACATTTTCTAGCCAAAATAATTCAAATTTCAAAATTCAAATCTGACCAGAACATATATACGCATATATAATTCAAAGATTGTATCCACAAGCACAAGAATATTATATAAACCAACATTACAAGTCCAATTTACAAGAACGTATATAATTCATCGTTACATAGACATAATTCATAAGTCCAATCCGTTCCACAAGTCCAAACCATCCAACAAGGTAAGACCAATGTCATATTCGATACACATTGTTATCAATGGCCTAGAGCTAGCCTTTTCGTCTCACGAAGATGTTGATACTAAGGATGCCTTTCTAACTCAGATTTTTTGTCATGATAATTGCCTCTTACATGTATAATCTAGTCCAATATAAAAGTGCAAAAGTCACCGATGAGCTTCAAGAGGTTATCTTTGTGTGGGTTAGCTCTCATTCCTTTCTCTTCTTGCCACTACAATAAAACAAGTTGGGGTGTTATAACATATGCGAACATCTATAAAAACAGTGAGCATCAAATTTTAAATTTAAATTTCAAAAAATACTTGACTATCATGCTGTCTCACTACACCCTTTTTTTTATCATCGAGACATAAATTAATCCGATATAATAGCAATAGATCACAAAATGAGTAAAAGTAGAGGCCTCAGAAACATGTCAATCATCATTTGATCATGAACTTGGAGCATAAAGACATTATAACAGAGAAGTGCGAGAAGGTAATGTAGGGGCGGCCGGTAATGATGTCAAATTCCTCATAAGTTCTTGATCATCAGCTCATATTCTAGATAATATATGAAGTTGGACAATTTCATCATAGGCAAAAATAGAGGAGAGGAGAGTTGGCCAAAAAATAAACAACTGGTGCTTGCCAAAAAAAAAATAGAGCAACTGCTGTGAAACATAGAGTAGAGGACAGCAACTAGTGCTTGCCAAATAAAATAGAGCAGCCGCTACCTGCCCAAAAAAATATAGCACCTGCTGCTTGCCAAAACATATAAGAGAGGAAAGGAGAGTAGGAGTAGTACAAGTAGAGGAGAGGAAAGTAGCAGTAGAAGTAGTAGGATAGGAGATGAGGGGAGAGGAGAGTAGTAGTAGTAGTAGTAGTAGAGGAGAAGAGAGGAGAGGAGTAGTAGAAGTATTAGTAGTAGAGGAGAGGAGAGAAGTAGAGGGAAGTGAGAAGAGGAGAGGGGAGGAGAGTAGGACAAAAAAGCATCAACTACTGCCATATATAGTCACAGAAAACAGCAGCAGTTGTTGCAAAGGATATGAGAGCAAAGGAGAGGAAAAATAGTAAGTTAACTAAGGATATAACACATAGTAATGCATAGTACCAGGGATATAACACATAGGGATCAGGTTCACACTTAGCTGAATATTCAGTACAAGGAATCATTGCTGCACAAACAAGCTAATTAATATTTAATACACAGATAGGTGGCTAATGAGCTAAACCAACTTAAATGTCTGACTTAAAATTTTAGTTTCATGACTGACTCAAAATAATTTGAACAAGGCATCAGCATAGCAGTAACATGGCTGAGTCAAAATTTTATTTTCATGATTGCAAGATACACATGCTTAGACCTGATAGTTTAGCAACCATTCGGAAAGATTACCAATACTGCACAAGCACATACATTTAGTTGAGATAAATATAATTTGAACTAGTCATTTCTATTTTAGATATTAACCTTAAATGTACCCAAGATATTGACCATAGTAACATTCAGTTATCCACTAGTGCCGAAATAGATGATACGTTTGAGGCAACAGCATGCAACAAGCTCATATTCGTTCTTTCATTGTAATCTAACTGTGTAAAAGAATGCTCTGTTCTAACTGTCATATATTCATCCACCACAAACATGCAAACAATCGACAAATTCATGCTAAGGAGCATGCTCTGTTCTTCCTAAGTGGAGTAAGAATGGTGGATCAGGGGTTGGGGCATACTTGCAGAAGACACGGAGGAGCAAGGGGTGGCGGGCACGGGGCGGGGGAGCGCGTGCCGACGCCGGACGCACAGCCACCTAGGCAGGCCCGCAAGGGGGACCGGCGGAGCTCGAGGTCAGAGAAGGCACCCGCATCAGAAGTCAAGGTCATAGATGGGGAGAGCGGACGCCAGAGTGCACGGCCACCGAGGAATGCACGGCCACCGAGGAATGGGCGCGCGACTGCTGGGGAGGGAGGGAGGGAGTGTAACACCCTAAAATTTGCATCATTTTAAAATAGGTGAAAATTCACCTTAACTCCGATTTGATCCGTTCAAGTTCTGTTAGATTCATAATTGCATAATCTATATGTTTATACTACTGCTAAGTATGTTTTCAACTTTTGAAATTCGAGGTTAGATTTAATCTATTATTTTATTAAAGAAAATCTTGATTAATTCATAATTTCTTCATTTTAGCTCTGATTTTCATGATCTTTGCGTCTGTGTGTTCGTAGCGAGACATAGATTCGTTTTACAAACTTTTTATCTTGATTTTATGCAATTGGTGTACAGTTGTAATCTATAGCCTTTGTTTGCTATGCATGATTGCTTCTGGATGCTTATATGTTGCTATGACTATCGAGTATAGATGACGAGCAATTCGTGGGTGATCAAGAGTACTACTTTGACGAGCGGGATCAGCAGGAACACTTTGTTCAAGGCAAGTGTAGCATGGGATCATCCTTGTTTCCTATTCACTTTAATATAATCAATCCATATTGGCATGTGTCACCTTGATAAGGATTTTCTAAAATTGTACTTATGCCTTGACTCCTATGGGATATGCATTGGGTAGCTTTGCTAGTGCTCAAATAAACCATGATCTTGTAACTTGACTAATGGTATATGCAATAAACATTAAAATATGACTTTTTAGCAACTTGGAAAAAGGGGCTGGAGTGTTTAGCTGCTTTCTAAATGCTTCAGATTCCTCTCCATAAGGACTTATATGTAAGTGATCATCCGGGACTTGCAGTACAGCTGTGAAGGGCCACATGGCTCTGGCTTTAGTCAAGTATGAGGACATTTTCTAGCTTGTTAATGGTTACCTTTATGGCATAAGAGGGGCTTGCCGAGTCGGGTATAGGACAGCCTCTACTCTTATGTGTATAGCTGTGAAGGAATTGTGCCATTCGATAGGGGGTTCCTATATCTGCTTGCCAATTGGAAACCTAGCGGCCCTAACTTGTTAGGTGAACCTTTGAAAGGCTTCATAGTATACCCTGCCTGCTCACCTTGAAAGTATTTTGGCAGTTATAAACCTAGGCATATGGGTATCATGACTCACAGTTAAAGTGTACAACCTTTGCAGAGTGTAAAACTATTATAACTGTCGTGCTCATGGTCACGAGCAGCCTTAGAACCCTTATGGAATAGATGATCACTATTAATTAATTGTGTTTTCTATAGATTACTCATGTTTACATTGATCATGTGTTCTACTTTGGGATTAAAACAACTTGTTGATACTCTTATGCTAAAATTATGATAACTAAAAGCTAAATGTTGTTAAACATGTGTCAAGCCTTTGAGTCTCATGAACCCCATGTTACACTTGTTGAGTACGAGATGTACTTACGCTTGTTTATTTTCATTATTTGGATAGAAATCCCAGATGGGTAATAGATTCCAATGATAATGATGACTTTTCAGAGGATTATTAGACTTGTGGTCAACCAGTTGACGTCCCTGTGCAATGGAGCTTCCGCGAGAGAGTTTTCTTTATACTTCCGCTATATTTATGTGAAGACTATGTCATATTATTTGTGATGTAATAAATACTTGTGATGATACTATCTATAATTTATTGGCTTATGTGTGTGACTGATCTCTAGGCGCACATAAGATTATGCATCCCCTTTTATCCTTAAAATTAGGTGTGACAGGGAGCGTGCAGTCGACGCCGCCTCAAACCCTAGCCAGCGGGGATCTGACCGCCGGGGAGAGAGGAAGTGCCGACGTCGCCTCCAACCCTAGCCAGCGGGGATGTTAGCCAGGGAGGGAGGGAGGGAGCGTGCGACCACCACCGCCTTAAACCCTAGCATGCGGGGATCTGACCGCTTGGGAGAAAGGAAGCACCGCTGCCACCTCAAACCCTAGCCGACGGGGATATCAGCGGGGGAGGGATCGCCGGAGATGGAGGGAGGGAGCGCGCGGCTGGCGGCGAGGGAGCGGCGGCACCAAAAAATCCAACAGCCTGACGGCGTCCAAACAGATAATAGGGCCCAGGACTTAGCTAATTTTCTAGCTCACGCACCCCTTTCCTCTTATACGGGGACCCATTTGTAGGAGCGGTTGAAATTATGAGCCGCCTCTTCAAATCCATTTGGAGGGGTTGTTCTTGATCCAGCCGCCCCTACAAATATTTTACAAATTTTTCAATTGTTAATTCTGTATATTATATATTATAAAGATACAAAGTTAATTAATTTAACATTTTTTATTATTCTATATATGTATAAATATATGTATAGTAACAATTTGTTGATATATATATATATAATTCTATATTTTCTTCATTACAAAAAATTTAAAACATATTTTAAAATTGAAAATTTGAAATTCAAAACTTCGAATAGAATTTTAGGATACTAAATGACCTCAAATAAAAATGTGGTAAACATCAAAGTTGTATAACTCATCAAGATGTACAACTTTTGTTTTGGTCATCTTTTCATGTAACAAATTTTGAACAATTCAAATTTTGAATCTCAAAAAACTACAACTTAAAACCAGATTTTGAAATACTAAATGATCTCAGCTGAAAAAGTCATGAATATAAAAGTTGGTGAACTCATCAAGATCTATAACTTTTACTTTAGTCATCTTGTCATGTGACTTTGTTTGAATGATTCAAAATTTAAATTTTAAAAAATGACAACTTGAAACAATATTTTGGAATAGTATATGATTTCAAATGTAAAAGTCGTGAATATAAAAGTTTTTGAACTCATTAAGATCTACAACTTTTATTTTGGTCTTTTCTTCATTTGATAAAGTGTTAGCAAACATTGTTCATAAATTGACATCTCTCGTCCAGTTTCATAAACTTTTTCCGAGATTCATGAATTTGTGATCAATATTTGCTAACATTTTATCAAATGAAGAATTAACCAAAATAAAAGTTGTAGATCTTGATGAGTTCTACAAGTTTTATATTGATGACTTTTGCTGTTGAGATCATTTAGTGTTTTAAAACCTGGTTTGAAGTTATAGTTTTTTTTTAATTTAAAATTTGAATTGTTCAAACAAAGTCAAATGAAAAGATGAACAAACTAATAGTAGTAGAACACAACAAATGGTTAGAGCATGATTTTACAAAAGTTTAAGAAAAAACATCCCATTTAAAGTTAGTATGAGGGAGAAAGAATGGTCACAAGTTGTAGACGGGATTAAAAAGAGAAATCACACTTGTGTTCATCACAACCTGTGATGAACACAAGTGTGTTTTCTCTTTTTAATTTATGGGTAAAACATGTAACTAGTCTTTCTCCCTCATAATAACTCCAAATATGATGATTTTTCCTAATTTTTTTTTCTAAAATCATACTCTATAAAATTATTGTGGTCATCTTCTCATGTGACTTTGTTTGAAAAAAATCAAATTTTAAATTTCAAAAATATGGAAACATGGAACAACAAATTGAAGGAGCATATGGTTTTAAATAAAAAATTCATGAATATAAAAGTTGTAGAACTCATCCATCTCTACAACTTTTGTTTTGGTCATATTTTCATGTAACTAAATTTGAATTATTGAAATTTTGAATTTCAATAAATGATACATTCAAACAAAATTTTGAGATACCAAATGATTTGAACTTAAAAAGTCATGAACATAAAAGTTGTAGAATTCATCAAGACCTATAACTTTATTTTGGTCATTTCTTCATCCGATAAAGTGATAGTAACATTGTTCACAAAACTTATATATCTCTCATATACTTTATGAAACCATATGAGAGATATGTAAAATTTATGAACAATGTTCTTATCATTTTGTCGCATGAACAAATGACAAAAATAAAAGTTGTTAGATCTTGATGAGTTATACAACTTTTATATTCATGTCTTTTCCTGCTAAAATCATTTACTCTTTGAAAATGTTGTTAGAAATTGCTATTTTATGAAATTCAAAATTTGAACTTTTTAAATTAAGTCACACGAAAATATGACCAAAATAAAACTTGTAAATCTTGATGAGTTTTGCAACTTTGATGTTTACAACATTTTTATTTTAGGTCATTTTCTGTCTTAAAATTCAATTCGAAGTTCACAAATTCAAATTTTTAATTTTAAAATATAAATTTCTTTTTAAAAAAAAAAGAAAATGTATCATTATATATATATATATATATATATATATATATATATATATATATATATATATATCAGTAAGTTGTTTTTTAGGTGTACGGGTAAAGATAGCAAATTGTTTTTAATATATTTATATATACATTTATAAAAAATATGCAAAACTAATATTTAAAAAAAACAAAAATATTTGTAGGGGCGGCTAGTGATTGAGCCGCCCCTACAAATCGCAACAGTGAGAGAGGCTGGTGACTAAGCCGCCTCTATAAATCAACCCATTTGTAGGGGCGGCTCCTACTGTGCCATTTGTAGGGGCGGCTAGTCTCGTGGTTCCCGAGCATGCCCACTGAAAGAGGCGGTTCTATCACCAGCTGCCCCTGTAAAAAATTGTGCCGTTGCTACAAACGTTTTCTGTAGTAGTGCCTTATGATTGTGAATGGGCAACACCTTCCCTAGCAGAATACTTGGGAACAGTTTGAACAAAATCTCTGTCTGTTCACTTGGTCTCGCTTTGTTGTTTTTACTCGAAAGACTTGTTTGTACAAAGGAAAAAAAATGCGGCGCAGTTTACAGGCCCGGTTGATTTGAACATGGTAGGCGTATATTCTTGCTACCACTAATAGAGCGCACGTGCTCGTTGTTCGCAGCTGTCGTAACCAAAAAAAAAAAAAAATTGCTCTATGTTGAGGATAGCAGCTTTACTAAGTAGTATGTTTTTTTCAAAAAAATTAAGTAGGCCTGGTTGGAAGCCAGCACGTGTACTCAAGGCAGTGCGGCAGGATACAATGTTAAAATGACACTATAAAATCATCCATACAACCACTTAAATATTATTAGATGTTTTAAGAGCTACAGTATAGTTGTATAGTTGAGGGGCTATGTATTCAATCATTGATATGCTAAGGGTTATATAAATGTTCCAACTTTTACTGACTCACCGCTATGTCAGCACCCATGTAATATGCCACTAAGAGAAATCGCCTTCAAAACTGTCTCAGAGAGTTATTTAGACGGTTTTTAATACTTTAAGGTGTAGAATATCTGATTTTATATAGGTAAGAGGTGAAGTAGACAACCATCAATAGTAACTAGGATTAATGACATGTTTGGATGTATAGGGCTAATTGCTAGCCAGCTATTTTTTTAGCTCTAGTGCATCCAAACATGAAGCTAATAGATGCGCTAGCTAATTTGTTAGCCAAGCCTATAACTAGTTGTTAGCCAACTAGCTAGTCAATCTCAGCTAATTTGTATTAATTTTTAGCACCAACTAGTAACTACCACTAGCTGATCTAAACATGCCAAAAGTAGACCTAAGCAAAATGACAATATAGCATTAGACGTAAGGAGTAGAGAAGGAAATATTTTGTCACAGGAGAACATTTTTTGGAAGAGCCAACAACAAGAGCATCTCGGGCATATAGTAGTAGATAAGAAGTATTTTACAATAATAAAAAAAAGGCAAAACAAAACAACAACCTCACCAAGGAGGCAACAACAAAACTACCGCGCAAGAAACACAATATCAATGATCCTCAAAAGCATTCGCTATCAAACTTCACTCTACATGTCACAGAGAACCAGCGGGAATATGTTTTCCACAATGATGCGTACAAGGAGGGGAACGATGTCTAAAGATGCCATCAACGCCGAATAGAGAACCAATGTTTTTCAACCAAATTGCTAGAGGGTAAGGGGGCCCTTGACGATACCTCCAATGAGGGGCATGCCACCAAAAATGTCACCATTGTCGGTCAAAACCAAGGGCATAGAAGGGCCTTCTCCCCACAACCCTCGACACCCAGGCCCAAACCAGCCACATCGTGGATGACCATAGCAAACCGCCACTAGTAGGAGATCGTGCGGCACCGATGAAGTCACAGGCTTGTTTGACCTGCTACTGCCATGCCAACCCATCCTGCATGGCACCAGGCATCGTGGGAAAGCCGCAACTTGTTCCTGCACTATGCAAAGAGTGCCGATGTTGTTGCACATCGATGCCCCTCAAGTTTATAGAGAAGCTACGAGCATCCCCGCATAAATTGTCATCTGCAATAAGTCACCATTCGCCGTTGGCTCCTGCCCGGCTAACGACGCCAGCCAAGGCCCGGGCGCAAGAAGACAAGCCCCTGGCTACCGATGCTCTGGGGCTCCCTAGCGCCGCTCCCCAGGCGTGGCCCTACCAACTGCTCCCCCAATAGGGTCATGTCCGGGGCGCGACATAAGAAGACAAAGCTTTCACTCGGCCTCCCGGGGCCTCGGGGGCTTCGGGCCCGCATGTCAGCCCCTGAAGCCGACTTTCTTCGCCACCAAGAAGACTCTAGAAGGTTCACCTGGGGAGGCCAGTCCAAGCCGACACAACCTGACATGCAGAGTGTCAGAACAGAGCAGCCGGACGATGCCCAAGGCTTCTTCGGCACCAAGACATCACCACGGTCCACGGCGTACCGCTGCAAGACCCTCCTGGACTCCGGCGCATGTAGACCATAGACTAGTTCCCCCAAACCACTATGTACCCGAGCTATCTCGTTATATAAGGGATAAGGCCGGACCAAGGAGGGAGGGAGGATCCTAGATCGATCACCAGACACTCCATTCCATTCCATCCGCCTCCGCTCCGCATAGGGAGCAGGGCAACCCGGAGAGGGGCACCAAGAGCTCCTCCTCCACATCCCGTCATCTTCCTCCTCTTCGACGAGGAGGAAGGCTCCACCGGCAGCAAGACAACCTTAGGATTAGCACCAAGCTAACCTCCTACCAAATCTCTCTCTACACTCTGTTGTAACCCCCCGATTTGGGGTGCTCTTGAGTATAAGGATCACCAGCTGCTGGACGTAGGGACCGAATTGGCCCCAACTAGGATAAACAATTACGTCTTCTCTGCAAGATTCTTGTGTTCCTGAGTCCACCCAAGCCACCGGAGACCCATACTCTGACACCGACTCGAACAACAATGCTTGCCGCGGTTTCGACCACGCGACAGCTTGCCAAATGTATGTCAATTTTTTTGCCCAACTTTTCCTTGCCAAATCTTTGGCATGGCAAAATTTGGCCACAAACCAAGCAGGCCCTAATTTTCTTCAAAAAATGTAGTCTATATGCTGGTGTTCTATTAGGAATTATTTGGATCTTATCAATAAGCACAACTACGAGCAATAAAGTAATAGGAACATAAATAAACAAGTTTCAAATAACTCTAAATAGATCACAAACAAATAGATAGCATTTTAGAGAAATGGGTACTAGTTTGATATTTTTCTGAATTTAAAGAAAATAGTTATGAATTTAGAATTTTTGGAGATAAAGCTATATTTTAATTATCTTTTTAGAAAATAGAAAACCACCTTTAAGAATAGGAAGAGGACTAAATTTTTCTGGTTTTGATAGTTGGTTATCTGATTTCATAACTCCTACCGTGAAAGTTGAAGGTTGAAGAATAGGCTTTACCCTAAAAATTTTTATTGGTTTTGCATAGAAACTTAAAAAGAAAGAAAGAAAAAAAGAAAGAGACCCGAGATATATCTTGTGATATATCCTGTGTTGGATACCCAAGACTAGAAGAAAACCATACTGACATTTTGAGCTCCACTCTTATAGACACGGACGCAAATAAATAATTGTCTATTGATTAGGAAATATCACAACATACAAATGCATTTTAAGGATTGTTTTTACGCCTCAACTTAATGCTACTCTAGCGACATGACAGAATGACCTTAGGGTTTATTTGGTTCAGCTATAAGTTATAAAAAAGCTACTGTGAGCTGTGAGTTTTGTAAAAGCTACTACGAGCTATATGTTGTGGAAAAGTTGCAAATTGTTTGGTTGAAACAACTATGAAACCACCTCTATTTATATCTCTGTCAACACGGTTGTGAAATATCTCACTATTTTCACCCATTTGGAAAAGCAGAAAGCCAAAAGTGAAAAGAAAGGTCCAAGATGCTTCAAAAATTGTACTGCGTGAAAGCAGCAGGTTCTAAAAAAGTACCTTCAGGTTCCACCCATTTGGTTGACATTATGTTTTTTTTTGCATTGGTCACTTTTAGTATCATTGTTTGGATTGACCCCTTGAAAAAAGAAATCACTGCACCTTGTCTTCTATGGACATAGAGAAACTTTCTTCTTATGCTTGACCTTTTCACAGGTTATGGCTTGATTAGTTTTACCCTCCTTTGTTTTGAACGTTTTGTATGTGAACGACCGAGCATGTGACCATAGAGGGATGAGGAGGTGAATGGGATCTAAATAAAAATTCTCGTCAAGAACTTAGCCTATATCCAAAAATCAACCCTGAGCGCTTTCTTACCCCAACCCTAGATCACACAAGCCAACAGATGACAAGATAACCTATAGAAGTTCATAGATGGCAGGGAAACAACACGAAGGAAATACGAGCAATAAATGAGACAAAACCTGCACGCTCTATGAAATCCGGCCAAGTTGTTTTGCAACATGGCTAGACACACCATTTGTGAAATCCGGCTATGCTGGTTCTGCAACATGGCCAGGCCGGTTCTATAGTTTTCTACAGCCTGAGCCAAGGAAGAAAAATGCAAAACTCTATCAAACGAAGTCCAATTGAGTTGAAACTTTGCACACACCTTCTCTATGAGGAAGTGAAGATATCTGCAAAGTTTCAACTTTGAAAGATCAAAACTTGGGTATCAGATCTAAAAAGAGGCTCTCAAAAATGGGGTTTTCTTCAATTTCAAACAAAGTTGTTTTCTAGCTTGGTGTTCGTGCTAAAACTAGTTGAACAAGTGGCTAGATGTGTGAAATGTCTTTGTTTGGTTTTGGTAATTGAGTGACAACCTATGTAGATTAATATGTGTTTATGTGAGATACACAGGTAATTAGTCCACAGGTACACTTGTGTGAGCAATTCATGCCATAGAGGTGAAATGGCTTGGAAATATTGCTAGGCTCACACATGTGATGAAGAAGCTCATTGCATATGAGATATGACATTGAGTCATGTGACTAAGGTGGAGAAGATCAAGACAGGACTTGGCTTGATGGATCGGTTGCAAGCGTGAAGGGCAAGTTGGAGGCTTTAGAGCGATGGACCGCATGACAGTGAAGCTTGAGCAAGACTTGGCGCTGATGGACGAAGGCAACGGGGTGAAAAGCAAGTGAAGTCAAGATAGATGAACCAATAAGGTCATGTGATGATATGAAGTGGATCATATCATTTGTGATATGGTTGGTGCATGTGTTGTATCAACACCGGAGGAGATGGAATGGAATGCGCAAGACAAAGGTATAACCTATAGGGAATTTCATTTAACCGATCAAAGGTTATGTAGAGAAGTGCATTACTGGATTTAGGATAGATGGCCATACTATCAAGAGGGGCAAACCTATTTGCATATCGGTCATTTAGTGCCACTTGAGCGATCTAACTTTGAATACGTGTTAGGATCGAGTGGCGTGGTGAGAGAAAGTGAAAATCCCTTGAAAATACTTTGGAAAATGCTAATGCACGTACACATATGTTGGGACACAATGGTGTTAGCACATGGAAGCAAGGGTGTTGAAGTTGGGCTTGAAAAGATGAAAAACGAGCTCAGGACCCTACTGTTCATGGTCCTAAGGATGGTCCTGAGGCTGAGTCCGGAGCTCCGGACTTGGTCCAGAGCTAGGGTTTGAACCATGTCCTCTAGGTCCAGAGCTAGGGTCCGGACCATGTCCTCTGAGTCCGAAACTTAGGACTCTGGCTCAGGACTTGGTTCGGAGCTAGGGTCCGAACCATGTCCTCTAGGTCTGGTTGAATATTTTTACACTAGTTTGGTGGGCTCAGGACGATGTGATGGTCTAGACCAAAGCTCAGTACCCAGTCCGAAGCACTTTGGTGCTCTCGGGAGCTCTTTGGAGTGCTACAGACCCTAACAAGCATTGGTATGCACCCTTGGTCTGGAGCTCAATACGAAGGTGCTGAAGCACGCGAGAAGTTACCGTTGAGCTCCAACGGTCGGCATTCGAACGAGGGGGACACGTGGCAAGGATCCATGGTCTGGAACCTACTATTCATGGTCCGGGCCCTAGGTCCGAAACTAGAGTCCAGGGCCCTCGTGGCTATGTTTTGAGCAACAGCTCTATTTGGCCTTTGGGCTATAAATAGAGGTGGTGCTCGGCCATGGCTAAGGTTGAGCACCTTGGGGGACTTTGTGTCCATGCTTGAGAGTGCTTAAGAGCCCTTTAACTCACTTGTGCTTACTAGAGTGTAAATCGATTTCTAGTGAGTGATTCTAGTGCATTGCATTGAGAGATTACAAGAGTGGCACTAGGTGTTTGAGTTGCAAGCTGGTGGTGCTTGTTACTTTTGGAGGTTGCCACCTCCTAGACAGCTTTGTGGTGAGTTCTCCGTCGTGAAGCACGCAAAAAGATTGTGCGGTGCTCTGGAGAAAGATTTGTGAGGGGTGTTGTGCTCGCCTCGCGGGAGCCATAAAGAGCAACTCTAGTAGAGCGAGACACGACGGGAGACAAGTGGTCCGGCTAGGTCAAGTGCTAGAGCTTGTGGTAAGCACTCCATGAGGGAGAGTGTGATTTGCAGCCACCACTAGCAAGAGGACTTGCGGTAACCTTGGAGCTTGTCTCAACGGGGACTAGCTTGGTGGCAACCAAGTGAACCTCGGAATAGAAATCACCGTGTCATCGTCTTCCCGTTTGTTTGTGATTCCCGTACACAAGCTTGTATTTACTTTCATATATATTGTGCTTTTGTAGTTGCTCTTGTAATTAGTTAGCATGTGTAGCTTGCTAGTTATCTTCTTGCTTGTGTAGCATAGAAGTAGCTCTCTTGTATGACTAATTGGCTTGAGTAGCCTTGTTAGTCACATTGCTTAGTTTGTGTAGCTAATAAATTTTGAGCTCTCTAATTTGCTTGTGTAGCCTTGCTATTGAGCATTGCTAGTGAGCTTAGGAGCTTTTTGCTTTTGCTTACTAGTTTGTGTAGGAGCTCCCCCGGTTGCTTGAGTACTAGTTGCATAGGTTTGTGTGACCTTGCTACTAAAATTGATTAGGTGAGCTCTAGCTAGCACGGCACCTTTATTGGCTAATTAGGATCTTTGTAAGGTGCTTGTGAACTTAGATAAAGGGGTGTAGTCTTGGCTAGACTGATAGTTTTAATTTCGCATTTGTTTCGATTAGCCGGCGCGTTTAATTTTAGAAAGGACTATTCACCCCCTCTAGTCCGCCATCTCGACCCTACAATGTGTTCCTAGGGGATCATGGTACCAAAAGATCAACTCAAAACAGTCCCCAAAACCTCAGATCAAAGAACTCCCAAAAGGATCACAAAAATCAACTGAAACCGGAGAAAAATAAAGGAGATTGAAAAGATGAACTCGAAATTTCAGAGGACAACTTGACCTCCTCTCTTTGTCACAAAAACATCTCTACTTCTAATTTTCTCTAAGCGAGATCTACTTGGCTAGCCTAAGGAAATAAATTTAGGTGGGAGAGATGGCTGTTTTGGGCAGCCACTATCCTTATTTATAGGGCTATTACACATTCTAAAACGACTACCTCTAGGTATTTGCCTTGAACCACTTAGCCACGAGGGAAAAATGGTCAAAAATGGATTCCATGCATCAGCGGCCATGAGCCCTTCACGAAGTTGCTACGCCTCAACGCAAGCTCTCCGATGATGCCATGTGCCTCCCTGAGATCCTCACTCGGAGTTTTGAGGCACAAACCTGGCAAACCTACCACCCGCGGTTGTGAGGCCTAAACCGCCAAACCCACTTGGAGTCGCGCTACACCTCTCCATGATGTCGACGCGTGTCCCGCTCGTCCTTGACCGTCCGAACACCAAGTGCTTGCGCGTCTGCCTTGACTTGGTCCAATCACCGTCTTGACTTCAATCAGTACCATCTTCATCACCATCCTCGCATGTACACTAGCTTGTTTGTCAACATGTCTAAGCGCTAGCTGTCCATAGTCCATCCTCCGGCCCTCGGTTCCTCGGTCCAAGACTTCACGTCCACCCTTCACCGCTCTCTGTCCATTGCGTATGGACTCCTGGTTTACCTTCTCCATTGCCGTCGACCGTCTTAACTCTCAACACCTGCACATCACAAGCCAAGAGACATATTGCACACACAACTCACGCCATGGTTAGTCTGAAGCACACTGAACTGAAGCTTCAATCCCTCTTGACAACCACTCATGACTCACACATGGGCACATATCCACCATGTGTTTGCAGTATGCATTTGTGGTGCTATCATCAACTTTGGTACATTTCTTCGTGATAATAAAATCTGCAATTTTTTAAATTAACTAGTAGTAAATAAGAAACGTTGGCTAACATGCATGTTTGGCCCTTCTCCGCGACCGAGACGATTCATCTTCCTACACCAGTTATGGATCGGAGCGAAATATGGCGATTCATTATCTTTAGGCCTTATTTGGTTCCAATTAATTGAGAGGAATCAGAAAACAATCCAATAATAAAATGAAAAGCACTTTCTAGATATTAGTTTCAATTCATGAGATCTAAATAGACCCTTAGAGATGAAATATATATATATAACAAAGCCACAACAGCGGTTGAGTACAACAGTCTTGCAGTGGCCGGAATAAATTTTTCTTTTTCTAAAATATAATCTTACGTTTAGTGAGAGAAAACCATCCAAAATCTCAAGCAACTTTGCATATATAGTAGGAGTATAATGAAAAAAAAACAATGAACACAAACTATAAAGATACAGGGTGGATCCTTATAACCATATAAACGACGTGACATAGGAAGACAACTCCCCACTCCGATCCCGTGGCCGAGACCACGCACATTTGGCATGCAGGAGTCGCATGCTGAGCAGAACACTACTGGATGGTGCACGCTCCTTCATGTGACCTTTCTTCGTAGCAGCCGTAGTAGGGGTACCTGCTGGGGCACCCGTTGTAGTAGCCGTAGGGGTAGTTGCTAGGCACGGTGCAGGGGTCGTAGTAGCAGCCGGGGCTGGGCTTGCAGCGGCTGCAGGAGCAGCCCTTGCCGAGCCACGCCTCGCAGGCCTTCTCGCACTTGTCCTTGCACTTCTTCTCGCACTTGTCCTTGCACTCCTTGCAGCAGGCGATCTTGTCGCACTTCTCCTTGCACAGCTTCTCGCACGCCTCCTTGCAGGGGTCCTTCTTCTCCTTGGGCTTGTCGTCCTCCACGCTGACGATGGTCGCCTCGAAGCACTTCTTCTTGAGCCTCTGCACGATGCGGACCGGGTCGACCGTCCCGACCACCGTCAGCGTGCACTTCTCGGTGTCGATCTCCATGGACTTGATTCCTGGATGCATGGTGGTCATATCGTCATACATGGCATAAGCCTAGCTAGCAGCTAGCTCTTCTGTCATTAATCCGTGGACCGGTATATATACATTGTTCATTAGATAGAAAGATAGATTGGTACCTTGGTTCTTGGAAACAATTGCTAGGATCTCACACTTGCATTTTGCGCCAATGAGGTCAGCTTTGAGAACTATCTTCTGCAACAATATAATTAGCAACCAGCAACAGCAAAATATTCAATACGAATAATGATCCATGGCCACAAATTCGGAGTTGATCTGCAGCAGAAAATAAAGATATTACTATCACAAGAACGGAACCTTAGACATTGTGATCGAGATGATGACACCCACACCCCTGGGTTGGAAGGGATAGCAGACTGCTGCGTGTGTGTCGGGAGGAGACGGCTCTGCTGGTAGGGCGTAGCACTGAATGTTCTATGCGAAATCTATGTCCAATCCTAAGCTGTTTATAGGCGGCAATCCTGGAAGTCAACTCGGCGAGACAGCTGCTACTGTCAACACGTCATTGGATGGGACCTGGTCGTAGGATTGTAGGAATGATATACGCACACTTGTGATCCACAATTGCAGTGCAGGAGTTATCATAATGCTGTTTCTGAATGCAGGAGGTTGCAACTGTCTGCTGCACTGGTTAGTCAATTCCCTTGCACTGAGATGTCACTGACTTAGCTCATAAGGATTGGTCGGCTTTTGCTGGTACACATGTTAGTTAGGATAAGGAATTTTTAGGGAGTAAATAATATGGTTCCCTCATCAAACCGGGTCCGTGTACACGTTGTTTCTTGTTTGTGGAAATGTCAGCCCAATGCAAAGGGTTGTTTTAGTTTGAGTTCACCCAACAACACCCCAACAGACATTTTTAGTTATCAGAAAGTTGGGGGGATCGGACACGCATATCCTCCAGTTTACTAAAAATATGTGATCCTGATCACACGCACCTTCCCTGGAAGTGTACTTGCAAAGACTAGGAATAATTTCTAAACTTGTTCGCTTGGTCATGGTCACACACTTGTTTCATTTTATAAAAAAAGACTAATAAATTCTTCCCTAGAAGAGGTAAAACTATATTTCATTTTTTTTGGAAACATCAAGGCAACCAAACTAAGCCATTTTCTATTATTTCTCTTTCAGGATATGTATAACTCAATAAAATCTCAAAGACAAAGAGGTTGACATGATCTTTTGGTAAGAACTCCAAAATGGTTGCATCCAGTGGAGCATATAAGAAATAGGGAAATTTTGCTGTGGGACACAGAAGAAACAGGAAATTGCCCAGGAAACACCGCCAACGTCGAAATTTGCCAGTGGACATTATAAAATTTGTGATTCTTGGCCGAGAGACGCCGCGTTGATTATTTTATTCATTTTTCAGTTTCGAGGAGAGAGAAGGCAGAAGAAATGTATAAACTGCCCTCGTCTTCAACCTCTAGTTTTCACCGGCTATTCGAACGCAGGCAGCTTTGGTTCCCACCTCGTCCATCTTGACCACCGCCGTGAGCGCAACCTTGGACAGGAACGTCGGCCCCCGTGCAGCGCCGGTGACTACTTGGTCTCCATCGTCCCCCTTGCACATGCCACTCAGGTCGGCAGCCTCCGGCGAGAACGGCAGCGAGAGGCCCAGCCGACTGAGGTCGCCCTTGAGGTCACCCCAGCTGAAGGTGATTGCGAACTTGGGCAGCTTGATGCTGACAGGCCTCTCCTTCATCTCGGCCAATATGCCGTACAGGTACGCTGACGACGAGGTGACCATGTCCACCATGGTCGAGAGGCCGTCACGCGTGTCCGGGAGGAAGAAGAACATGGAGTACTGCTGCGTGCTCCCATTGGCCTTCGTCGGGGGCATGGCCTTGGACTCTGCGGCTACCTGTCCGCGGCGGCGCTTCAGCTGGCCACCACAAGCAGGCCACGCGGCCGCGCCTGCCAGCTCTAGCCCCGGCCGCACATGCCGCGGGAGAGGCCGCCATGGCCGCGCACCTGCAGTCTCCGGCGCCCAGCCAGCTCGCCGCCCAGCTCCGGAGAGGCCGTGCCCGCTCGGCTCCAGCGAGGCAGCAGGGCCGCCCGCGCCCACCGTGCCTGTCCTCCGGCCCCGGCCTCGCGCAGGAGTCCAGCCGATGCCACGCGGGAGGAGCCAGCTCCGCCGCCGTTCTCACCACTGCTGCCAGCTTTGGCGATCGCGAGGTCCCGGCCATGGCCGAGCCAAGCGCGAGCGCCCGTGCGCCCTCCCCGCGCACAAACGGGCAGGCACGCTGCCGTGCTGTGCCGAATCGAGCTGCGCGAGGTCCGCCTCGGACTACGCTGCTAGGGCTGCGAAGGCACGCACAGCCGTCAGATGCAGCGCCGGCGATCGAAGGACATGGACGGACCTCTCATCGGGTGGAGTCTGGAGGAGGAAGATGACCACGAGGGCAATATGGTCTTTTCACTTCCCTTTCTCACTCCCAAACTGTGAAAATTAATATTTTAATTGCTGCGGTGTCTGGTGGCAAAGAAACGCGATTTTATAATGGTACTGGGCATATTTCTGAGTTGGCGGTGTCTACCAGCAAATACCACGTTTGTCTGATGTCCCACGACAAAATTCCCCTAAGAAATAACATCTAACAAAGCACACCCCTGTCCCTATCATATACACAGATCTTTTTTGTGATTTAGGACTTGTTTGAGATTGCTCCACAAACTTCATTGTGGAGAAGCTCCACAAATTAAAAAAGCTAAAGTTTCTAGAGCACCGTTTAGATGCTCTCATAACTTCACCTTTTTTTTCCTGGAGCAGAATTGTGTGGAGCTACATTTGTTTGGTAGAAAAATGTGAAACGGACGTGAAAAACATGGAGCAAAGCGGTACCAGACATAGCCTTAACTAAGCACACCTCTGCACAGCATCAATGATTGGTAGATGGTGGTCAAACTTCACTGGCAACCGCGTTAGTTTGAATATAGTATTCATATGGAAACTAACGCATTACTCATTAGTTTGCTCGTGGTTTGTGGAATATATGTGGCAAAAGTGACGTGTAGCATTCTTGTTGTTCAACTCTAGTTAAGATTTCGTAAAAGGACCACGGTCCATACAATATGCTTATGACAACATGTGGGGAATTCGGTTGAACAAAATCAATATTCAAACAAAGTAATGACTAGAACACACAATTAATCAAGTGACAGAATGAAACGGAAGCATATATGAAATTGAAAACAATGTTCAAACGAAGCGAAATAAAATCATGTATGAGGCATGACAAGCTACTCCGCAAAAAGTTCAAATCCATCTGTGTCACTGAAAGTGGGACAGTGGCAAAATGTTCAAATCCCCATACAATGTACACCAAAACTTTGTGAAACTAGATTTGTTGCATAAGTGTAGAACCATACATATGAAGAACTTCATAAACTGGGTTCTTGCCTGAGACCTCTTCATCTCTTTTTTTTAGATAATGAGACCTCTTCTTCTCTCTTCTTCTTTTTTACATAATGAAACCTCTTCTCTAACTATGAACCCTTGATTCAGCATTCGGCAACATTGGTGATTGTTGTTGTCATCGTGCATGACGATGCAAGTAAGAATACTCATGACGCGAGATTAGAACGCTGGAGTGGCTCTGGTAGTAGAAAACTCGCTCTTTCATTCTAGCTTGGTGACGGTTCAAATATAGCAGCAGCAGTCCAGCATTTCCTGCCTATGAGATCAGCTCTACTCACTGTATTCTGCATAGCTCCAAGAGAAGGCAATAAGTTTAGCAGTAATTGCAGGGGCGGAGCCAGGATTCAGATATGGGGGGCCGGATAAGTGTCGACAAAAAATATATGGTGCCCTCGCTAAATGTTGATGTCGGATTAAAAATTGCGGAATTTGATGTTGGTTTAACCTCTTCATCTTAGAAAATGATATTCCCCCCCTCCTGGAATATGTAGTGCATTATAAATTTTAAAATTTCTACTAAAATATAATGCATTCTACATGGTGTCAATGCTTAGATTGGATAAAGATTGTTAAAAAGGATACCAATTTGAGAAGAAACATCTTAAATGGGGAACTGTATTGAGTTAAATCTATAGCTTTGCACCATTTAAGCTTGTTTTTTTATAATCTCTAGTGAATAGGGAGAACTAATAAAAAGTACTAGTGAAAACTATGCAACATTTGGGGGGGACCCTGCCCGCCCCCCCTTGTCTCCGCCCCTGAGTAATTGGTCATGGATATGATTGATCAGTTACTTAACCAAGAATTATGCCTTTAAGTTTCTCTTGTAGAGGCATAAACAATGTTACTGCCTTAGACATTGTGTGCTGAGAAAGTCTGAAACAGCGGAAGAATGCAGGAGGACCTTGTTGGAACCTCTGAGAAATAACTGCCAAACCAAATGTCAACTTGAGTACCATGTAACATTGGGTAGGAACTGGTCATATGATTGACCAATAATGCTTGTATTCGATGTAACGAGATGATTTAGATATAGGTCATATTATTAACCCCTCTCTTTATTACTACCCCCCCCCCCCCCCCCCCCCCCCCCTTTCTCAATGAACCGCGTTCTCAGCAGCTAGCCTGAATGTAGAATTAGGGATACCTGGTTGGTCAGAACGCCATACAAAAGAACTGGAGGGAGTATTTTTAGGCATGTTTGTAAAGGAGGTTATTTGCCAAAGAAGTTACTCCTCCATGTTTGTAAAGGAGGTTATTTTTAGGCTGTCTTAAGTCAAACATTTTAAACTTTGACTACAAATAATATTTTTTGGGGCTGAGTTTGAAAATATAAAAGTGATGTAAGTAGATGCATCTCGAAACGTAGTTTTATAAAAGTATACATTGGCTATATTTTATAGCAAAAAGTCACGGTCAAAGTTGTTTTTGAGACCGTGTCGATGTCCAAAACAACTTCTTTTAGGGACATGGAGGTAGTTTATATTAATATATAATAACGTGGAATGGAAAATATTCAAGGATGCAGTCTTAAGTACTTCTTTGGCGTAGTTGATTGGTGCACCAGTAACTTCTGCAAGTAGAAATGATAATAAGAAATGTCAACGCATTGCAGCAATGACATAATGTCGAAGAGTTCTATATGTTCAATTGTTTTGCACAAAAACAAAAGCGACTACACATACATTTTAATGTTTTTTAAAAGAACTTCTAAGGAGTCTATCCATACTGTTTCTTGAAAGGGAAGAAGATTCCATGCAAATCCCTACTCAATAGAATCCTGAAACCCCCTAAGAGGACATACGTGAAAGTTTGAAATTTTCTGAAACGGCAGTGAAACACATGCATGTAAAATTTGAAAACCAAAGTATATTCGCGAGTTATGAAATGGAGAGTACCATTATAAAAAAATAAACTAAAATATTTCTCAAATCTATGTATAAATACCATTATAAATTAGTATAGAAATAATTCAATAAAAGTGCACTATATGTATTTCTAATTACCCACTTCTACGAGTACTAATTTAAAAATAAACATAGTACTACGTGACACCATGTAGATCAAGTAAATATTCGATAAATATTTATTTAATGGTTTATCAAGTGTGGACAAATGTTCTCTTATCAAACCATGTATTAATGACACTGATAGTCCACTTTAAAAGTTTAAATTGTATTAATACTCCATGGCAATAAATTTTATATGTTGCTATTCCAAATAATTTTATACATTTTGACTAAAATAATATATCATTTTAATATTTGTAATTTATTTTAAGCAGTTTATGTTTTTGAAAATAATCAATACTACTATACATATAATTCTTCAATGCAGCCAATTCAGCATCTTGAGTGCCAAGGTATAGGCTGAAAAGACTATTTATGGTATTATAGTAACTAATAAAAGTGTAGCCTAAACCAAAAATCTTTCTTAATAAAATAAAAAATGACAAAATACAATTAGTACTAGAGTTTCTAATTTAACACATGGATAAAAAATTACATCAACTAATAAGATCAAAGGGTCAAAGCTAAAATGTAGATTCATGATGTCATAGAAATAGATGCAACAAGAGCTTATATAATTAAGCTTAGATTTCAACTAAATAGAAATCACGCTAGAAACAGAAATGAGAAATCCAAAAATTATAACAAAATTTTACCCATGGGGCCTCTAATCAATCATCACAATACGAGTTAGAAAAGAAACATGAATCCTAAAAATTCTCAAAAAATCATATGGCTATGAATTCAGTTCACTCTAATGTCTAATCACCATTGATAATAATAGCCACAAAATCTATGGATAACCATTGGATTATTATAATCCAGATTATGTATAGGATTATTATAATCAGGATTATGGGTTATAATAATTAGAATATTTGGATCCCTAGATTATGGTGATCGACTATGGTTAGTTAAAGTGCAAAATTCCTATCTTATCCTTTAGTTTGGCACGTTGGACAATAGATTAGGGGCAAGTTAGACTTTTAACACCTATAATCCCGTAAAATCTGGTCTCACCTAGATTATGGGGTTATGGTAATAAAGAGTTTAGATTATAATAATATGTCATATAATCAATCCAGTTTAGATAAAAAAGTGATATAGGGCCATAGGGGTGCAATCATAGAATAAGACTGACCTTATTCTGAGATATATAAACTTCTATTACTGGGTGCTGAGTCACCCTTGGGATCGAAGAAAAATCAGCTGGGTGGTGACAGGCTGACAGCAGAAGAAAGTGACCTCGTTGGAAGACTCTTCTATTTTTTTTCTTCTATTATTAATATTACTGTAATATACAACGATACTAGGCAGAAAAAAAAGAGAGAAGAAAGCGATCTCGTTGAGCGCTCCAGAAAAGAATGTCGTGTACAGCTGCTAATTTAGAAGTCAAGTCGACTGTTGAAGGCTGAGGCGCCACTTCTGGCGCTAGAACGTGAAATGGCTGAAAGGACGTGGTTGTACTGCCATTGCCCTAGTTGGGCTGTGTTTAGTTCAAGAAATTTAAAAATTTGGCTACCATAGCATTTTTATTTTTATTTGGTAATTAGTGTTCAATCATGGACTAATTAGGCTTAAAACGTTCGTCTCGCGATTTCTAACTAAACTATGTAATTAGTTTTTTTCGTCTATATTTAATGCTTCATACACGTATCGTAAGATTTGATGTAATAACTACTGCAACACTTTTTTAAGAAACTTTTTGAGAACTAAACGCAGCCCACTTCATATATATAAGGTGGCTGACAGCTCTGGAAGTCAATTCGACGAGACTACACTGCGCCTTAGCTCACCTGCACTACTTAGCCCATTGGTTGGTCCGAAAGAATATGCAGCCGGAGGTTGCAAGGATCACCTGCACTGCTTAGCTCATCGGGATTGGTCGTTTTTGGCTGGTGGTAGTGGTAGGGTGGGGAATTTTTTAGGAGTGATCAAGGGGATAATAAGGATTATATATGGTTGGCTCATCAACTCGGTTGTTGGTTTCTTTTAATTTTCTCGTGGATATACCTGCCCAGTGCCCACAAGTTTGTTTTATAGTTTGAATTCGTCCAACACCCGAGCAAACCGCAAACGTTTGCAGTAGTTCAATCACGAAGTCAGCATGAGCTAGCATATATGATTGTTTCAAGGTCACTGAGGTCTGAGGTAGGTGACCCTCGCTACTACAGTCAATATTTATAGGGACAGTTGACGATGGTTTGTAGAGATGATTTTGCCAACCACCCCTACCACATCGTCTCTACAAATTAAGGGTTTGTAGGGGCGGTTCACAAGCCGTCCCTACAAATCGATTTGTAGAGACGGCTGGTGTGTATATTTTTTCTGAAACAACTAAAATTGAACCGTCCCTACATTATATTTTTCTACAAAAAAATTCAAATTTCAAAATTCAAATCTGACCAGAACATATATACGCATATATAATTCAAAGATTGTATCCACAAGCATAAGAATATTATATAAACTAGCATTACAAGTCCAATTCACAAGAACGTATATAATTCATCGTTATATAGACATAATTCACAAGTCCAATCTGTTCTACAAGTCCAAACCGTCCCACAAGATAAGACCAATGTCACATTCCATACACATTGTTATCAACGGCCTAGAGCTAGCCTTTTCATCTCACCAAGATGTTGATCCTAAGGATGCGTTCCTAACTCAGATTTTTTATCATGATAATTGCCTCTTACATGCATAATCTGGTCCAATATGAAGGCGCAAAGGTCACCGATGAGCTTCAAGAGGTTGTCATCTTTGTGTGGGTCAGCTCTCATTCCTTTCTCTTCTTGCCACTACAATAAAACAAGTTGGGGTGTTATAACATATGCGAAAATCTATAAAAACAGTGAGCATCAAATTTTAAATTCAAATTTTAGAAAATACTTGACTGTCATGCTGTCTCACTACACCCCTTTTTTCTATCATCGAGCCATAAATTAATCCGATATAACAGCAATAGATCACAAAACGAGTAAAAGTAGAGGCCTTAGAAACATGACAATCATCATTTGATTATGAACTTGGAGCATAAAGACATTATAACAGAGAAGTGCTAGAAGGAAATGTAGGGGCGGCTGGTAATGATGTCAAGTTCCTCACAAGTTCTTGATCATCAGCTCATATTCTAGATAATATATGGAGTTGGACAATTTCATCATAGGCAAAAATAGATGAGAGGAGAGTTGGCCAAAAAATAAACAACTGGTGCTTACCAAAAAATAGAGCAACTGCTGCCAAATATAGAGTAGAGGAAAGCAACTAGTGCTTGCCAAATAAAATAGAGCAGCCGCTGCCTACCCAAAAAAATATAGCACTTGCTGCTTGCCAAACATATAAGACAGGAAAGGAGAGTAGGAGTAGTACAAGTAGAGGAGAGGAAAGTAGTAGTAGAAGTAGTAGGATAGGAGATGAGAGGAGAGGAGAGGAGTAGTAGAAGTAGTAGTAGTAGAGGAGAGGAGAGGAGAGGAGTAGTAGAAGTATTAGTAGTAGAGGAGAGGAGAGAAGTAGAGGGAAGTGAGAAGAGGAGAGGGGAGGAGAGTAGGACAAAAAAAGCATCAGCTACTGCCATATATAGTCACAGAAACAGCAGTAGCTATTGCAAAGGATATGAGAGCAAATGAGAGGAAAAAATAGTAAGTTAACTAAGGATATAACACATAGTAGTGCATAGTACCAGGGATATAACACATAGGAATCAGGTTCACACTTAGCTGAAATTTCAGTACAAGGAAGCATTGCTGCACAAACAAGCTAATTAATATTTAATACACAGATAGGTGGCTAATGAGCTGAACCAACTTAAATGTCTGACTTAAAATTTTAATTTCATGACTGACTCAAAATAATTTGAACAAGGCATCAGCGTAGCAGTAACATGACTGATTCAAAATTTTAGTTTCATGATTGCAAGATACACATGCTTAGACCTGATAGTTTAGCAACCATTCAGAAAGATTACCAATACTGCACAAGCACATACATTTAGTTGAGATAAATATAATTTAAACTAGTCATTTCTATTTTAAATATTAACCTTAAATGTACCCAAGATATTGACCACAGTAACATTCAGTTATCCACTAGTGCCAAAACAGATGATACGTTTGAGGCAATAGCATGCAACAAGCTCATATTCGTCCTCTCATTGTGATCTAACTGTGTAAAAGACTGCTCTATTCTAACTGTCATATATTCATCCACCACAAACATGCAAACAATCGACAAATTCATGCTAAGGAGCATGCTCTGTTCTTCCTCAGCAGAGCAAGAATGGTGGACCAGGGGTTGGGGCATACTTGCAGAAGACGCGGGGGAGCAAGGGGTGGCGGGAACAGGGCGGGGGAGCGCGCACCGACGCCGGACGCACAGCCACCTGGGCAGGCCCGCAAGGGGGACCAGCAGAGCTCGAGGTCGGAGAAGGCACCCACGTCAGAAGTCAAGGTCACAGACGGGGAGAGCGGACATCGGAGTTCACGGCCACCTAGGAACGGGGCGTGCGACTACTAGGGAGGGAGGGAGTGTAAGACCCTAAAATTTGCATCATTTTAAAATAGGTGAAAATGAGTTATTTATGTATTTTGTGAGAATTTAAACTTAGAAAAATAATAACTTTTGTTAAAATTAAAATCAAGTATAATATCTAGCTACATGTTTGTGCACACATGATGCTGCATATTCATTTTGTGATGATGGGGTTTGATCAAAATTTCAAAAGAAATTAAATTAGATTTGAATTTGGATTTGAAAATGTGTTCAAGAAAAAGAAAAGGAATTGTTTTTCTTTCTTTTCTTTCTCCCTCTCACGGATTCTATCCCGCTCGGCCTTGTTTTTCCTGCGCAGCCCAATGCACCCCGCCGGCCCATTTCTCCCTCCTGCAGCCCTAGCCCGCTCCCTTTCCCTTTCTTCTGTGGGCCGCGCAAGCAGGCCGGCCCAGCCAGCAGTATGGGCACCGCTCCCCTCTCTTTCCTCGCTGACACCGCGGTCCCACGCCCTGTGTCACTACCACCCGAGCCTGCATGTCAGTGTCATCCCCTACCTCGTCATCGTGTCTGACCCGGACTCTCTCCGCCGCCACCGGAGTCCACACCGCCCCCGACTCCGCCCATGTGCGTGTGCTCCACGTCTCCCTGGCCTTAAATACCGACTCCCCGCACCATGTCGTCTCTCCATCATGTCTCGCCAAAGCCGCTACCTTGCCGAGTCGCAGCACTGCCAACCCTAAGCACCGTCGTCCCCCGTCCGCCCCGCCAAGCCGCACGCCACTTCCATCCACTTCATGCCACGGTTGTTTGCCTTGGTGAGTTTGCCTTGTTCTTCTCGTGCTTCTGGTGCCCACGGTTTGTTTCCCCGTGGCCCGTAGGCCCTAGACTGGTTGCGTCGATGAGTCATGGCCATGGCGCCACCTCCTAAATCTAGCCGCCAGCCTCTCTTTCTCTCTCTCCCCCTCACGTCTGATCTGCATCGTCAATCTTTGATCCAACAGCTCAGATCGGCTGATACCGTTTCGGTCGACAATTTTGCCAAAGAGCCCCCGCACGTTTATATATTTGAACCTGCAGTCCAAAGCGTATTTCTAGAATATGTTTTCTCTTCTAGAAAACATAGTTACTTCGGTTAGATCCAAAATACGCTTTCATCTATTTATAGTTTTGTCACTAGTATTATTTAGGCCATAAAATCTTCGCCTTAACTCCAATTTGATCCGTTCAAGTTCTATTAGATTCATAATCATGGAATCTACATGTTTATACTAATATTAAGTATGTTTTCAACTTTTGAAATTCGAGGTTAGATTTAATCTATTATTTTATTAAAGAAAATCTTGATTAATTCATAATTTCTTCGTTTTAGCTTCGATTTTCGTGATATTTGCTTCTGTGTGTTCGTAGCAAGACGTAGATTCATTTTACAAACTTTTCATATTGATTTTATGCTATTGGTGTACTATTCTAGTTTATAGCCTTTGTTTGCTATGCATGATTGCTTCTGGATGCTTGTATGTTGCTGTGATTATCGAGTAAAGACGGTGAGAATTCGTGGGTGATCAAGAGTACTACTTTGACGAGTGGGATCAGCAGGAACACTTTGTTCAAGGTAAGTGTAGCATGGGATCATCCTTGTTTCCTATTCACTTTAATATAATCAATCCATATTTGCATGTGTCATCTTGATAAGGATTTCCTAGAATTGTACTTATGCCTTGACTCCTATGGGATATGCATTGGGTAGCTTTGCTAGTGCTCAAATAAACATGATCTTGTAACTTGACTAAAGGTATATGCAATAAACATTAAAACATGACTTTTTAGCAACTTGGAAAAAGGGGCTGGAGTGTTTAGCTACTTTCTAAATGCTTCAGATTCCTCTCCCTAAGGACTTATCTGTAAGTGATCATCCGGGACTTGCAGTACAGCTGTGAAGGGCCACATGGCTATGGCTTTTGTTAAGTTTGAGGACCTTTTCTAACTTGTTAGTGGTTACCTTTATGGCATAAGAGGGGCTTGCTAAGTCGGGTATAGGATAGCCTCTACTCTTATGTGTATAACCGTGAAGGAATTATGTCATTCTATAGGGGGTTCCTATATCTGCTTACCAATTGGAAACCTAGTAGCCCTAACTTGTTAGACCAACCTTTGAAAAGCTTCATAGTATACCCTGCCTGCTCACCATGAAAGTGTTTTGGGAGTTATAAACCTGAGCATATGGGTATCACGACTCATAGTGAAAGAGTACAACCTCTGCAGAGTGTAAAACTGTTGTAACAGTTGTGCTCATGGTCATGAGTGGCCTTGGAACCCTTATGGAATAGATGATATTAAGTAATTGTTTTTGCTCTATATTACTCATGTTTACATTGATCATGTGTTCTACTTTGGGATTAAAACAACTTGTTGCTACTCTTATGCTAAAATTATGACAACTAAAAGCTAAATGCTGTTAAACCTGTGTCAAGCCTTTGAGCCTCATGAACACCATGTTACACTTGTTGAGTACGAGATGTACTTATGCTTGTTTATTTTCATTATTTGGATAAAAATCCTGGATGGTTAATAGATTGCAATGGTAATGATGACTTTTCTGACGATTACTAGACTTGTGGTCAACCAGTTGACGTCCTTGTGCTATGGAGCTTCCATGAGAGAGTTTTCTTTATACATCTGCTATATTTATGTGAAGACTATGTCATATTATTCATGATGTAATAAACACTTGTGATGATACTATCTATAATTTGTTGGCTTATGTGTGTGACTGATCTCTGGGTGCACATAAGATTATGCATCCATTTTATCCTTAAAATTGGGTGTGATAGATTGGTATCCGAGCCATGTGACTGTAGGACGCAAGCCTAGTTAGTAATGGTTGTTTTAGCCTCTTTTGCTTCACTCATTTCATGCATACTACTCCACTCTTGTTAATTGCTAAACTTTATGCTTCTTTTGTCTCACTCTGTTATGAAAATTATTGCTTCTATTCTAACTAAATCTAACTCTATAGATGCCTCGTGCCAATAGGACCACCCGCATCAGCACCGGAGGCTACTACCTGCCTTGTGGATTGTATGAGCCCATGGAGCCACATGAGGGGGAATCTCAGGAGCAGGAAGTTGACTCACCAGCACCTACGCCTAAGCCACTCTAGGAAGAGTCTGAAGCTATGGAAGATGTGGAGGTCATTGAATTGGAGGATGAGGAGGAGGACGCTGTTCAAGAAGATGAGTCGGCCCCTGCAATGGGATGGACTACAAAGTTTTATTACAAGCCAGGGTGTGAATCCTCCGTTTCACACCACTGACTTAAGGGGATCCTTCAGACCTACTACGCTGATTGGGATGCAGATGTGGAGTATATCTGTGATGAGCATACACACCCTCTAGAGGACACTTATTGGAAGACTAGGGTGTGCATCAACATTAGGGATGAAGAGAAGGAAGCATACCTGCTGGACTCGAACTATGTGCATCATGCTCATCGTGCCACCATGGAAGATAGCATAGAAGACGCAGCCGTTGAAGCCTGCATGGGTCTCCGTCGCCGCCGCTTTGACGATATGAAGGAGGATCAGTATAGATTCCTCCCTCATCAACACCCTAAATTGGAGTGGGCAATAATGGACCCTGAAGGCACAGATACAACTACTCAACTGATGGTACCCTTTGCCTATGAGTTAGTAGAGAAGAATCGACGACTGGAAGATCAGTTGAAGGCACAAGAGGAGTCACTTAAGAGGTACCAACAAGTGATAGATGACCAAAGAGAGTGCCTCAACCTGCCAAGGATTTATGAGAAGCTTGCCCATAAACATCGCCTATTGGTGTTGGAGTTTCTTTCTATGTAATAAGACGTTAGTAGCGCGGGTCAAGTTGAGTCAAGTCGAGTCTAGTAGTGTGGTGTGAACTTTAGTGTGCCTAGTTGATTTATTATTATGTTTATGTATGAGTTGGATTTTTGTAATCAGTGCTGGAACTTTGTGGGCATGTCCGCAAGTTCCATAGTTAAGAATATTAAGTTTAAGTTTAATAAATAAATAGTCGGGTTTGATACATCTTGTTCTTCGGATCTGTTTTTTAGAGCAGTCTGCCCTTATTTCAGTACCCATCTAAATCTACTCAACCAAAAATTATGAAATTTTTATAGGAATAACTAGACTTAAGTATCCTTCTAATTCCTCTAGAATCACCCCTATATATGATATGGTTTGAGAGATATAGCTATTTCAAGTTGAAATTTCTGCGCAGTCTAGAATATGGAACAATTTTGGTTGTGTCCTATTTTTGATTAAACTAACGACAGAATCTAGGCATGTGATCTGAATAAAAGTTGCATATAATTTCTTAAGATTTCCATCCATATAAAGAACGTCTCTTTTGGATATTTGAAACTCAAGATATAACTATTTTACCGAGCTATAGATGTTGGAACTCGTCCAGAAAATTTTCAGAATGTATTCTTTATCTCTATAAGTGTCTATAACTTGGAAGTCTCTAAAAGTTTGAACATTTGTGTTGGATGTCAGATGTCCAAAAGAGGAAGAGGAAGAGGTCGTGGAGGTGTTCCCCCAAATCCACCACCACCGCCACCTACTATTGAGAAGCTTCTGGCAGTGCAGACACAACCTATGCAAGCTTTGGTGCAGAATCAACAGAATCATCCAATTGGTGGGGCACCGCGTGACAAGCATGGTGAATTCTTGAAGGGCCATCCCCCGGTGTTTTCTCATGAAACTGATCCACCAAAAGCAGATGATTGGCTTTGAGCAGTAGAGAAGCAACTCAACATAGCGTAGTGCAACAACCAGCAGAAGGTGTTGTACTCGTCAGGACAACTCTAGGGAGAAGCCTAGGACTAGTGGGAGGCATTCGAGTATGGATGTCCCAATAATGCTCCTCCTATCACCTAGCAGGAATTTAGAGAGAATTTTAGATCCTACTACATACCCAAAGGATTGATAGAGCTAAAGCAGGAGGAATTCAGAGCATTGAAGCAGGGATCTATGTCTGTGGCTGAGTATCATGACAAATTCACTCAGTTGTCATGTTATGCTCCGAATGAGGTGGTTGATGATGATGATAAGCAACACCGCCTTCTCAAGGGGTTGTATGATGGTCTGCAACTCCAGGTTATGTCCAATACATACCCTAATTTCTAGACACTGGTGAACCGCGCTATTGTTATTGATAATAAGCACAAAGAGATGGAGGCAAAGAAGAGAAGGCTTCAAGGACAGGCCTTTGGGAGTAATACTCATCCGCACACCAATTTGCAGCAAAGCTTCCAGCAGAGGCACCCAAGGCCACCTAATCAGTGGAATCCCAACCCAAACCAGCAGCGTCCACCGTACCAGCAGCAGAATGGCAATCAATGCCCCTAGCAGTAGAGTGGCTAGCAGACACCACGACAGGGAGCACCTAACAACACTTCCATGAAGACTAGTGCACCTAGAACCCCCAATGTATGCTATCGTTGTGGAGAAGTTGTGCATTATGCTAACCATTGTCCTAGGAAGCAGAATCAGCTAACACCCTAGGGTCAGCACAGTAATCAGAAAGGAACACCTCAAAAGCCAGCACCCAACATGGGAAAGGTGAATCACATGTCTACAGAGATGTCACTTGAGAACCAGAAGTCATGCTCGATACGTTTGATGTCAATTCCACTTTTGCCATCGTTCTTTTTTTATTCTAGAGCTTCACATTCTTTCATATTACAAGCATTTGTTAGAATGCATAGCATACCCTTTTGTGCCATGAAAAATCCTATACTAGTAAACTCACTAGGAGGTAATATGCAAGCTTCTTATCATTGTCTTCCAACTAGTCTATCTTTAACGAGGGTAGAATTCAAACTGAGCCCCATTGTGTTGAGAACATCTGGCATTGATGTGATTCTAGGTATGGATTGGATGAAGCAAAACTATGCAGTAATTCAGTGTTAGGAGAAGGTAGTTGTTATGACTGCACCGAATGGGGATAGAATCAGTGTTGATGTTGTAGTGCAGAAGCAGCCGACAGCCACAGTGAACCAGCTTGATGATAGCACCAACAAGGAGGACCCAGTAGTGGATGAGTTTCTAGATGTGTTTCCCGATGATGTGCCAGGTATGCCACCTGACCGTGACATTGAGTTTATTATTGAATTATTACTTGGAACTGCACCTACAGTTAAGCACCCATATAGAATGGGGGTTAATGAACTAGAGGAACTTAAGAAACAAATAAAGGAGTTGTAAGAGAAAGGTTTCATTTATCCTAGTTCGTCACCTTGGGGAGCACCGGTTATATTTGTTGACAATAAGGATGTGTGTAGATTATCGGTCACTAAATGAGGTTATTATCAAGAACAAGCACCCGCTACCTAGAATTGATGACTTGTTTGATCAGTTGAGAGGTGCTTGTGTTTTCTCTAAGATTGATCTTCGTTCTGGTTATCATCAGCTGAAGATTTGTGCAACTGACATACCCAAGATAGCTTTTACTACGAGGTATGGTTTGTATGAGTACACCATTATGTCCTTTGGATTGACCAATGCACCTACATACTTTATGTACTTGATGAATAAGGTGTTCATGGAATTTTTGTATAAGTTTGTGGTGGTATTTATCGATGATATATTGGTATTCTCCAAAACAGAAGAAGAGCATGCTGAACATCTAAGGTTAGTCTTGCAGAAGCTCAGGGAACACAAGTTATATGCTAAGTGAAGCAAGTGTGAGTTTTGGTTGAAAGAAGTTTCTTTCCTAGGCCATGTTGTCTCTAATGATGGAATAACAGTAGATCCAAGCAAGGTGAAAGATGTGTTGAACTGGAAGCCACTGATAGATGTGGGAGAGATTCGTAGTTTCTTGAGTTTGGCTGAATAATACAGAAGGTTCAAAGAAGGCTTTTCTAAACTTGCCAAGCCTATGACAACTCTATTGAAGAAGAATGCTAAGTTTGTGTGGTCTGAGAAGTGCCAGGCTAACTTTGAGGAATTGAAGAAGAGGTTGACAACAACTCTAGTATTGGTTTTGCCAGATTTGAGCAAGAACTTTTCTATCTATTGTGATGCATCTCGTCAAGGTCTTGGATGTGTTCTTATGCAAGAAGGAAGAGTAGTGGCCTATGCATCCCAATAGTTGAGAAAGCATGAGCTAAACTATCCTACTCATGATTTGGAATTAGCAGCAGTGGTTCATGCGTTGAAAATATGGAGGAATTGTCTTATCGGACATAAGAGTGATATCTATACTGATCACAAGAGTGTGAAGTACATTTTCACTCAGACAGATCTGAACTTGAGATAGTGTCGATGGTTGGAGTTGATTAAGGATTACGATCTGGAAGTACACTATCATCCTAGAAAGGCGAACATTGTTGTCGATGCTCTTAGCAGGAAGAGTTACACCAATGAGGTGCAAGTGGCATCTATGTCAAGTGAGTTGTATGCTGAACTTAAGCAACTAAACTTGGGTTTCATCACTAATGCAGTAGAGTTGGTGATAGAACCCACATTGGAGCTAGAAATATGCAAGGGTCAGTTATAGGATAAGAGGTTAAAAGAGATAGCAGAGAACATAGTGATTGGAAAGGCACCAGGTTTCCTTATGGATGATAATGGAACTCTGTGGTTTGGAAAAAGACTATGTGTGCCTGAGAATAAGGCTATACTTGATGTAATTCTTTGTGAGGCACATGAGTCTGCTTATTCTATTCATCTTGAGAGTACCAAGATGTACTTGGATCTGAAAGAGAAGTATTGATGGTATGGACTAAAGAGGGATGTTGCTGAATATGTTGCTATATGTGATATATGCCAAAGAGTTAAAGCTGAACATCAAAGACCTATAGGATTATTACAACCAATGAAGATACCTAAGTAGAAATGGGAAGAAGTTGGTATGGATTTCATTGTTGGGTTACCACGCACTAAGGGAGATTATGATTCAATATGGGTGATAGTGGATCGGTTAACTAAAGTTGCTCACTTTATACCGATCAAGACTACTTATAATGGACCGAAGTTGGCCCAATTATATATGGAGAAGACAGTGTGTCTGCATGGAGTTCCCAAGAAAATTATGTCTGATCAGGGTACTCAATTTACATCTCATTTTTTACAGCAAGTACATAGTTCATTGGGGATAAAGTTAAATTTTAGTACATCATATCACCATTAGACGGATGGACAAACTGAGAGAACTAATCAGATACTGGAGGATATGATGAAAGCTTGTGCATTGCAGTACGGTACAAGTTGGGACAAGAGTTTGCCTTATGCAAAGTTCACATATAACAACAGTTATCAAAAGAGTCTCAATATGGCACCTTTCGAAGCTTTGTATGCATGAAAGTGTGGAACCCTGTTGTTTTGGAATCAAATAGAAGTAACTCAAGTGTTCAGACTGAATATTTTAAGAGACGTAGAGGAGCAAGTAAGGATGATTAGAGATAACTTGAGAGTGGCGCAGTCTCGATAGAAGAGTTATGCTAACACTCGGAGAAGAGAATTGGTTTTTGAAATAGGGAATTATGTTTACCTAAAAGTGTCACCAATGAGAAGTGTGAGAAGGTTTAATATGAAAGGAAAATTAGTGTCAAGGTATATTGGGCCTTTCAAAATTATGGAGAGACGTGGAGAAGTGGCTTATCAGTTATAATTGTATGAGAGTTTGTCATGTGTACATGACGTGTTCCATGTTTCTCAATTAAAGAAGTGTTTGCATGTACCTGAAGAGCAAATACCATTAGAGGAGCTTATAGTTAAGGAAGATATCACCTATGAGGAATTTTCGGTAAAGATTTTGGAGATGGCAGAAAAGGTTACGAGGAGCCAAGTTATAAAGATGTGTAAGGTTCAGTGGAATCGGTATACAGAAGATGAGGCAACTTGGGAGAGAGAAGGGGATCTGAGAAAAACATAACTGCATCTTTTTGAGTAAGCATCGTTTGAATCTCGGGGATGAGATTCATTTTAAGGGGGTTAGAATTGTAACACTCTAAAATTGGCATCATTTTAAAATAGGTGAAAATGAGTTATTTATGCATTTTGTGAGCATTTAAACTTAGAAAAATTATAACTTTTGTTAAAATTAAAATCAACTATAAGGTCTAGCTACATGTTTGTGCATACATGCTGCTGCATATTCATTTTGTGATGATTGGGTTTGATCAAAATTTCAAAAGAAATTAAATTAGATTTGAATTTGGATTTGAAAATATGTTCAAGAAAAAGAAAAGGATTTTTTTTCTTTCTCCCTCTCACGGATTCTGTCCCGCTCGGCCTTATTTTTCCCACGCAGCCCACTGCACCGCGCTGGCCCATTTCTCCCTCCCGCAACCGTAGCCCGCTCCCTTTTCCTTTCTTTCGTAGGCCGCGGAAGCAGGCCGGCCCAGCCAGCAGTACGGGCGCCGCTCCCCTCTCATCCCTCGCTGACACCGCAGTCCCGCACCCTGTGTCACTGCCACATGAGCCTGCATGTCGGCGTTGTCCCCTACCTCACCATCGTGTCCGACCCGGACTCTCTCCGTGTAACACCCTAAAATATGCATGGTTTTAAAATAGGAGAAAATGATTTAATTATGCATTTTGTGAGCATTTAAATTTAGAAAAATAATAACTTTGGTAAAAATAAAATAAAATATAGGACTACATACATGAATGTACACACATGCTGCTGCATATTTATTTTCTGATGCTTTGGTTTGATTGAAATTTGCAAAAGAATTTGAATTTGAGTTTAAATTGAATTTGAAAATGTGTTAAGAAAAATAGGAAAAAGGATTTTATTTTCTTCTCCTTCCTTTCTCAGCTTTCGGCCTGAGCAGCCCAGCTTCCGCTCATCCTTCTCTCCCTTCACTAGCTAGCTCAACCTTAACTCCATCCCCACGTGGCCCGCTTTTCCCACGGCCCATTCCACTGGCTGGCCCAGTAGCAGCCGCGCCCGCGTCGTTCCCTTCTTCCCCACGAATGTCGCTAATAGTCTGACCCCACACGTCAGCAGCGCCTTCTTCGTCCCGCGCATATCCACGTCGGACACTGCCGCTGCCGCCCGACTCCGCTCCACCCACGCCTCATCGCCTTGCCATGTAGCCCAACTTTCCCCGGGCCTTAAATACCAGCTGCCAGCGGTTGTGCCTCCCCATCCCAAGCCTCAGAACCGCAGCCACCTCACTGAATCATTACACCGCCACAAAACCTAATGCCACCGTGCTCGCTGTCCGCTCTGCCGCATCTTGCGTCGCCTCCGTGCCGTCTCCGACCATGAAAACTACTTGGGTGAGTTCGCCATCTCCTCCTCTTGCTTCTCGAGCTCTTGGTTTACTCTGTCGTGGCCTCTAGGGCCCTAACCATGTGCGCCGATGAGTTTTTTCGCCACCGTCCATGGAAGCCGCCACGGTCGGCACTATTTTGGTTGACCGGTCCGCTCTCTCTGTCTCCCTCGTCTAATCTAAGTCGTCCAGATAAGATCCAACGGCTCATATCTCACCATACCCCTTCGGCTGACCTTTTTGCAAACAAGCCCCTAAAGTTTTCTATGTGTTAACCCATGGTCCAAAGTGTATTCCTAAAATACGTTCTCTTCTTTTGAAAATGTAGTTTCTTCGATTAGATTCAAAATTCGTTTTCATCTATTTACTGTTTTGCCACTAATCTTGTTTTAATCAAAAAATCTTCGTTTTAACTCTGATTTGATCCATTCATGTTGAGTTAGGTTCGTAATTGAGTAATCTACATGTTCATACTACTGTTAAGTATATTTTTAACTTTTCAAATTCAAGGTTAGATTCAATCTATTATTTTAATAAAGGAAATCTTGTTTAATTCATAACTTTTTCGTTTTAGCTCTGATTTTCGTGATCTTCGCGTCTGTGTGTTCATAGCGAGATGTAGATTCATTTTACAAACTTTTCATCTAGATTTTATGCTGTTGGTGTACTGTTCTAATCTATGGTCATTGTTTGCTTTGCATGATTGCTTCTAGATGCATGTATGTTGCTGTGATTATCGAGTATAGACGGTGAGCAATTCGTGGGTGATCAAGAGTACTACTTTGACAAGCAGGATTAGCAGGAACACTTTGTTCAAGGCAAGTATAGTATGAGATTATCCTTGTTTCCTATCAACTTTAATACATTTAATTCATGTTGCATGTGTCACCTTGATAGGGATTCCCTAGAATTGAACTTATACCTTGTCTCCCATGGGATATGCATTGGGTAGCTTTGCTAGTGCTTAACTAAACCATGATGTTATAACTTGACTAATGGTATATGCAATAAACATTAAAATATGACTTTTTAGCAACTTGAAAACATGGGCTGGAGTGTTTAGCTACTTTCTAAATGCTTCAGATTCCTCTCCCTAAGGACTTATCTGTAAGCGAACATCCAGAACTTACAGTACAGCTGTGAGGGCTACATGGCTCTGGCTTTAGCTCAGTATGAGGACCTTTTCTACCTTGTTAGATGTTATCTTTATGGCGTAAGAATTGCTTACTGAATCGGGTATAGGACAACCTCTACTCTTATGTCAATAGCCATGATGGAATTGTGCCATTCGACAGGGGGTTCCTATATCTATTTGCCGAGTAAATCTAATAGCCCTAACTTGTTAGATAGACCTTTGAAAGGCTTCATAGTGAACCCTGCCTGCTCACCTGAAGTGTTTTAGGAGTAATTAACCTGGGCATATGGGTATCACGACTCACAGTGAAAGTGTACAATCTCTGCAGAGTGTAAAACTGGTATATCAGTCATGCTCACGATCACGAGTGGCCTTAGACCCTTATGGAATAGATGATCACTAAGAATTATCCATTTATGCTATTCATTATTCTTGTTTACATTGATCATATGCTTACTATGAGATTAAAACAATTTGTTGCTACTCTTATGCTAAAATTGTGACAACTAAAAGCTGAATGCTGTTAAACCTGTGTCTAGCCTTTTGAGCCTCATGAACCCCATGTTACACTTGTTGAGTACGACACGTACTTACACTTGTTTATTTTCATTATTTGGATAAAAATCCCAGAAGGATAACAGATGGCTATGGTAATGACGACTTTCCTGAGGATTACTAGACTTTTGGTCAACCAGTTGACGTGTCTGTGATATGGAGCTTTCGCGAGAGATTTTTCTTTATACTTCCGCTATATTTATGTGAGACTGTCTTATTATTCGTGATGTAATAAACACTTATGATGGTACTATCTATAATTTGTCGGCTTATGTGTGTGACTGATCTCTGGACGCACAAAAGATTATGCATTCTTTTTTATCCTTAAAATCGGGTGTAACACTCCGCCGCCACTAGAGTCCTCCGCCACCACCCTACCTCTATGAGCACCTCCGAAGGACTGAGCCGACAGATCTTAAGATTCACGAAGTCACCACTGGCGCCTCGCTGTCAATGGGGACATCGTCTACCACTTAAAACATAGCACTATTAAATCCTGAAATAAATCCAGAAAAATACGAGCACCTGTGTCAAGTCGAGGACTTGAACCCAGATGACCAGGTTCCACCACAAAGAACTAACCAGCTGACCTATGATAGATTGCAGACATGTCGTCATTAGTGCTAGCGCCGTCAAACTGACACTGTCTCGCGTTGCACCAGCCCCTGCCTAGCAAAGTTAGGCGCCACAGTCCATGCTAGCGACCAAAACAAGCCACCATGCTTGGAGCAAGGCCAGGCTGCTGAAATCCCCACGCCATCCACCGCCGGACCGAGGTAGCAGTGAGCGCCGTGGTTTTGTTGTAGAACATGTGTGAACTATTGCATAGTTGCATTTGAGTTGTTTTTTACCAATGTGATTCGTTGCCTACCCATGTACGCAGTTGAAGAGCTCACAACTCGATTGACATTGGGAGAGAAACAAATGTCACCACAAATTAACCTTAGACATGGTGAGCTGATGAGTGATGGCAATGAGACTATCTCCATCAACAACACTCAAAATACAAGACACATTCGTCCTTTGGGTAGGGCTACAGGCAAAAGGTTCAAAACATATTCGGCATCTTCTCCAACAACGAGACCTAAAAGAGAATCTTTTCTGCAAATGAGTTTCTAGAAGAGAGGATGTCCATATTTGGGTTGTGCCTCTCAGGCAACCTAAAATAGGTCTTCCGTAAAGGTGCTCTGTTGAAGGCCGATTTTGAGTCTCTTGCTATCTATTTTTGGTTTGGGCGCCTATATGGATTCGGACAGTCCGACACCACCCCTGGATAGACTTTGCGTGTCCTGCTATGAGGTCTGTCTGTCTGCCCCTACCAGGGGTGGACACAGCGATGGGGCGGGGGGGGGGGGGGGGGCTCAAGCCACCCTACCCATATCGCAGCAGTGGAACCCCTGTGAAGCCTCCATGAATTTTTAGGCAAAGTTCTATAGTGTAGGGGGGCTGAGACTTAAGATCGAACAGTAGTGTTGTTCAGCCCCCTGAAATATTTTCTGGGTCCGCTGCTGGCTGCTGCTGGAACTAAACTCTGTGCATAATCACTGCTCAATTATATGCACTTCATATATAAGGTGGCTGACAGCTCCGGAAGTCAACGGGACAAGACTACACTGCGCCATAGCTCACCTGCACTGCTTAGCCCATTGGCTGGTCCGAAGAATATGCAGCCGGAGGTTGCAAGTATCACCTGCACTGCTTAGCTCATCGGGATTGGTCGTTTTTGGCTGGTGGTAGTGATAGGGTGGGGAATTTTTTAGGAGTGATCAAGGGGATAATAAGGATTATATATGGTTGGCTCATCAACTCAGTTGTTGGTTTCTTTTAATTTTCTCGTGGATATACCTGCCCAGTGCCCACAAGTTTATTTTATAGTTTGAATTCGTCCAACAACCGAGCAAACCGCAAACGTTTTCAGTAATTCAATCACGAAGTCGGCATGAGCTAGCATATATGATTGTTTCAAGGTCGCTGAGGTCTGAGGTAGGTGACCCTCGCAACTACGGTCAGCATTTGTAGGGGCGGTTGACGATGGTTTATAGAGACGATTTTGTTAGCCGTCCCTACCACACCGTCTCTACAAAGGGTTTGTAGGGACAGTTCACAAGCCGCCCCTACAACTCGATTTGTAGAGACGGCTGGTGTATATATTTTTCCAAAAAAAAATTAAAATTAAATCATCCCTACATTACATTTTCCAGCCAAAATAATTCAAATTTCAAAATTCAAATCTGACCAGAACATATATACGCATATATAATTCAAAGATTGTATCCACAAGCACAAGAATATTATATAAACCAACATTACAAGTCCAATTTACAAGAACGTATATAATTCATCGTTACATAGACATAATTCATAAGTCCAATTCGTTCCACAAGTCCAAACCGTCCAACAAGGTAAGACCAATGTCAAATTCGATACACATTGTTATCAACGGCCTAGAGCTAGCCTTTCCATCTCACGAAGATGTTGATACTAAGGATGCCTTCCTAACTCAGATTTTTTGTCATGGTAATTGCCTCTTACATGTATAATCTGGTCCAATATGAAAGTGCAAAAGTCACCGATGAGCTCCAAGAGGTTGTCATCTTTGTGTGGGTCAGCTCTCATTCCTTTCTCTTCTTGCCAGTACAATAAAACAAGTTGGGGTGTTATAACATATGCGAACATCTATAAAAACAGTGAGCATCAAATTTTAAATTTAAATTTCAAAAAATACTTGACTATCATGCTGTCTCACTACACCCTTTTTTTTTATCATCGAGACATAAATTAATCCGATATAATAGCAATAGATCACAAAATGAGTAAAAGTAAAGGCCTCAGAAACATGTCAATCATCATTTGATCATGAACTTGGAGCATAAAGACATTATAACAGAGAAGTGCGAGAAGGTAATGTAGGCGCGGCCGATAATGATGTCAAATTCCTCATAAGTTCTTGATCATCAGCTCATATTCTAGATAATATATGAAGTTGGACAATTTCATCATAGGCAAAAATAGAGGAGAGGAGAGTTGGCCAAAAAATAAATAACCGGTGCTTGCCAAAAAAATAGAGCAACTGCTGTGAAACATAGAATAGAGGAAAGCAACTAGTGCTTGCCAAATAAAATAGAGCAGCCGCTACCTGCCCAAAAAAATATAGCACCTGCTGCTTGCCAAAACATATAAGAGAGGAAAGGAGAGTAGGAGTAGTACAAGTAGAGGAGAGGAAAGTAGCAGTAGAAGTAGTAGGATAGGAGATGAGGGGAGAGGAGAGTAGTAGTAGTAGTAGTAGTAGTAGTAGTAGAGGAGAGGAGTAGTAGAAGTATTAGTAGTAGAGGAGAGGAGAGAAGTAGAGGAAAGTGAGAAGAGGAGAGGGGAGGAGAGTAGGACAAAAAAGCATCAACTACTGCCATATATAGTCACAGAAAACAGCAGTAGCTGTTGCAAAGGATATGAGAGCAAAGGAGAGGAAAAATAGTAAGTTAACTAAGGATATAACACATAGTAATGCATAGTACCAGGGATATAACACATAGGGATCAGGTTCACACTTAGCTGAATATTCAGTACAAGGAATCATTGCTGCACAAACAAGCTAATTAATATTTAATACACAGATAGGTGGCTAATGAGCTAAACCAACTTAAATGTCTGACTTAAAATTTTAGTTTCATGACTGACTCAAAATAATTTGAACAAGGCATTAGCATAGCAGTAACATGGCTGACTCAAAATTTTATTTTCATGATTACAAGATACACATGCTTAGACTTGATAGTTTAGCAACCATTCAGAAAGATTACCAATACTGCACAAGCACATACATTTAGTTGAGATAAATATAATTTGAACTAGTCATTTCTATTTTAGATATTAACCTTAAATGTACCCAAGATATTGACCACAGTAACATTCGGTTATCCACTAGTGCCGAAACAGATGATACGTTTGAGGCAACAGCATGCAACAAGCTCATATTCGTCCTTTCATTGTAATCTAACTGTGTAAAAGAATGCTCTGTTCTAACTATCATATATTCATCCACCACAAACATGCAAACAATCGACAAATTCATGTTAAGGAGCATGCTCTGTTCTTCCTAAGTGGAGCAAGAATGGTGGACCAGGGGTTGGGGCATACTTGCAGAAGACACGGAGGAGCAAGGGGTGGCGGGCACGGGGCGGGGGAGCGCGCGCCGACGCCGGACGCACAGCCACCTGGGCAGGCCCTCAAGGGGGACCGGTGGAGCTCGAGGTCAGAGAAGGCACCCGCATCAGAAGTCAAGGTCATAGATGGGGAGAGCGGACGCCAGAGTGCACGGCCACCGAGGAATGCACGGCCACCGAGGAATGGGCGCACAACTGCTGGGGAGGGAGGGAGGGAGTGTAACACCCTAAAATTTGCATCATTTTAAAATAGGTGAAAATTCACCTTAACTCCGATTTAATCTGTTCAAGTTCTGTTAGATTCGTAATTGCATAATCTACATGTTTATACTACTGTTAAGTATGTTTTCAACTTTTGAAATTCGAGGTTAGATTTAATCTATTATTTTATTAAAGAAAATCTTGATTAATTCATAATTTCTCCATTTTAGCTCTGATTTTCATGATCTTCGCGTCTGTGTGTTCGTAGCGAGACATAGATTTGTTTTACAAACGTTTTATCTTGATTTTATGCAATTGGTGTACAGTTGTAATCTATAGCCTTTGTTTGCTATGTATGATTGCTTCTGGATGCTTATATGTTGCTGTGATTATCGAGTATAGACGGCGAGCAATTCGTGGGTGATCAAGAGTACTACTTTGACGAGCGGGATCAGCAGGGACACTTTGTTCAAGGCAAGTGTAGCATGGGATCATCCTTGTTTCCTATTCACTTTAATATAATCAATCCATATTTGCATGTGTCACCTTGATAAGGATTTTCTAAAATTGTACTTATGCCTGGACTCCTATGGGATATGCATTGGGTAGCTTTGCTAGTGCTGAAACAAACCATGATCTTGTAACTTGACTAAAGGTATATGCAATAAACATTAAAATATGACTTTTTAGCAACTTGGAAAAAGGAGCTGGAGTGTTTAGCTGCTTTCTAAATGCTTCAGATTTCTCTCCATAAGGACTTATCTGTAAGTGATCATTCGGGACTTACAGTACAGCTGTAAAGGGCCACATGGCTCTGGCTTTAGTCAAGTATGAGAACCTTTTCTAGCTTGTTAGTGGTTACCTTTATGGCATAAGAGGGGCTTGCCGAGTCGGGTATAGGACAGCCTCTACTCTTATGTGTATAGCTGTGAAGGAATTGTGCCATTCGATAGGGGGTTCCTATATCTGCTTGTCAATTGGAAACCTAGCGGCCCTAACTTGTTAGGCGAACCTTTGAAAGGCTTCATAGTATACCCTGCCTGCTCACCTTGAACGTATTTTGGCAGTTATAAACCTAGGCATATGGATATCATGACTCACAGTGAAAGTGTACAACTTTTGCAGAGTGTAAAACTATTATAACTGCCGTGCTCACGGTCATGAGCAGCCTTAGAACCCTTATGAAATAGATGATCACTATTAATTAATTGTTTTTCTATAGATTACTCATGTTTATATTGATCATGTGTTCTACTTTGGGATTAAAACAACTTGTTGATACTCTTATGCTAAAATTATGATAACTAAAAGCTAAATGTTGTTAAACATGTGTCAAGCCTTTGAGTCTCATGAACCCCATGTTACACTTGTTGAGTACGAGATGTACTTATGCTTGTTTATTTTTATTATTTGGATAAAAATCCTGGATGGTTAATAGATTGCAATGGTAATGATGACTTTTCTGACGATTACTAGACTTGTGGTCAACTAGTTGACGTCCTTGTGCTATGGAGCTTCCACGAGAGAGTTTTCTTTATACATCTACTATATTTATGTGAAGACTATGTCATATTATTCATGATGTAATAAACACTTGTGATGATACTATCTATAATTTGTCGGCTTATGTGTGTGACTGATCTCTAGGTGCACATAAGATTATGCATCCATTTTATCCTTAAAATCGGGTGTGACAGGGAGCGTGCGGTCGACGCCGCCTCAAACCCTAGCCAGCGGGGATCTGACCGCTGGGGAGAGAGGAAGTGCCGACGTCGCCTCAAACCCTAGCCAACGGGGATGTCAGCCGGGGAGGGAGGGAGGGAGCGTGCGGTCGCCACCGCCTTAATCCCTAGCATGCAGGGATCTGACCGCTTGGGAGAAAGGAAGCACTGCTGCCACCTCAAACCCTAGCCGACGGGGATATCAGCGGGGGAGGGACCGCCAGAGACGGGGGGAGGGAGCGCGTGGCTGGCGGCGAGGGAGCGGCGGCACCAAAAAATCCGACAGCCTGACGACGTCCAAACAGATAATAGGGCCCAGGACTTAGCTAATTTTCTAGCTCACGCACCCCTTTCCTCTTATACGGGGACCCATTTGTAGGAGCGGTTGAAATTATGAGCCGCCTCTACAAATCCATTTGGAGGGGTTGTTCCTGATCCAGCCGCCCCTACAAATATTTTACAATTTTTTCAATTGTTAATTCTGTATATTATATATTATAAAGACACAAAGTTAATTAATTTAACATTTTTTATTATTCTATATATGTATAAATATATGTATAGTAACAATTTGTTGATATATATATATAATTCTATATTTTCTTCTTTACCAAAAATTTAAAACAGATTTTAAAAATTGAAAATTTGAAATTCAAAACTTTGAATAGAATTTTAGGATACTAAATGACCTCAAATAAAAATGTGGTAAACATCAAAGTTGTATAACTCATCAAGATGTACGACTTTTGTTTTGGTCATCTTTTCATGTAACAAATTTTAAACAATTCAAATTTTGAATCTCAAAAAACTACAACTTAAAACCAGATTTTGAAATACTAAATGATCTCAGCTGAAAAAGTCATGAATATAAAAGTTGGTGAACTCATCAAGATCTATAACTTTTATTTTAGTCATCTTATCATGTGACTTTGTTTGAACGATTCAAAATTTAAATTTTTTAAAATGACAACTTGAAACAATATTTTGGAATAGTATATGATTTCAAATGTAAAAGTCGTGAATATAAAAGTTTTTGAACTCATTAAGATCTACAACTTTTATTTTGGTCTTTTCTTCATTTGATAAAGTGTTAGCAAACATTGTTCATAAATTGACATCTCTCGTCCAGTTTCATAAACTTTTTCCGAGATTCATGAATTTGTGACCAATATTTGCTAACATTTTATCAAATGAAGAATTAACTAAAATAAAAGTTGTAGATCTTGATGAGTTCTACAAGTTTTATATTGATGACTTTTTCTGTTGAGATCATTTAGTGTTTTAAAACCTGGTTTGAAGTTATAGTTTTTTTAAATTTAAAATTTGAATTGTTCAAACAAAGTCAAATGAAAAGATGAACAAACTAATAGTAGTAAGAACACAACAAATGGTTAGAGCATGATTTTACAAAAGTTTAAGAAAAAACATCCCATTTGAAGTTAGTATGAGGGAGAAAGAATGGTCACAAGTTGTAGCCGGGATTAAAAAGAGAAATCACACTTGTGTTCATCACAACATGTGATGAACACAAGTGTGTTTTCTCTTTTTAATCTATGGGTAAAACATGTAACTAGTCTTTCTCCCTCATAATAACTCCAAATGTGATGATTTTTCCTAATTTTTTTCTAAAATCATACTCTATAAAATTATTGTGGTCATCTTCTCATGTGACTTTGTTTGAAAAAAATCAAATTTTAAATTTCAAAAATATGGAAACATGGAACAACAAATTGAAGGAGCATATGGTTTTAAATAAAAAAATTCATGAACATAAAAGTTGTAGAACTCATCCATCTCTACTACTTTTGTTTTGGTCATATTTTCATGTAACTAAATTTGAACGATTGAAATTTTGAATTTCAATAAATGATACATTCAAACAAAATTTTGAGATACCAAATGATTTGAACTTAAAAAGTCATGAACATAAAAGTTGTAGAATTCATCAAGACCTATAACTTTATTTTAGTCATTTCTTCATCCGATAAAGTGATAGTAACATTGTTCACAAAACTTATATATCTCTCATATACTTTATAAAACCATATGAGAGATATGTAAAATTTATGAACAATGTTCTTATCATTTTATCGGATGAACAAATGACAAAAATAAAAGTTGTTAGATCTTGATGAGTTATACAACTTTTATATTCATGTCTTTTTCTGCTGAAATCATTTACTCTTTGAAAATGTTGTTAGAAATTGCTATTTTATGAATTTCAAAATTTGAACTTTTTAAATTAAGTCACATGAAAAGATGACCAAAATAAAACTTGTAAATCTTGATGAGTTTTGCAACTTTGATGTTTACAACATTTTTATTTTAGGTCATTTTCTGTCTTAAAATTCAATTCGAAGTTCATAAATTCAAATTTTTAAATTTAAAATATAAATTTCTTTTTTTTTAAAAAAAAGAAAATGTATCATTATATATATATATATCAGTAAGTTGTTTTTTAGTTGTACGGGTAAAGATAGCAAATTGTTTTTAATATATTTATATATACATTTATAAAAAATATGCAAAACTAATATTTAAAAAAATACGGAAATATTTGTAGGGGCGGCTAGTGATTGAGTCGCCCCTACAAATCGCAACAGTGAGAGAGGCTGGTGACTAAGCCGCCCCTATAAATCAACCCATTTGTAGGGGCGGCGCCTACTGTGCCATTTGTAGGGGCGGCTAGTCTCGTGGTTCCCGAGCATGTCAACTGAAAGGGGCGGTTCTATCACCAGCTGCCCCTGCAAAAAATTATGCCGTTGCTACAAACGTTTTCTGTAGTAGTGCCTTATGATTGTGAATGGGCAACACCTTCCCTAGCAGAATACTTGGGAACAGTTTGAACAAAATCTCTGTCTATTCACTTGGTCTCGCTTTGTTGTTTTTACTCGAAAGACTTGTTTGTACAAAGGAAAAAAAATGCGGCGCAGTTTACAGGCCCGGTTGATTTGGACATGGTAGGCGTATATTCTTGCTACCACTAATAGAGCGCACGTGCTCGTTGTTGTATGTTGAGGATAGCAGCTTTACTAAGTAGTATGTATTTTCAAAAAAATTAAGTAGGCCTGGTTGGAAGCCAGCACGTGTACTCAAGGCAGTGCGGCAGGATACAATGTTAAAATGACACTATAAAATCATCCATACAACCACTTAAATATTATTAGATGTTTTAAGGGCTACAGTATAGTTGTATAGTTGAGGGGCTATGTATTCAATCATTGATATGCTAAGGGTTATATAAATGTTCCAACTTTTACTGACTCACCGCTATGTCAGCACCCATGTAATATGCCACTAAGAGAAATCGCCTTCAAAACTGTCTCAGAGAGTTATTTAGACGGTTTTTAATACTTTAAGGTGTAGAATATCTGATTTTATATAGGTAAGAGGTGAAGTAGACAACCATCAATAGTAACTAGGATTAATGACATGTTTGGATGTATAGGGCTAATTGCTAGCTAGCTATTTTTTTTAGCTCTAGTGCATCCAAACATGAAGCTAATAGATGCGCTAGCTAATTTGTTAGCCAAGCCTATAACTAGTTGTTAGCCAACTAGCTAGTCAATCTCAGCTAATTTGTATTAATTTTTAGCACCAACTAGTAACTACCACTAGCTGATCTAAACATGCCAAAAGTAGACCTAAGCAAAATGACAATATAGCATTAGACGTAAGGAGTAGAGAAGGAAATATTTTGTCACAGGAGAACATTTTTTGGAAGAGCCAACAACAAGAGCATCTCGGGCATATAGTAGTAGATAAGAAGTATTTTACAATAATATAAAAGGCAAAACAAAACAACAACCTCACCAAGGAGGCAACAACAAAACTACCGCGCAAGAAACACAATATCAATGATCCTCAAAAGCATTCGCTATCAAACTTCACTCTACATGTCACAGAGAACCAGCGGGAGTATGTTTTCCACAATGATGCGTACAAGGAGGGGAACGATGTCTAAAGATGCCATCAACGCCGAATAGAGAACCAATGTTTTTCAACCAAATTGCTAGAGGGTAAGGGGGCCCTTGACAATACCTCCAATGAGGGGCGTGCCACCAAAAATGTCACCATTGTCGGTCAAAACCAAGGGCATAGAAGGGCCTTCGCTCCACAACCCTCGACACCCAGGCCCAAACCAGCCACATCGTGGATGACCATAGCAAACCGCCACTAGTAGGAGATCGTGTGGCACCGATGAAGTCACAGGCTTGTTTGACCTACTACTGCCATGCCAACCCATCCTGCATGGCACCAGGCATCGTGGGAAAGCCGCAACTTGTTCCTGCACTATGCAAAGAGTGCCGATGTTGTTGCACATCGATGCCCCTCAAGTTTATAGAGAAGCTACGAGCATCCCCGCATAAATTGTCGTCTGCAATAAGTCGCCATTCGTCGTTGGCTCTTGCTCGGCTAACGACGCCAGCCAAGGCCCGGGCGCAAGAAGACAAGCCCCTGGCTACCGATGCTCGGGGGCTCCCTAGCGCCGTTCCCCAGGCGTGGCCCTACCAACTGCTCCCCCAATAGGGTCATGTCCGGGGCGCGACATAAGAAGACAAAGCTTTCACTCGGCCTCCCGGGGCCTCGGGGGCTTCGGGCCCGCATGTCAGCCCCTGAAGCCGACTTTCTTCGCCACCAAGAAGACTCTAGAAGGTCCACCCGGGGAGGCCAGTCCAAGCCGACACAACCTGACATGCAGAGTGTCAGAACAGAGCAGCCGAACGATGCCCAAGGCTTCTTCGGCACCAAGACATCACCACGGTCCACGGCGTACCGCTGCAAGACCCTCCTGGACTCCGGCGCATGTAGACCATAGACTAGTTCCCCCAAACCACTATGTACCCGAGCTATCTCGTTATATAAGGAATAAGGCCGGACCTAGGAGGGAGGGAGGATCCTAGATCGATCACCAGACACTCCATTCCATTCCATCCACCTCCGCTCCGCATAGGGAGCAGGGCAACCTGGAGAGGGGCACCAAGAGCTCCTCCTCCGCATCCCGTCGTCTTCCTCCTCTTCGACGAGGAGGAAGGCTCCACCGGCAGCGAGACAACCTTAGGATTAGCACCAAGCTAACCTCCTACCAAATCTCTCTCTACACTCTGTTGTAACCCCCCGATTTGGGGTGCTCTTGAGTATAAGGATCACCAGCTGCTGGACGTAGGGACCGAATTGGCCCCAACTAGGATAAACCATTACGTCTTCTCTACGAGATTCTTGTGTTCCTGAGTCCACCCAAGCCACCGGAGACCCATACTCTGACACCGACTCGAACAACAATGCTTGCCGCGGTTTCGACCACGCGACAACTTGCCAAATGTATGTCAATTTTTTTGCCCAACTTTTCCTTGCCAAATCTTTGGCACGGCAAAATTTGGCCACAAACCAAGCAGGCCCTAATTTTCTTCAAAAAATGTAGTCTATATGCTGGTGTTCTATTAGGAGTTATTTGGATCTTATCAATAAGCACAACTACCAGCAATAAAGTAATAGGAACATAAATAAACAAGTTTCAAATAACTCTAAATAGATCACAAACCAATAGATAGCATTTTAGAGAAATGGGTACTAGTTTGATATTTTTCTGAATTTAAAGAAAATAGTTATGAATTTAGAATTTTTGGAGATAAAGCTATATTTTAATTATCTTTTTAGAAAATAGAAAACCACCTTTAAGAATAGGAAGAAGACTAAATTTTTCTGGTTTTGATAGTTGGTTATCTGATTTCATAACTCCTACCGTGAAAGTTGAAGGTTGAAGAATAGACTTTACCCTAAAATTTTTGATTGGTTTTGCATAGAAACTTAAAAAGAAAGAAAGAAAGAAAAAAAAGAAAGAGACCCGAGATATATCTTGTGATATATCCTGTGTTGGATACCCAAGACTAGGAGAAAACCATACTGACATTTTGAGCTCCACTCTTATAGACACGGACGCAAATAAATAATTGTCTATTGATTAGGAAATATCACAACATACAAATGCATTTTAAGGATTGTTTTTACGCCTCAACTTAATGCTACTCTAGCGACATGACAGAATAAGCTTAGAGTTTATTTGGTTCAACTATAAGTTATGAAAAAGCTATTGTGAGCTGTGAGTTTTGTAAAAGCTACTACGAGCTATATGTTGTGGAAAAGTTGCAAATTGTTTGGTTGAAACAACTATGAAACCACCTCTATTTATATCTCTGTCAACACGGTTGTGAAATATCTCACTATTTTCACCCATTTGGAAAAACAGAAAGCCAAAAGTGAAAAGAAAGGTCCAAGATGCTTCAAAAATTGTACTGCGTGAAAGCAGCAGGTTCTAAAAAAGTACCTTCAGGTTCCACCCATTTGGTTGACATTATGTTTTTTTTTTTTTTTTTTTGCATTGGTCACTTTTAGTATCATTGTTTGGATTGACCCCTTGAAAAAAGAAATCACTGCACCTTGTCTTCTATGGACATAGAGAAACTTTCTTCTTATGCTTGACCTTTTCACAGGTTATGGCTTGATTAGTTTTACCCTCCTTTGTTTTGAACGTTTTGTATGTGAACGACCGAGCATGTGACCATAGAGGGATGAGGAGGTGAATGGGATCTAAATAAAAATTATCGTCAAGAACTTAGCCTATATCCAAAAATCAACCCTGAGCGCTTTCTTACCCCAACCCTAGATCACACAAGCCAACAGATGACAAGATAACCTATAGAAGTTCATAGATGGCAGGGAAACAACACGAAGGAAATACGAGCAATAAATGAGACAAAACCTGCACGCTCTATGAAATCCGGCCAAGTTGTTTTGCAACATGGCTAGACACACCATTTGTGAAATCCGGCTATGCTGGTTCTGCAACATGGCCAGGCCGGTTCTATAGTTTTCTACAGCCTGAGCCAAGGAAGAAAAATGCAAAACTCTATCAAACGAAGTCCAATTGAGTTGAAACTTTGCACACACCTTCTCTATGAGGAAGTGAAGATATCTGCAAAGTTTCAACTTTGAAAGATCAAAACTTGTGTATCAGATCTAAAAAGAGGCTCTCAAAAATGGGGTTTTCTCCAATTTCAAACAAAGTTGTTTTCTTGGTGTTCGTGCTAAAACTAGTTGAACAAGTGGCTAGATGTGTGAAATGTCTTTGTTTAGTTTTGGTAATTGAGTGACAACCTATGTAGACTAATATGTGTTTATGTGAGATACACAGGTAATTAGTCCACAGGTACACTTGTGTGAGCAATTCATGCCATAGAGGTGAAATGGCTTGAAAATGTTGCTAGGCTCACACATGTGATGAAGGAGCTCATTGCATATGAGATATGACATTGAGTCATGTGACTAAGGTGGAGAAGATCAAGACAGGACTTGGCTTGATGGATCGGTTGCAAGCGTGAAGGGCAAGTTGGAGGCTTTAGAGCGATGGACCACATGACAGTGAAGCTTGAGCAAGACTTGGCGCTAATGGACGAAGGCAACGGGGTGAAAAGCAAGTGAAGTCAAGATAGATGAACCAATAAGGTCATGTGATGATATGAAGTGGATCATATCATTTGTGATATGGTTGGTGCATGTGTTGTATCAACACCGGAGGAGATGGAATGGAATGCGCAAGACAAAAGTATAACCTATAGGGAATTTCATTTAACCGATCAAAGGTTATGTAGAGAAGTGCATTACCGGATTTAGGATAGATGGCCATACTATCAAGAGGGGCAAACCTATTTGCATATCGGTCATTTAGTGCCACTTGTGCGATCTAACATTGAATACGTGTTAGGATCGAGTGGCGTGGTGAGAGAAAGTAAAAATCCCTTGAAAATACTTTGGAAAATGCTAACGCACGTACACATATGTTGGGACACAATGATGTTAGCACATGGAAGCAAGGGTGTTGAAGTTGGGCTTGAAAAGATGAAAAACGAGCTCAGGACCCTACTGTTCATGGTCCTAAGGATGGTCCTGAGGCTGAGTCCGGAGCTCCGGACTTGGTCCAGAGCTAGGGTTTGAACCATGTCCTCTGGGTCCAGAGCTAGGGTCCGGACCATGTCCTCTGAGTCTGAAGCTTAGGACTCTGGCTCAGGACTTGGTCTGGAGCTAGGGTCCGAACCATGTCAAAAATGGATTCCATGCATCAGCGGCCATGAGCCCTTCACGAAGTTGCTACGCCTCAACGCAAGCTCTCCGATGATGCCATGTGCCACCCTGAGATCCTCACTCGGAGTTTTGAGGCACAAACCTGGCAAACCTACCACCCGCGGTTGTGAGGCCTAAACCGCCAAACCCACTTGGAGTCGCGCTACACCTCTCCATGATGTCGACGCGTGTCCCGCTCGTCCTTGACCGTCCGAACACCAAGTGCTTGCGCGTCTGCCTTGACTTGGTCCAATCACCGTCTTGACTTCGATCAGTACCATCTTCATCACCATCCTCGCATGTACACTAGCTTGTTTGTCAACATGTCTAAGCGCTAGCTGTCCATAGTCCATCCTCCGGCCCTCGGTTCCTCAGTCCAAGACTTCACGTCCACCCTTCACCGCTCCCGGTCCATTGCGTATGGACTCCTGGTTTACCTTCTCCATTGCCGTCGACCGTCTTAACTCTCAATACCTGCACATCACAAGCTAAGAGACATATTGCACACACAACTCACGCCATGGTTAGTCTGAAGCACACTGAACTGAAGCTTCGATCCCACTTGACAACCACTCATGACTCACACATGGGCACATATCCACCATGTGTTTGCAGTATGCATTTGTGGTGCTATCATCAACTTTGGTACATTTCTTCGTGATAATAAAATCTGCAATTTTTTAAATTAACTAGTAGTAAATAAGAAACGTTGGCTAACATGCATGTTTGGCCCATTCTCCGCGACCGAGACGATTCATCTTCCTACACCAGTTATGGATCGGAGCGAAATATGGCGATCCATTATCTTTAGGCCTTATTTGGTTCCAATTAATTGAGAGGAATCAGAAAACAATCCAATAATAAAATGAAAAGCACTTTCTAGATATTAGTTTCAATTCATGAGATCTAAATAGACCCTTAGAGATGAAATATATATATATATATATATATATATATATATATAACAAAGCCACAACAGCGGTTGAGTACAACAGTCTTGCAGTGGCCGGAATAAATTTTTCTTTTTCTAAAATATAATCTTACGTTTAGTGAGAGAAAACCATCCAAAATCTCAAGCAACTTTTCATATATAGTAGGAGTATAATGAAAAAAAAACAATGAACACAAACTATAAAGATACAGGGTGGATCCTTATAACCATATAAACGACGTGACATAGGAAGACAACTCCCCACTCCGATCCCGTGGCCGAGACCACGCACATTTGGCATGCAGGAGTCGCATGCTGAGCAGAACACTACTGGATGGTGCACGCTCCTTCATGTGACCTTTCTTCGTAGCAGCCGTAGTAGGGGTACCTGCTGGGGCACCCGTTGTAGTAGCCGTAGGGGTAGTTGCTAGGCACGGTGCAGGGGTCGTAGTAGCAGCCGGGGCTGGGCTTGCAGCGGCTGCAGGAGCAGCCCTTGCCGAGCCACGCCTCGCAGGCCTTCTCGCACTTGTCCTTGCACTTCTTCTCGCACTTGTCCTTGCACTCCTTGCAGCAGGCGATCTTGTCGCACTTCTCCTTGCACAGCTTCTCGCACGCCTCCTTGCAGGGGTCCTTCTTCTCCTTGGGCTTGTCGTCCTCCACGCTGACGATGGTCGCCTCGAAGCACTTCTTCTTGAGCCTCTGCACGATGCGGACCGGGTCGACCGTCCCGACCACCGTCAGCGTGCACTTCTCGGTGTCGATCTCCATGGACTTGATTCCTGGATGCATGGTGGTCATATCGTCATACATGGCATAAGCCTAGCTAGCAGCTAGCTCTTCTGTCATTAATCCGTGGACCGGTATATATACATTGTTCATTAGATAGAAAGATAGATTGGTACCTTGGTTCTTGGAAACAATTGCTAGGATCTCACTCTTGCATTTTGCGCCAATAAGGTCAGCTTTGAGAACTATCTTCTGCAACAATATAATTAGCAACCAGCAACAGCAAAACATTCAATACGAATAATGATCCATGGCCACAAATTCGGAGTTGATCTACAGTAGAAAATAAAGATATTACTATCACAAGAACGGAACCTTAGACATTGTGATCGAGATGATGACACCCACACCCCTGGGTTGGAAGGGATAGCAGACTGCTGCGTGTGTGTCGGGAGGAGACGGCTCTGCTGGTAGGGCGTAGCACTGAATGTTCTATGCGAAATCTATGTCCAATCCTAAGCTGTTTATAGACGGCAATCCTGGAAGTCAACTCGGCGAGACAACTGCTACTGTCAACACGCCATTGGATGGGACCTGGTCGTAGGATTGTAGGAATGATATACGCACACTTGTGATCCACAATTGCAGTGCAGGAGTTATCATAATGCTGTTTCTGAATGCAGGAGGTTGCAACTGTCTGCTGCACTGGTTAGTCAATTCCCTTGCACTGAGATGTCACTGACTTAGCTCATAAGGATTGGTCGGCTTTTGCAGGTACACATGTTAGTGCAACTGTCTGCTGCACTGGTTAGTCAATTCCCTTGCACTGAGATGTCACTGACTTAGCTCATAAGGATTGGTCAGCTTTTGCTGGTACACATGTTAGTTAGGATAAGGAATTTTTAGGGAGTAAATAATATGGTTCCCTCATCAAACCGGGTCCGTGTACACGTTGTTTCTTGTTTGTGGAAATGTCAGCCCAATGCAAAGGGTTGTTTTAGTTTGAGTTCACCCAACAACACCCCAACAGACATTTTTAGTTATCAGAAAGTTGGGGGATCGGACACGCATATCCTCCAGTTTACTAAAATATGTGATCCTGATCACACGCACCTTCCCTGGAAGCGTACTTGCAAAGACTAGGAATAATTTCTAAACTTGTTCGCTTGGTCATGGTCACACACTTGTTTCATTTTATAAAAAAAGACTAATAAATTCTTCCCTAGAAGAGGTAAAACTATATTTCATTTTTTTGGAAACATCAAGGCAACCAAACTAAGCTATTTTCTATTATTTCTCTTTCAGGATATGTATAACTCAATAAAATCTCAAAGACAAAGAGGTTGACATGATCTTTTGGTAAGAACTCTAAAATGGTTGCATCCAGTGGAGCATATAAGAAATAGGGGAATTTTGCTGTGGGACACTGAAGAAACAGGAAATTGGCCAGAAAACACCGCCAACATCGAAATTTGCCAATGGACATTATAAATTTGTGATTCTTGGCCGAGAGACGCCGCGTTGATTATTTTATTTATTTTTCAGTTTCGAGGAGAGAGAAGGCAGAAGAAATGTCTAAACTGCCCTCGTCCTCAACCTCTAGTTTTCACCGGCTATTCGAACGCAGGCAGCTTTGGTTCCCACCTCGTCCATCTTGACCACCGCCGTGTGCGCAACCTTGGACAGGAACGTCGGCCCCCGTGTAGTGCCGGTGACTACTTGGTCTCCATCGTCCCCCTTGCACATGCCACTCAGGTCGGCAGCCTCCAGCGAGAACGGCAGCGAGAGGCCCAGCCGACTGAGGTCGCCCTTGAGGTCACCCCAGCTGAAGGTGATTGCGAACTTGGGCAACTTGATGCTGACAGGCCTCTCCTTCATCTCGGCCAATATGCCATACAGGTATGCTAACGACGAGGTGACCATGTCCACCATGGTCGAGAGGCCGTCACGCGTGTCCGGGAGGAAGAAGAACAAGGAGTACTGTTGCATGCTCCCATTGGCCTCCGTCGGGGGCGTGGCCTTGGACTCTGCGGCTACCTGCCCGCGGCGGCGCTTCAGCTGGCCACCACAAGCAGGCCACGCGGCCGCGCCTGCCAGCTCTAGCCCCGGCCGCACGTGCCGCGGGAGAGGCCGCCATGGCCGCGCACCTGCAGGCTCTGGCGCCCAGCCAGCTCGCCGCCCAGCTCCAGAGAGGCCGCGCCCGCCCAGCTCCGGCGAGGGCAGCAGGGCCGCCCGCGCCCGCCGTGCCTGTCCTCCGGCCCCGGCCTCGCGCAGGAGTCCAGCCGATGCCACGCGGGAGGAGCCAGCTCCGCCGCCGTTCTCGCCATTGCCGCCAGCTCTGGCGATCGCGAGGTCCCGGCCATGGCCGAGCCAAGCGCGAGCGCCCGTGCGCCCTCCCCGCGCACAAACGGGCAGGCACGCTGCCGTGCTGTGCCGAATCGAGCTGCGCGAGGTCTACCTCGGACTACGCTGCTAGGGCGGCGAAGGCACGCACAGCCGTCAGATGCAGCGCCGGCGATCGAAGGACATGGACGGACCTCTCATCGGGTGGAGTCTGGAGGAGGAAGATGACCACGAGGGCAATATGGTCTTTTCACTGCCCTTTCTCACTCCCAAACTGTGAAAATTAATATTTTAATTGCTGCGATGTCTGGTGGCAAAGAAACGCGATTTTATAATGGTATTGGGCATATTTCTGAGTTGGCGGTGTCTACCAGCAAATACCACGTTTGTCTGATGTCCCACGATAAAATTCCCCTAAGAAATAACATCTAACAAAGCACACCCCTGTCCCTATCATATACGCAGATCTTTTATGTGATTTAGGACTTGTTTGAGATTGCTCCACAAACTTCATTGTGGAGAAGCTCCACAAATTAAAAAAAAACTAAAGTTTCTAGAGCACCGTTTAGATGCTCTCGTAACTTTACCTTTTTTTCCTAGAGCAGAATTGTGTGGAGCTACATTTGTTTGGTAGAAAAATGTGAAACGGACGTGAAAAACATGGAGCAAAGCAGTACCAGACATAGCCTTAACTAAGCACACCTCTGCACAGCATCAATGATTGGTAGATGGTGGTCAAACTTCACTGGCAACCGCGTTAGTTTGAATATAGTATTCATATGGAAACTAACGCATTACTCATTAGTTTGCTCGTGGTTTGTGGAATATATGTGGCAAAAGTGACGTGTAGCATTCTTGTTGTTCAACTCTAGTTAAGATTTCGTAAAAGGACCACGGTCCATACAATATGCTTACGACAACATGTGGGGAATTCGGTTGAACAAAATCAATATTCAAACAAAGTAATGACTAGAACACACAATTAATCAAGTGACAGAATGAAACGGAAGCATATATGAAATTGAAAACAATGTTCAAACGAAGCCAAATAAAATCATGTATGAGGCATGACAAGCTACTCCGCAAAAAGTTCAAATTCATCTGTGTCACTGAAAATGGGACAGTGGCAAAATGTTCAAATCCCCATACAATGTACACCAAAACTTTGTGAAACTAGATTTGTTGCATAAGTGTAGAACCATACATATGAAGAACTTCATAAACTGGGTTCTTGCCTGAGACCTCTTCATCTCTTTTTTTTAGATAATGAGACCTCTTCTTCTCTCTTCTTCTTTTTTACATAATGAAACCTCTTCTCTAACTATGAACCCTTGATTCAGCATTCGGCAACATTGGTGATTGTTGTTGTCATCGTGCATGACGATGCAAGTAAGAATACTCATGACGCGAGATTAGAACGCTGGAGTGGCTCTGGTAGTTGAAAACTCGCTCTTTCATTCTAGCTTGGTGACGGTTCAAATATAGCAGCAGCAGTCCAGCATTTCCTGCCTATATATGAGATCAGCTCTACTCACTGTATTCTGCATAGCTCCAAGAGAAGGCAATAAGTTTAGCAGTAATTGCAGGGGCGGAGCCAGGATTCAGATATGGGGGGCCGGACACTCACTAAGTGTCGACAAAAAATATATGGTGCCCTCGCTAAATGTTGATGTCGGATTAAAAATTGCGGAATTTGATGTTGGTTTAACCTCTTCATCTTAGGAAATGATATTCCCCCCCTCCTGGAATATGTAGTGCATTATAAATTTTAAAATTTCTACTAAAATATAATGCATTCTACATGGTGTCAATGCTTAGATTGGATAAAGATTGTTAAAAAGGATACCAATTTGAGAAGAAACATCTTAAATGGGGAACTGTATTGAGTTAAATCTATAGCTTTGCACCATTTAAGCTTGTTTTTTTATAATCTCTAGTGAATAGGGAGAACTAATAAAAAGTACTAGTGAAAACTATGCAACATTTGGGGGGGACCCTGCCCCCCCCCCCCCCCCCCCCCTGTCTCCGCCCCTGAGTAATTGGTCATGGATATGATTGATCAGTTACTTAACCAAGAATTGTGCCTTTAAGTTTCTCTTGTAGAGGCATAAACAATGTTACTGCCTTAGACATTGTGTGCTGAGAAAGTCTGAAACAGCAGAAGAATGCAGGAGGACCTTGTTGGAACCTCTGAGAAATAACTGCCAAACCAAATGTCAACTTGAGTACCATGTAACATTGGGTAGGAACTGGTCATATGATTGATCAATAATGCTTGTATTCGATGTAACGAGATGATTTAGATATAGGTCATATTATTAACCCCTCTCTTTATTACTACCCCCCCCCCCCCCCCCCCCCCCCCCCCCCCCCCCCCTCCCCTCTTCAATGAACCGCGTTCTCAGCAGCTAGCCTGAATGTAGAATTAGGGATACCTGGTTGGTCAGAACGCCATACAAAAGAACTGGAGGGGGTATTTTGCAAGGAGTTACTCCTCCATGTTTGTAAAGGAGGTTATTTTTAGGTTGTCTTAAGTCAAACATTTTAAACTTTGACTACAAATAAATTTTTTTGGGGCTGAGTTTGAAAATATAAAAGTGATGCAAGTAGATGCATCTCGAAACGTAGTTTTATAAAAGTATACATTGGCTATATTTTATAAATATTTTATAGCAAAAAGTCACGGTCAAAGTTATTTTTGAGACCGTGTCGATGTCCAAAACAACTTCTTTTAGGGACATGGAGGTAGTTTATATTAATATATAATAATGTGGAATGGAAAATATTCAAGGATGCAGTCTTAAGTACTTCTTTGGCGTAGTTGATTGGTGCACCAGTAACTTCTGCAAGTAGAAATGATAATAAGAAATGTCAACGCATTGCAGCAATGACATAATGTCGAAGAGTTCTATATGTTCAATTGTTTTGCACAAAAACAAAAGCGACTACACATACATTTTAATGTTTTTTAAAAGAAGTTCTAAGGAGTCTATCCATACTGTTTCTTGAAAGGGAAGAAGATTCCATGCAAATCCCTACTCAATAGAATCCTGAAACCCCCTAAGAGGACATACGTGAAAGTTTGAAATTTTCTGAAACGGCAGTGAAACACGTGCATGTAAAATTTGAAAACCAAAGTATATTCGCGAGTTATGAAATGGAGAGTACCATTATAAAAAAAATAAACTAAAATATTTCTCAAATCTATGTATAAATACCATTATAAATTAGTATAGAAATAATTCAATAAAAGTGCACTATATGTATTTCTAATTACCCACTTCTACGAGTACTAATTTAAAAATAAACATAGTACTACGTGACACCATGTAGATCAAGTAAACATTCGATAAATATTTATTTAATGGTTTATCAAGTGTGGACAAATGTTCTCTTATCAAACCATGTATTAATGACACTGATAGTCCACTTTAAAAGTTTAAATTGTATTAATACTCCATGGCAATAGATTTTATATGTTGCTATTCCAAATAATTTTATACATTTTGACTAAAATAATATATCATTTTAATATTTGTAATTTATTTTAAGCAGTTTATGTTTTTGAAAATAATCAATACTACTATACATATAATTCTTCAATGCAGCCAATTCAACATCTTGAGTGCCAAGGTATAGGCTGAAAAGACTATTTATGGTATTATAGTAACTAATAAAAGTGTAGCCTAAACCAAAAATCTTTCTTAATAAAATAAAAAATGACAAAATACAATTAGTACTAGAGTTTCTAATTTAACACATGGATAAAAAATTACATCAACTAATAAGATCAAAGGGTCAAAGCTAAAATGTAGATTCATGATGTCATAGAAATAGATGCAACAAGAGCTTATATAATTAAGCTTAGATTTCAACTAAATAGAAATCACGCTAGAAACAGAAATGAGAAATCCAAAAATTATAACAAAATTTTACCAATGGGGCCTCTAATCAGTCATCACAATACGAGTTAGAAAAGAAACATGAATCCTAAAAATTCTCAAAAAATCATATGGCTATGAATTCAGTTCACTCTAATGTCTAATCACCATTGATAATAATAGCCACAAAATCTATGGATAACCATTGGATTATTATAATCCAGATTATGTATAGGATTATTATAATCAGGATTATGGGTTATAATAATTAGAATATTTGGATCCCTAGATTATGGTGATCGACTATGGTTAGTTAAAGTGCAAAATTCCTATCTTATCCTTTAGTTTGGCACGTTGGACAATAGATTAGGGGCAAGTTAGACTTTTAACACCTATAATCCCGTAAAATCTGGTCTCACCTAGATTATGGGGTTATGGTAATAAAGAGTTTAGATTATAATAATCTGTCATATAATCAATCCAGTTTAGATCAAAATTTGATTATAATAATACGTTATTTAATCAATCATGTTTGGATCAAAATTTAATTATATAATTTGATTATTATAATCACAGATATCCAAACAGGACCTAAGATGTGATTTTGTTTCAGTTTGGGTAAGCTAACATGCATGCACTTGGAGCCTCTACTTACTTCCCTCGGAATAGTTGTTAAGTTACTTACTCCCTCTTGTCCAAACTATAGCTAACTTTATCTTTTGTCTTAAATAAATTTTTTAACTTTAAGTTTATAGAAAAATGCACCAACATCTACAACATCAAATTAGTTTTATTAAGTTAATTACGAAATACTCCCTCCATCCAGGAAATAATGTAATTCTAGCACAGTGAAATGGTTTAGTATCTTAAGTTTGATCAATTATAGATAAAAAATATCAATATTTATGATATCAAATAAATACCATTAGATTGATTACGAAATGTATTTTCATAAAAAAATAATTTGGAGTCATAAATATAAATAGTATTCACTACAAATTTGGTTAAACATGAACTACTTTTGTTAGCACGGAACCCGTAGTTGTATTCTTTCTTGGACGGAGGTAGTATGTCTAGAAGGTATGTTTATTTGAGCTTGTACATGTTTATATATTTTTATATAAACTTGATGAAAGTTAGAGAAATATGACTTAGAATAAAGCTAAGTAAATTATAATTTGGAACAAAGGGAGTAAGATTTATTACTGATGTGGTGGGACGTGATAAAATTGATAGCAACCACTCGATCAACTGTTTGGGTAGAGATCTCATAAAGGAACTACTCCATGCCTTGAGGACTGATGACAGCAGCCGAAGATATGATTGATTAATTCCTCCTCCCATGCATGCGCACGTATCAATTTGACATGAGTGCTCGTATTATTCAGGGGAAAAAGTGAAATCGTATCATAAAGATGATTAGATCAATGACGGAATGCCAAAATTTGGTGGATCAATATCCGATACGAGTGATATCCTAAACCCTGGGTACTGAACTGGATGGTGCATTCTCCTCCGGGGCTTCGGCAGGCTTTCTTTTAGTACGCAGTGATATCAGTCGAAGATCGCTGTCTCTCAATTCAGAGCTCCCACATAGTACCTTGGACTTTGGCCACAGTTGAGTTGACAGGATAGATAGAGCTGAGGTCGTGCCTGTGCTACCGACGAGATTAGCTAGCTCGGTACATATATGATATGCCATATTGCCAAACAACAGGTGTTAACGTCCAAGCAATTACCTCTATGCAGCAAATCGTGGAATTTGTGACGCTTTGGGACTTGGGAGTAAGTACATGCCATCCAACTAACACAAGTTAAGACTAAGTCACTTGGAGACTCAGTGCTGATGGAGAGTCTTCGGCTCAATTGGTATAGTTGGTACATTTTGTAGGCTGGGTCAACACTTACCTTTGTTGTCAGAAAAAAAAAACACTTATCTTCATACCTTGATGTGGCACAATTGGGCACCACACATATATAAAGTGTTTTTTTTGCATGGTTAATTAACTACCATTCTAGAATCGGTTCTGATTGCCGGTGTGTGTCGCGAGGGGATCACCGAATCAACAAGTTTGGGCGCCCTCCTGAACACAAGACGATGCCAAAGCCTTCAAATGGTCAAAGGTGTGGCAGCGGATTGTAGGAAAAAGCTGCAGGAGCACCAACCAAAGGGGTGAAATCGCCAATAGCTCAATACTTTTGCATTGGTAGTTTGGGACATTCGGAAGGAGCAAAATGCACGTCTGTCTTTGAACGCCGACGGTCCGTGCTGGAACTCGAAACGCCATTATTGATGAAAATCAAGGAAGATGCGACGCTTTGGTGCATGACAATTGACAGAGTAAATTAGGACAGTCCCAATGGTGTATTGATGATGGTTTCTATCATCGTTAAATGACTTGTCACGTAGGTAAAACGCTGACATGGCAACGTAATTAATGAAGAAAGAGAGCAAAAATCATACAAATGGTTTCTTCATGAAGAAATCAGGTCTACTCTTGACCCAATGCACCAAGAAACCATGAAATCGTTATTGGGGAGAAACCATCAATTTCTAGGGAGCTCGTGTCGCACTTTCATTGGAGGAAGAAGATAAAGTTAGGAGAGAGAAAGAGAAAATAATTATTACTCATAAAAACCATGAGTTGGAAAGCAGTATTTTTTTGGTACGGTTATAGAAACTACTAGTTTTTTTATTAGGACTGGCCTTAAGGGACGACATTGCTTTTCTTCTTCAGTACTGTAGAGAGAAAAAAAGTGATATAGGGCCATAGGGGTGCAATCAAAGAATAAGACTGACCTTATTCTGAGATATATATACTTCTATTATTACTGGGTGCTGAGTCACCCTTGGGATCGAAGAAAAATCAGCTGGGTGGTGACAGGCTGACAGCAGAAGAAAGTGACCTCGTTGGAAGACTCTTCTATTTTTTTTCTTCTATTATTAATATTACTGTAATATACAACGATACTAGGCAGAAAAAAAGAGAGAAGAAAGCGATCTCGTTGAGCGCTCCAGAAAAGAATGTCGTGTACAGCTGCTAACTTAGAAGTCAAGTCGACTGTTGAAGGCTGAGGCGCCACTTCTGGCTCTAGAACGTGAAATGGCTGAAAGGACGTGGTCGTACTGTCATTGCCCTAGTTGGGCTGTGTTTAGTTCGAGAAATTTGAAAATTTAGCTATCATAGCATTTTTATTTTTATTTGGTAATTAGTGTTCAATTATGGACTAATTAGGTTTAAAACGTTCGTCTCGCGATTTTCAACTAAACTATGTAATTAGTTTTTTTCGTCTACATTTAATGCTCCATACACGTATCGTAAGATTTGATGTAATAGCTACTGTAGCACTTTTTAAAAAACTTTTTGAGAACTAAACGCAGCCCACTTCATATATATATATATATATATATATATATATATATATATATATATATATATATATATATATATATATATATATAAGGTGGCTGGCAGCTCTGGAAGTCAACTCGACGAGACTACACTGCGCCTTAGCTCACCTGCACTGCTTAGCCCATTGGTTGGTCCGAAAGAATATGCAGCCGGAGGTTGCAAGTATCACCTGCACTGCTTAGCTCATCGGGATTGGTCGTTTTTGGCTGGTGGTAGTGGTAGGGTGGGGAATTTTTTAGGAGTGATCAAGGGGATAATAAGGATTATATATGGTTGGCTCATCAACTCGGTTGTTGGTTTCTTTTAATTTTCTCGTGGATATACCTGCCCAGTGCCCACAAGTTTGTTTTATAGTTTGAATTCGTCCAACACCCGAGCAAACCGCAAACGTTTTCAGTAATTCAATCACGAAGTCGGCATGAGCTAGCATATATGATTGTTTCAAGGTCACTGAGGTCTGAGGTAGGTGACCCTCGCTACTACAGTCAACATTTACAGGGACGGTTGATGATGGTTTGTAGAGACGATTTTGTCAACCGCCCCTACCACACCGTCTCTACAAATCAAGGGTTTGTAGGGGCGGTTCACAAGCCGCCCCTACAAATCGATTTGTAGAGATGGCTGGTGTGTATATTTTTCCGAAAATAAATTAAAATTGAACCGTCCCTACATTATATTTTTCAGCAAAAAAATTCAAATTTCAAAATTCAAATCTGACCAGAACATATATACGCATATATAATTCAAAGATTGTATCCACAAGCACAAGAATATTATATAAACTAACATTACAAGTACAATTCACAAGAACGTATATAGTTCATCGTTACATAGACATAATTCACAAGTCCAATCCGTTCCACAAGTCCAAACCATCCCACAAGGTAAGACCAATGTCACATTCCATACACATTGTTATCAACGGCCTAGAGCTAGCCTTTTCGTCTCGCGATGATGTTGATACTAAGGATGCCTTCCTAACTCAGATTTTTGGTCATGATAATTGCCTCTTACATGTATAATCTGGTCTAATATGAAGGCGCAAAGGTCACCGATGAGCTTCAAGAGGTTGTCATCTTTGTGTGGGTCAGCTCTCATTCATTTCTCTTCTTGCCACTACAATAAAACAAGTTGGGGTGTTATAACATATGCGAACATCTATAAAAACAGTGAGCATCAAATTTTAAATTCAAATTTTAGAAAATACTTGACTGTCATGCTGTCTCACTACACCTTTTTTTATCATCGAGCCATAAATTAATCCGATATAACAGCAATAGATCACAAAACAAGTAAAAGTAGAGGCCTCAGAAACATGTCAATCATCATTTGATCATGAACTTGGAGCATAAAGACATTATAACAGAGAAGTGCGAGAAGGTAATGTAGGGGCGAGCGGTAATGATGTCAAGTTCCTCACAAGTTCTTGATCATCAGCTCATATTCTAGATAATATATGGAGTTGGACAATTTCATCATAGGCAAAAACAGAGGAGAGGAGAGTTGACCAAAAAATAAACAACTGGTGCTTACCAAAAAATAGAGCAACTGCCGCCAAATATAGAGTAGAGGAAAGCAACTAGTGCTTGCCAAATAAAATAGAGCAGCCGCTGCCTACCCAAAAAAATATAGCACTTGCTGCTTGCCAAACATATAAGAGATGAAAGGAGAGTAGGAGTAGTACAAGTAGAGGAGAGGAAAGTAGTAGTAGAAGTAGTAGGATAGGAGACGAGAGGAGAGAAGAGGAATAGTAGAAGGTAGTAGTAGTAGAGGAGATGAGAGGAGAGGAGTAGTAGAAGTATTAGTAGTAGAGGAGAGGAGAGAAGTAAAGGGAAGTGAGAAGAGGAGAGGCGAGGAGAGTAGGACAAAAAAGCATCAGCTACTGCCATATATATAGTCACAGAAACAACAGCAGCTGTTGCAAAGGATATGAGAGCAAAGGAGAGAAAAAACAGTAAGTTAACTAAGGATATAACACATAGTAGTGCATAGTACCAGGTATATAACACATAGGGATCAGGTTCACACTTAGCTGAAAATTCAGTACAAGAAAGCATTGCTGCACAAACAAGCTAATTAATATTTAATACATAGATAGGTGGCTAATGAGCTGAACCAACTTAAATGTCTGACTTAAAATTTTAATTTTATGACTGACTCAAAATAATTTGAACAAACATGACTGACTCAAAATTTTAGTTTTATGTTTGCAAGATACACATGCTTAAACCTGATAGTTTAGCAACCATTCAGAAAGATTACCAATACTGCACAAGCACATACATTTAGTTGAGATAAATATAATTTAAACTAGTCATTTCTATTTTAGATATTAACCTTAAATGTACCCAAGATATTGACCACAGTAACATTCGGTTATCCACTAGTGCCAAAACAGATGATATGTTTGAGGCAATAGCATGCAACAAGCTCATATTCGTCCTCTCATTATGATCTAACTGTGTAAAAGAATGCTCTATTCTAACTGTCATATATTCATCCACCACAAACATGCAAACAATCGACAAATTCATGCTAAGGAGCATGCTCTGTTCTTCCTCAGCGGAGCAAGAATGGTGGACCAGGGGTTGGGACATACTTGCAGAAGACGCGGGGGAGCAAGGCGTGGTGGGCACGGGGCGGGGGAGCGTGCGCCGACGCCGGACGCACAGCCACCTGGGCAGGCCCTCAAGGGGACCGGCAGAGCTCGAGGTCGGAGAAGGCACCCGCGTCAGAAGTCAAGGTCACAAACGGGGAGAGCGGACGTCGGAGTGCACGGCCACCTAGGAACGGGGCGCGCGACTATTGGGGAGGGAGGGAGGGAGTGTAACACCCTAAAATTTGCATCATTTTAAAATAGGTGAAAATGAGTTATTTTTGTATTTTGTGAGCATTTAAACATAGAAAAATAATAACTTTTGTTAAAATTAAAATCAACTATAATATCTAGCTATATGTTTGTGCATACATGATGCTGCATATTCATTTTGTGATGATGGGGTTTGATCAAAATTTCAAAAGAAATTAAATTAGATTTGAATTTGGATTTGAAAATGTTTTCAAGAAAAAGAAAAGGAATTGTTTTTCTTTCTTTTCTTTCTCCCTCTCACGGATTCTATCCCACTCGGCCTTGTTTTTCCTGCGCAGCCCAATGTGCCCCGCCGGCCCATTTCTCCCTCTTGCAGCCGCAGCCCGCTCCCTTTCCCTTTCTTCCGTGGGCCGCACAAGCAGGCCGGCCCAGCCAGCAGTACGGGCACCGCTCCCCTCTCTTTCCTCGCTGACACCGTGGTCCTGCGCCCTGTGTCACTACCACCCGAGCCCGCATGTCGGCGTTGTCTCCTACCTCATCATCGTGTCCGACCCGGACTCTCTCCGCCGCCACCGGAGTCCATGCCACCCCCGACTCCGCCCGTGTGCGTGTGCTCCACGTCTCCCTGGCCTTAAATACCGACTCCCCACACCGCGTCGTCTCTCCATCAAGTCTCGCCAAAGCCGCTACCTTGCCGAGTCGCAGCACCGCCAACCCTAAGCACCATCGTCCCCCGTCCGCCCCGCCAAGCCGGGATTGGCTATTTTGGTTAGGTCTGCCAGTAGGCATCAGGTCGTAGGTATGCAAATTGCAAGGCAGTGCCAGTGCATGGACTGAATTGGTAAACCAACTTCTTGTTTTCTAATCGAATGTATCCATCCTAACTCTATAATTAAGGAGAGGCTTCGATCTTGGTTTGTTTAGTTTGATCAAAGCAGTGCCGACTTCACATAGTACCAACGATGGAATATCCACCACTGGACTTCAGAAAAAAGATATATACCAGTTGCTCTAAAAAATCATTACGATGAAAAAAATAAATAAAATGCACGATGTGTACGGTGGAAGTGTAGCCAGTTGACTACGAAAATGTCAGCAACGAACTAAGAGTGGATACCTGCTGGGGGCTGGGGGAGCAGGTTTTTTTAGGGACAAAAAAAGAATTATATTAGATAATAGCTTGGTACATCAACACGTTACAAGCACTCTGGATTACACAAATATCTACAAACTGATTTTTATCGAAATTGTATCCATGCTATGAATAGCTCTCAAAACTCAGCAGCTAATTTGCGTCAGAAACCGTCAAAAGCAGTGATGCGTTCATCCTCATTTTTCAATACATTTCAATATTTTATATACTGACGGTTCACGTCGTTTAGGATGCAAGATAAGTTGTTCCTAAATCAGCAAATAGGCTAAATGGATTTGTTCCTTTGGAGTCCGGTTGAAAGTTAATTAGAAAGGGGAGCCGTCACGCCTTAGTGTTATCCTTATTAAAGAAAAATTATCTTGTCAATCTACAATACAACAAATCAAATTTAGACTAAAAATCAAGGACAAAATAAAATTATACACGGATATCCTGCCCACCTAGGTTCAAATCCTCAACTTGGCACGGGTGCTCGTATTTTTCTAAATTTATTCCAGGATTTAACGGCGCTATGCTTTTAGTGGTAAGCGACGTCCCGTCGACAGCGAGACACCTGTGATGACTTCGTGAATCTCGAGATTTGCCGGCTCAATCCTTCGGAGGTGCTCATAGGAGTAGAGTTTGTATACATGTGTTCATTGGAGTGAGTGTGCGTGCGTGTTGTGGACGTCTACGTTGTGCTGTGTAATTCTCAAAAATATGAAATAATTAAAATGGCATCCATACATAACCCATGGCCCAAAATAAACAAAAATACTGAACTGTGACCGTGCACATATGCCGGCTCAATTTTCCAAAGATACTCATAAAGATAAAGTATATATATGTGCGTATATGTATGAGTGTCTGCTTCTATACTCGGATTCGTAAAAGAAAATATAGCATAATAATAAAAGAACTAAATACTATGCAGAAAAGCACACAGTGCAACAGGCTACACTAAAAATATTGAAAACACATAAATAAAAGAATAGCTTTAGCAATTACTCGTAGCAACGCACAAGTATATTTTCTAGTATTAGAAATATAATATTTGATTTTAACTCATGGGCTGTGTTAAAATGGCCCCCCTGCTACTGAACCCGTGGGCTGGCCCAACTGCACCTCTCCAATCAGTCAGGCTACACCTCGGGATGTGCTGTATTGAATGTAGGGCCTTGTTTAGATTGCCTCAAAGTTTTAAGTTTTTTCACTTTCTTTTCATTACATTAATTTTTGGACATATGCATAGAGCATTAAATGTAGGTAAAAAAAGTAACTAATTGCACAGTTTGGTTGTAAATCACGAGACGAATCTTTTGAGCCTAGTTAGTCCAAAATCGGACAAAGTTTGTCAAATACAAACGAAACGTGTTACAATGTTCAGATTGCAAAAATTTACAATCTAAATAAGGCCTAGTACTACATCCAGAAATGGCCCTTGCTGTGCTTTTCATTTTTCATCGTATAATAATAACAGGACATAAGTCAAACGTTGAGGGTGTGATGCAACGGATCACTCGGCACAAGCTACTACCGGGAACGCGAGCTAGGCACACGGTAAAGCCACAAATATACTTGGTAAACACTTTGTCGAGTATAACATTTGATAAAAGACACTCAGCAAAAATTCATCGGCAAACTCACTTTGCCAAGTGTTTTTCGTCGGGCACTCAGCAAAGACATCGCCGAGTGTAAAAAAAAACACTCGGCAAACATTTTTCGCAAGAAATAAAAAAAATAAATTGCCACTGGCCGCCGCCCACCACGGCCACCATGCCGCCACTGGCCGCTGCCCACCACAACCACCACGCGCGAAACGCCCGCTGCCCCACGCTGGACGCCGCCCGCCACGCTGCACGCTGCACACCACCCGCCGGATCCGAGAGAGGGGAGGGGCGGCCGTCGGGACGCCGCGCAGATCTAGGAGGGGAGGGGCCGCCGCCGGATCTGGGGAAGGAGTGGAGGGGGCGGCGGCCGGGGGAAGGAGGGGTGGCCGGGCTGCCGTCGGATCCGGCCGGGAGGGGAGGGGCCGCCGCTGGATCTGGGGAAGGAGTGGAGGGAGCGGCGGCCGAGGGAAGGAGGGGTGGCCGGGCCGTCGAATCCAGCAGGGAGGGGAGGGGCCGCCGGCATGCGGACGCGACGCGGGGAAGGGGAGGGGGCGTGCGACTGAGGCGCGGAGAAGGGGAGGGGGCGTGTGGACGTGGCGCTGGGAGAAGGGAGAGGGCCATGCGGTTAATAAAATATTTTTTTTACTTTGCCGACTGTCCTAGATCTGGGCACTCGGCAAAGTTTTTTTTTTATTTTTTTCTTCTCTTTCTTTCCCAGAAAAACTATTTTTTTCCTTTGTCGAGTGTCATAGATCTGGACACTCAACAAAGTTTTTTTTTATTTTTTTCTTCTCCTTCTTTCCTAGAAAAAAGATTTTCTTTTTTTGCCGAGTGTCCTGGATCTGGGCACTCGGCAAAGTTTTTTATTTTTATTTTTTTCTTCTCCTTCTTTCCCAGAAAAAAGATTTTACTTTTTTGCCGAGTGTCAAAAAAAAAAAACACTCGGCAAACCCCATCTTTGCTGAGTGTTTTTTTTTTGCACTCGACAAACCTCCTTTGTACCGAGTGTTTTTAGCGTAGCACTCGACAAAGATCTTATTTGTCGAGTGCCGAGAGAATATACTCGACAAACATAAAAATACCCGGCAAATTTGACGTTCCAAGGAGAAGAAATGGAACTGATGTTGGGTCAAATAAATCACACGTAGAATCAGACGGTAAAGTGCGATCGGTGGATCAGACAAGAACAGCTGCAGAAAACTGGCTACTGCTGGATGCAGCACTCTCCTCTGGCGGTCTCTTATCCCACCAAAGCTACCAGTAGTACTAAGGATGGCAACAGGTATATACCCGTCGGGTATCGCCGGAACGTTTTTTTTCCCGCTACAGAGAATTCATCCCGTCCCCATCCCCATTAACTGTCTCGGGTATAGATTCTTGCCCATCCCCGTACCCGTCGGGTATCTGTCGGGTAACAGATACCCGACGGGTACTGCATACCCGATAAAAAAGGACACTTGGGGCCGCAGCTTTGCAATCGGAGATGTTTCTTCTTCACCCAGGTATAAGTGTCGGAGTCTCGGAGATGCCGAGGAGAAGGAGCGAGGTTGCGAGGAGGACGAGCAAAGGTGGCAGAGAGACCGAACTGAGGAAGCGATGGGCACGAGCGCTCGTGAGACAGGCGTGCTTGTGCTGCTGGCGGAGATGGTGAGGAAAAATTGAACGAGGGTTCCTAGAACATACAAACTATATATATGACTGTTCAGATTTGGACCAAAATATCGATGTTGAGCTTCTTTGGGCCTAATACTCGCATGACAGCTTAAATAGTCGGGTTCCCCAACGGGTAACGGGGACGGGTAAATAGGGAACGTTCTCGTACCCGCTATACCCGTTGGGTATGGATTCTTGCCCATTTAGATGCCCGCGGATAAAGATATGATTCCATCCCCGTTCTCTAATGGATTAAATACCCGTCGGGTATCGGGTATCGGGTCCCCGTTGCCATCTTTAAGTAGTACCGGCCATAGCCATACGGCGCAGGCCTGAATGCTGTGTAGTAGCAGCAGTTCGGCTGCACGCATGGTGAGCAGTAGCATCCAGGCACGCACCCCTTTTCGCAGGCTTCAACGCAGGCCTGCACACATGCCTCTCGGCACTGGCAGGATCCTCGTCCTCCTTGGCGGTTCGAGCTCCGGCTCGGCTTGTCGTGCTTGACGCTGACGATCGCCGCCGCCAGGCACGCCTTCTTGAGCTCCTGCACGATGGCCACCGGGTCCACTGTCCCGACCACCGTCAGTTCTCGTCGTTAATGTCCATGGACTTGCAGCACGTTCGTTTGCTCGTAAATGATCGTAAATTTCCAGTCAGAAACAGTGTTTTTTTCTCACACCAAACTAGCCAGCAGTAAATAATCCACGATACGATACGGCCTCCCGAACAGGCTGTTGATCCATGAAGCAAGGAGGACAATGCAAGAGGATGGCGCATAATTATGACTGACAGGTGGAGCCTGTTACAGTTGATAGTTCATAGCGATTTCATGTACCGTCTCCGTCTCTAAAAGAACGTAATTCTAGCACAGTGTTAAGTTTTAGTACTAAGTTTGATCAATTATAAATAAAAAAGTATCTATGTTTATGATACCAAATAAATAACATCAGATTAATTACAAAATATATTTATAATAAATTAATTTAAAGACATAATCGTGAATATTATTCACTAAAAGTTGATCCATAGTGTATTCACTAAAAGAATACACTATAGGCACAGTGTTAAGTATTCTTTTCGAGGTAGTACCTTCTAGCTTGGCAACGGCCGACAATATGGCCGTCTTGCATTTGCTGCCGATCCGATGAGATCAGCTCTGACCACTGTCTTCTGAAGATGTACGCCGAAGTGCCGATTACAAAATGATAAGAAGGATCAGCTACTTGATAACTGAAAACAGTTGGTAAATAATCGAGCAAAATAACATGCCTAACCTTAGACATACTCGTCGCCCTTGGTATCGAGCAAGTCTTATAACCCTTGTGTGAACCCTTGGGTGACAGGAGACTAGAAAGAGACAGTGTTGAAAGCTCTGAAAAATGCTTGTTCAATTCCGGGCCATTTTATACACAGATAGCTAGCGGAGAACCAAGAGGGCAACTGTCAATATTAGTAGTAAGGAATGGTCACATCATCAACAATAATCATTGCGTACGACATATTGATATGAATATGATTGTACTATCAATTCATAATTTTTTTTTCTGTAGTGCTAGAATGTGGAATGGTTCAAAAGGACGTGGCCGTACATCCTCTTTTGCCGTTGCTAGTTGTAGTTTTGCTAAGCTAGGATTGGCTACCAGTTCAGCAAGTAGCAGGCATGTTTGCATTGCATGAGATGCAGAGGGAATGCATCGACAGAACTGGTAAACCAATTCATTTTTCTAATCAATCATATCCAGCCAAGCTCTTAGAGAATTCTTTCATTGTTTGTTAGTTTCTAGTACATGATATAAATTACTCGATCTATTTCAAATTATAAGTGGTTTTAACTTTTTCATGTCTATAATTTTTGTTATGCATCTAATTAAACGTAGTGTATATCTAAGTGCTAAGTAAAATTTTATGCACATAGGAAATTAAAAACGACTTATAATTTGGAACTGAGAGAGCATCTCGCAAAACAATCGAGGTCCTCAACGAGGCATGTGCATCCACTATTTTTGAGGTCAAGGGAATCGAACCACTAGAGCTTGCCGTGGTATACATTCACTTGGTTTTGCAAAGTACTAGCTTATGGCATTTTATGGAGAAAAACTAGTTTCCAGTTGAGGAAAAAAAAAACAATTGACCAAGAAAAATTCTGCAACCGAGACAGCAAGACACCACAAGAAGCAAGGCTCTCTAATGAATCTTCCAATGATTGCATCGCGGAAACCGTCAGCAGTTGCGATCGATTCATGATTCGTGCTCATGGCCATTCCATGCTAACGCATTTAATGTATTATTTTCATGACAAAATACATGTAACACCACCCGCCAATAGTTTACTGCTTTACATGACCATGACATGCTGGGCGGACATAGCGCACGTCTCTACATTTGAATGTGCACAAGTATACTCGGGAAGCACAGTTACTGACGACGTTGTTAATCATTTCAAGCAAAGAAACATACTACGTGCTTGCGTAATAATAAGGAATTTTCAAAATGTATGCTATTACCATTTGATTTTATTTTCCTATCATTTATGTTCTTTTTCAGAGATCAATGGGCTAGGGGCCTAGGCCTCTGTTCGTTCTCAAGGTCCAGAGATGGCGCTTCTCCATTATTAAAAAATGGACGAAGGCAAGTGTAAGAAGAAAAGACAACATAATTTAATTAAGCCATAAGTGCAAGGCCCAGTGTATGCATATATAAGGGCATGTACAACCCATAGACGGGGTCTGTTTCTAAGCGTCTCGAATTTATCATACAAACAGACGAAATTCTGTCTCTAACCTGTTTAATGCTTTGCATGTAGCTAGGATCAACTATAAATAAATATTTGTATATCATTGTGTGGCTATTTGATAGAAAATGTATCAAGGATAAATAAGAGCAACATGATTACAATAATTTTTAGAAACCATCAATATAATAATTATATTATATATAGTTGCAATGCCTTTTTGTCTAATTTTCTTTGTTGCCATATGTACTCGATTAGATCCTTTTTGAGTTTCCTACGTGTTGGCCGAGCTTTGATAGCAAAATTTCCTATGCATTGCTTGTTGTTCATAAAAGGATCCAGCATAAATAAGATGATCATTGGAACCATAATTTTAAATAATATAATATAATATAATATAATATAATATAATATAATATAATATAATATAATATAATATAATATAATATAACAATTTTTTTCATAAATCAAATAAACAAGGAAATGCTACAAACTCTCAACTTTTTAGGAAAAAAATTGCAAACACACACTAGCCTGCAACTCCTACTATAGTACATTTTTTTAGCAGATCCTAGTATAGTGGTACTTCGTTGTTTGCTCTCTCTGTATGGCACTCTGCACTTCGCATGCTCCTCCTTGCTCACCGCAGTACTGCGCTGCGCTGCACATGCTTATCCTTTGACTCAACTTCAACTGCAAAAACACTTCTCTTCTTCAACGCCTCCTTTTTTTTCGAATTAATGTAAATTTATTAAAATAAAAAACAACCAAGTATAGGCATTACAGAGAAATGAGAAACATGGGGGGGGGGGGGGGGGGGGGGGGGGGAAGAGGAGAAGGATTCAGGATACATAAAACGAAACAAAGAAAATTAGAAAGATTACAGGTGAGACTGAATCCATGATTCTAAAATGGGGGTAATTGTAGCTTTGGTTCTGTGCAGCAACATGAGAGACTCCACTGTTACAGTTCTTCTGCAATCTTCGATAGAGGGATTTTTGTTTCTGAAAATGACATCATTTCTCATCATCCAAATACCCCAGCAAAGGAGTATGAATATATCTATTGAGAAAGAAACATTGAGGAGAGTTCTCCAAGCTTGAAAGATTTGTGGTATTGAGAGGTTGTCTGCAAAGTGAAAGTTCATGATCCCCCAGCAGTCTTTTGCAAAAGGACAATAGAAGAGCAGGTGCATTACTGTTTCTTCAGAGGTTTGCTGACAGAGAACACAATTGTAATCCTCTAAATGTATTCTTCTTCTTAGCATGTTTCTTGTGCCCAATCTATCTTTCAGGACCAGCCAAAAGAACACCTTGTGCTTGCTTTGACATGAAGTTTTCCACAACCACTTGAAGATGGGATCAGCTTGTGTATGACCAGTTAACAATATGTAGGCTTTTGAAGAAAAGAATTAGGCCAAGCCCCAAATGTAAACCCAATTGTCATTTGATGTGTCCAGTATTAAATTTGATAGTTCTAACTAAAGTTCTTGCATCTGGGCATAAGCTTCTACTGATACAGAGGCATGGGCTCTACTTAAGCTTATCCTCTTGTGTTTTGCAAAAGAGTATAGTTCTGGGAACTGAAGTTTTCTCACTTGTCCATTCCAAAGATCCTCCCACACCAGACATGATTTCCCATCAGAAATCAGAAAACTTGCCATGCCCTTGTATTTGTCTAGTAATTTCAGCACATCACGCCACCAGAATGAACCTTTTGGAGCTACACAGTTTGGTAATCTATCATTTCTATAGTGCTTTTCCCAAATCAGTTTCACCCAAGGTAGGTCACTTCTATTAAAGAACTTATGTAGATGCTTGAGTAAAAGGGCCTCATTTTGGGTTTGCAGGTTAAGAACACCTAACCCACCTTCATCTTTTGGAATGCAGACCATGGGCCATGCTGCCTTTTCAACTTTCCTAGTATTTACATCTGCACCCCTCCAGAGACAATACTTTCTGAACTTGTCGATCTGTTTTATTACTGTTTTGGGCAAAGCAATAGAGCACATGGAATAGGTTGGCAGAGCTGTCAAAACTGAATTGGTTAATTTCAATCTGCCAGCTTGACTAAGAAAAGGGGAGACATATCTTAATCTTCTTTCACATTTGTTAATGAGAGGAAGGAAATCATCAACTTTTGGTCTACTCAACCCCATGGGTAAGCCCAGATAAGTGAAAGGAAAGGAACCAGTTGCACAACCAAAAGTTGATCTGACATTAATTGGAACCATCATTGATTTGGAAAAATTGATCTTCAGACCAGTGGAATCAACAAAGGATTGAAGGATACCTTTCAAGAAAAAAAAGTTGGGTGGCAGAGGCTTCCAGGTTGATCAAGGTGTCATCTGCATATTGGATAATAGGGAAGTCCAGAATTGGAGCTGAGATTGGCAGCCTCAAGTGTCCCAGTTGTGCAGCCTTGTTTATAATGGATTGGAGGAGGTCTGCTGCCAAAACAAATAGAAGAGGAGATAGGGAATCACCCTGCCTTACCCCTCTCCTACAGTGAAATTGAAAGGTCCTTGTGTGGTTTTGGTAATTGAGTGACAACCTAGGTGGACTAATTGTGTTTATATGAGATACACATGTGATTAATCCATAGGTACATGTGTGTGAGCAACATATGCCATGAAGGTGAGAATGGCTTGGAGATGTTGCAAAGCTCACACATGTGATGATGAAGGAGCTTATTGCACATGAGACATGGCATTGAGTCATGTGATCAAGGTGGAGAAGATCAAGACAAGACTTGGCTTGATGGACCGGTTGCAAGCGTGAAGGGCAAGTCGGAGGCTTTGGAGCGATGGACCACGTGGCGGTGAAGCTTGAGCAAGACTTGGCGCCGATGGACGAAGGCAACGGTGAAAAGCAAGTGAAGTCAAGATCGATGAACCAATACGATCACGTGATGATATAAAGTGGATCATATCATTGTTGATCATGTCGGTGCATGTGTTGCATCGACATTGGAGGAGATGGAATGGAATGCGCAAGGCAAAGGTATAACCTAGGGCATTTCACTTCACCGGTCAAATGTGTGTAGAGAAGTTGATGACCGGATTTAGGATAGATGGCCGTATTATTAAGAGGGGCAAACTTATTTGCATATCGGTCATCTAGTGCCACTCGAGTGATCTAACCTTGCATCGTTGCTAGGATTGAGTGGCTTGGCAAGTTGAGTGGCTAATCCTTTTGAAAAGGTTTGTGAAAATGCTAACACATGTGCACAAGGTGATACGCTTGGTGGTTGGCACATTTGAGCAAGGGTAAGAGAAGATAGGGTCTCACAGAGTGGACCGGACGCTGGTCATGTGGTGACCGGACGCTGGGGTCCTGCGTCCAGTCAGTGGCGGGCGAGAGCGTGCAGGCGTCGGTCTTCGACTGGACGCTGACGCTAGAAGTGACCAGACACTGGCAGGGTGTGTCCGGTCAGGTATGGTGACGTAGGCGACGTAGAAAAGTTAGAGAAGGACCGAACGCTGGTGCTGCGTCCGATCGTGACCGACCTGACGTGTCCGGTCGCGACTGGTACCTTACTAGAAACGACCGGACGCTGGGGGTGCTGCGCCCGGTCAGTTTGAGCAGCTGCGTCCGGTCATCACTTGACCGTTGAGATCAAGTGACTGAGGTTGAATGGAGGCGACACATGGCGAGCATCCGTTGACCGGACGCTGAGGTCATACGTCCGGTCGATACGACCGGAGCGTCCGGTCAAACCGAAAAACGCCCAGTGTAGGGGGTAACGGCTATTTTAGCCTGTGGGGCTATAAATAGAAGGGGTCTCAGCCTTGGGCCGGTAGCTGAGCACACTAGAGCCTTGGTGGCTTGTGTGGTAGTGCTTGGGAGCCCTCCATCTCACATATGCTTGATAGTGATCATCCGATTGTGTGAGAGAGCGATTCTAGTACGATTACATTTGAGGTTGCATCGAGTGGCACTAGGTGATCGAGTTGCAAGCCGGTGGTACTTGTTACTCTTGGAGGTTGCCACCTCCTAGATGGCTTGGTGGTGGTCTCCGTCGAAGTCTACAAGAAGCTTGTGCGGTGCTCCAGGAGAAAAGCTTTGTGAGGGGCATTGTGCTCGCCCCACGGGAGCCGTGAAGAGCAACTCTAGCTGAGCGTGTTATTGAGCTACCCTCACTTTCGGGGTAGGTTCTTGCGGTGCCTGACATGCGGGCTTGGCGGGTGATGCCAATTAGCCACTGAACCACCAAGTAAGCGGTCGACACAATGGGGACGTAGCGTGTTGGCAAGCACGTGAACCTCGGGAGAAAATCTCCGTGTCAACCTTTTTCTTCCTGTTGGTTTGCAATCCCCTTACACAAGTTTGTGATTACTTTTATATACATTGTGCTTATGTAGTTGCTCTTGTAATTAGTTAGCTTGTGTAGCTCACTAGTTACCTTCTTGCTTGTGTAGCATAGAAGTAGATCTCTTGCGTGGCTAATTTGGTTTGTGTAACCTTGTTAGTCACTTTGCTTAGTTTGTGTAGCTAAGTATTTGCGCTCTCTAATTTGGCATTGGTTGCCTTGTTATTGAGCATTGCTAGTGAGCTTAGTTGGCTTTGTGCTTTCGCTTACTAGCATGTGTAGGAGCTCTCTCATTGCTTAAAGTACTAGTGGCATAGGTTTATGTGGCCTTGCTCCTAGAATTGGTTAGGTGATCTCTAGCTAGCCCGACACCTTTGTTGCTTAACTAAGATCTTTACAAGGTGCTAGAGAACATAGATAGAGGGGTGCAGTCTTGGCTAGACCGATAGTTTTAATTCCGCACTTGTTTCGGTTAGCCGACATGATTAAGTTTTAGAAACAACTATTCAACCCCCCTCTAGTCGCCATCTCAACCCTTCAAGTGGTATCAGAGCTAGGTCTCTCATTTGTGGTCTTCACTGACTCGAGAGGATGGCGGATTATGGGCTAGACGTTGATTGTCCACACATTTTTGATGGCACACACTTTACACGATGGAAAAATTGGATGATATGAAATTTTAAGTTTATTTGCCCTCAAATGTGGTGGATGGTAGATGTAGGCTTTTCTCATGTATTGGAGGAAGATAATCTAACTCAAGCATAAGAGAAATGCCTAGATCTCGACATCCAAGCTACTAACATCATGTATAGATCCTTGCATGATAACATCTTTGGAGAGATCATTGACATGAAGACCGCCCATGAGATTTGGAGTTATCTCAATGAGAATTATGGGACGGTCTCCGATGATTATGATGAGCCTAAGAAGGAGGCACATGAGTGTGTTGAGCATGATCACAATGTAGTGATTGTGAAAGATTGCTCCACCTCATGGTCAAGTGATGATGATGATCGGTCCACCACAAGTTCACTTGACAAAGTTGATGATGAAAGGTCCTAATGGCTAGAGGGGGGTGAATAGCCTAATAAAAATGTCTACAACAACACTTAACAAAATGGTTAGACAATTATGAGGCGAAGCAGGTGTTGCGCTAGCCTACTCAAAATGCAAGCCACCTACCACAATTCTAATTTAGATAGTATCTATTCACACAAAAGCTATGATACTACACTCTGTTAGTGTGCTCTCAAAGACTAACTAAAGAGCCACACCAACCAAGCAAACAAGCTCTCACAACTAGTTACACTAAAGAGCTTGACAACTAGTTTGCGGTAAAGTAAAGAGAGTGATCAAGAAGGTTATACCGCCTTGTCGAGGAAGGAACCAATCAATCACAAAGATGAACAACGATGAAGATCAATCACCTCGGAATCAATGATGAACACAATGATTTTTTACCGAGGTTCACTTGCTTGCCGGCAAGCTACTCCTCGTTGTGGTGATTCACTCACTTGGAGGTTCACGCGCTAATTGGCATCACACGCCAAACCCTCAATAGGGTGCCACACAACCAACATAAGATGAGGATCACACAAGCCACGAGCAATCCACTAGAGTACCTTTTGGCGCTCCGCCAAGGAAAGGTCAAGAACCCCTCACAATCACCACGATCGGAGACGGAGACAATCACCACCTCCGCTCGACAATCCTCGCTGCTCCAAGTCGTCTAGGTGGCGGCAACCTCCAAGAGTAAAAAACGAAATCCACAGCAAAACACGAACACCAAGTGCCTCTAGATGCAATCACTCAAGCAATGCACTTGGATCACTCCCATTCTCACTATGATGATAAATCAATGATGGAGATGAGTGGGAGGGCTTTGGCTAAGCTCACAAGGTTGCTATGTCAATGCAAATGGCCAAGAGACTGAGCTTGAGCCGGCCATGGGGCTTAAATAGAAGCCCCCACGAAATAGAGCCGTTGTACCCCTTCATTGGGTACTGATCGGGGTGACTGGACGCTCCGGTCATGTTGATCGGATGCAGCACCAGACGCACCAGTCATGAATATCGGACGTGTCCAGTCGCTATACCAGACATGTCCGGTAGCTGCCTGACCACCACGTGTCCCAATCAAACTAGCCGTTCTCACAACGGCTCTCTGACATGTCTGACCGGATGCACTGTTCGAAATGACCGGACGCTGAGTCGATGTGTCCGGTTGAGTCCAATAAGCCCCTAGGGCCGACCGGACGCGTCTGTTAGAAACTGACCGGACACTGAGCCTCAGCGTCCGGTCGAGTACAGTAAGCATCCATGCTCGATCGGACGCGTCCGGTCACTCCAGATCGGACGCAACCAGCGTCCGATCAACTGTCTCACCGAACACCGATTTTGCTGATTCATATCGGACGTGTCCGGTGTGGCGATCAGACGCGTCCGGTCGCTGAGTTCGTCGTCAAATACCGGACAGGTCCGGTCACCATACCGGATGTGTTCGGTCACTCTGTGACCAGCGCGACTAACTCCTTTTCACCTCTAACTTCTTCACCCTTGCTCAAATGTGCCAACCACCAAGTGTATCATCATGTGCACATGTGTTAGCATATTTTCACAAACATTTTCAAGGGTGTTAGCATTCCACTAGATCCTAAATGCATATGCAATGAGTTAGAGCATCTAGTGGCACTTTGATAACCGCATTTCGATACGAGTTTCACTCCTCTTAATAGTACGGCTATCAAACCTAAATGTGATCACACTCTCTAAGTGTCTTGATCACCAAAACAAAATAGCTCCTATGGTTAATACCTTTGCCTTAAGCTTTTTGTTTTTCTCTTTCTTCTTTCCAAGTCCGAGCACTTGATCATCACCATGGCATCATCTTCATCATGCTATGATCTTTGTTTGCTTCGCAACTTGGAGTGTGCTACCTATCTCATGAATACTTGATAAACTAGGTTAGCACTTAGGGTTTCATCAATTCACCAAAACCAAACTAGAGCTTTCAGATGATGATGCCACAAGTGTTGCACATAAAGATTCTACCTCAAGCACACTTGATGGTGATCTTGATGATGATGGTTCATGCTCGGGCTATGATTGTGATGCTACTACAAGCTCTTCTACATCACCACATTGCTTCATGTCACAAGGTGACACCAAGGTATCAAATGATAATATGGTTGATCATGTTGATTCATATGATGAGCTTGTTAGTAGACTTGCTAGCATGACCATATCTTTAGAAAATAAGAAAGCTAAAACAATGAAATTAGAAAATAAAAACTCATTTCTAAAGAACTCTTGTGAAGAACATAAGAAATTACTTGATGCTTTTAAATCTTCACATGATGAGCTAAAATTGAATCATGAGACACTACTTGCATCTCATGATGAATTATTAGAACAACATGCTTATCTCATTAAAGTATTTACAAAGAAACTTAAAAATAAAAAGATCTCATCACATGGATCAAATGATAAATTGCAAAATATTGCTAATCCATGTGATGTTGGCAAGAAGGATGTATCCACCTCTTGTGATGATTTATTAGATATGCCATGCTCTTCACATATATATGCTTATTCTACTTCTATGTCTTGTGAGACTAACCTTTTGAAGGAGAACAATGAGCTCAAAAATGAAGTGAAGAATTTGAGCAACAAGCTAGAGAGGTGCTACAACTCAAAAGTCACCTTTGAGCACATATTGAAGACTCAAAGAAACTATGGTAATAAGTGTGGCCTTGGCTTCAAGAAGAAGATGACAAAGGGTGAAATAAAGAGAGAAAGAAAGATGAAGAAGATACAACAAAGAAAGCTCTCTCATACCATGTGCTACCGGTGTCATGAAGCGGGACACCTTGCAAATGGTTGCCCTAACATTGAGAAGCTCAAGAAGATAAAAGAAGAAGAGAGGCTCAAGCATGTGAAGTGCTTCAAGTGCCGCACTTGGGGTCATCTTACCTCAAAGTGCCCAACCAAGCAATTGGTGAAGCAACAAGTGAAGCCTCAACCAAAGCCACAAGTTGAGCAAGAGAAGACACCCTAAGAGCAAATCAAGATCAACCATGAAGATAGTGGTGATTTGATGATAAAGAAGAAGAAAACAAGAAGGGGTGGAAAGTCAAGGCATCCAATGCAAACTCAAGATGCCAAGATGATGAGCAAGAGTAAAGATGAGAAAAATATTATGCTCACATCAAGTGCTTCAAGTGTGGAAGTACGGGACACTTTGCCTCTAGGTGTCCTACCAAGCTTGAGAAGAAGGATCAAGCAATCCATGAGAGGTAAGGCAATGAGAAGCACCACATGAGCAAGAAAGAGAAGGCTCAATCAAAGAGAAAGTGCTACTCATTCCAGGAAAGGGGACACAAGGCACATTCATGTCCTCTAGGTAACACTCCTAAGCCTATTTCAATTAATGATATTTCTATGCTTAGGAAGGATGGTAATGGTACCTCTATGATTGCTATTGCAAAGCATCCCGCTATTCATACTAAGGCTATGCCTAAGTATGTTGCTCCTAACTTGAGAGGACCTAAACTAGTTTGGGTACCATCAAAAAGTGGATGATTGTTTGTAGGTACCATCAACATTGGAGACTTGATTCAATTGATTTCATATTGATCATCTTATGTTGAGTCAAGATATGAAGCCTAGTGCACATCCAAACCCAATGCCAAGTGAAAATTGAGTAAAGTCCAAGTGCTATCAACATACAAGTGTCATATTCAAGTTGCGGTGATTTATTGGATTATTTGAGGGCTTGCTAAAATATTTGAGTTGAAACTTGCAAGTTGGATGATCATGAGCTAACCAAGGTATATCTCTTGTTGATCATTTTATTTGGGTGCATATGAGTTGATTGAATTGGACAAATATGCAATGTTGCTTGCTATGAGATATTTGAATGGATAAATAGCTTAGTAATCAAGTTTGGATTGATTTGTGTTGAATAAATTCATGAGATGACCTTTAGTAAGTGGATTGAATGGATTTATGTCTTGTGAAAGTATTCAAACAAGTTGGTTTCAAGTTTGATTCACATTTGATGAAGCATAGCTCAAATGTTTGAAATCTATCCTATATTGAAAATCTGAGCTAGCTGTGATCTTAGCCATATTTGAGTGATCAAAACTTATTGGATTAGCATAAAAATTGGTGTACATGCTCTATACTTATGTTATAATATGTTGTACAAATTTCATGAGAATTGGATAAGAGATACTTCAGTTTTGGAGTGAATCTTGTCTGCTATAGTGCAGCATTTTTCAGCATGTAACAGTGATGGAAGAATTGAAATATGGTAGCAATATAGAAATAAAATGAAGCTCAAATTTTTATAGATGCTATATAACTTAGTTAAGCACATCTTCACCAAATTTCGTGGCATTTGTATTTGTATTTTGGGAGATATAAATTTTTCTTTGAAGAGTACAAAATCTGCCAGAAAAGTGACAAATATTGGATTGATCTAGAGTCACTTTGATTGAAAGGTCCTCAAATGGGAAACATATTTATAAGTAATTGAGGTACCTAAGTTTGGTTTTGAGATGATCTAAAAGCATGACAATCAAAGAGTACAAGGCCATTTGATTGTGGAGTGTATTTTGCACACTTTTGGTACTCAAGATGAAGATCAAGATCAAACTCAAGTTGAAGATGAAGTTTAAGTTCTAGATATGATTAGAGATCATTTGGTAGAAAGAAAAAGACTTAAACAAGTAGAAAGAAAAGGAATTAAAGAAGGAATCAATGTTACTCATCAAGTTAAGTCCATCACTTGGATCAATTAATCAAGCTATTTCAAGTGAATATCAAGAATGGTTCTTTAGAGAGAGATCACTTCTCTCTAGTGTAGGGGCTTGCCACCTATATGTAGTTAAACCAAGTGTGGTACTTGGAAGGCTAACATGGAAGTGGTGATCTGAGGAACATTTGAGATGCTTAGTTGAAGAAATCAAAAGGGCTGATCAAGAAAAGCAAGCAACACCCAAAAGAGAGCTAGTTATGATATTTCAAGTGGTATTCTCAAATTGATGCTCTCATGCAAGTAAAGATGAAAAGAAGAAGCAAGCCAACCACAACAAGAAAGTGCGCTTGATCATAAGTGATATTCATTTCATATGGGTGAAGAATGAAATTCAAAATGGTATCTATTGATCTTCACCAAGCTTATAATTGGACTTCACATTGCTATTGGAGTAATGAATTGGAATCTATGTGATTATCCTCTACTCCATCATAGCAAAGGTATCATTGTAATGTGTATGATCATTTCATCCCTTACTAGTATGCGGTTAGTGCATATAGTTCATACTTCATAGGATCATGCATAACAAATGAAATGTTTAAATTCATAGCCTACCACTATTGCTTGAATAATTAGTTGATCTAGTGGTTAGTATATGAATTTGTTCATGAGCTAAGTAAACCCAAATACTTGATTTAATTTGGATTGCCAACAAGTGACAAGTACAACATTGGCAAGATAACCCTTGCAAGAGGTGTGAAGAAGCTTGTCATTGGTTCAAACCGGACTTGGAAGCTCAGGCAAATCAATTTAGTTCAAGTCAACTTTGAAGCTCATGATAGTGATAAGAGTACAAGCACAAGACAACAATGCTAATGGATATCTAGTTTGCATGTTTCAAGTGGTATCTAGATTGAAGTATTTCATCAAGAATTCATAAGTGATGTCTAGATCAACTCACAAGTGATATCCAAAAGTGGTACCCATAAAGATAACAAAGGTTCAAGAAATAATTTTTATTGATAAATCCAACAAGTGGTTCCATACTAGAAGATTCTTTCAAGTGGTATCACATCTACACATGATATCAATCATGCAAGACGATGGTTCCACAAGTGATCCTCAACTTTAAGTGATCATCAAATGAAGAATGCATCCCTCACCTACAAGAGCTCAAGTGTATCAAATGGATGACCCATGCTATCACATAGGGGGAGGTGTCCCACAAATTAATATCAAGATCAAAGATCCTATGTATGGTATCTCAAGAAGCCCTACACAAGATACAAGTGGTATCTACAAGAGCTTAATTTCCATATCTTTGTAGAGTTGTCATCAATTACCAAAAAGGGGGAGATTGAAAGGTCCTTGTGTGGTTTTGGTAATTGAGTGACAACCTAGGTGGACTAATTGTATTTATATGAGATACACAGGTGATTAATCCATAGGTACATGTGTGTGAGCAACATATGCCATGAAGGTGGGAATGGCTTGGAGATGTTGCAAAGCTCACACATGTGATGATGAAGGAGCTTATTGCACATGAGACATGGCAATGAGTAATGTGATCAAGGTGGAGAAGATCAAGACAAGACTTGGCTTGATCGACCGGTTGCAAGCATGAAGGGCAAGTCGGAGGTTTGGAGCGATGGACCGCGTGGCGATGAAGCTTGAGCAAGACTTGGCGCCGATGGACGAAGGCAACAGTGAAAAGCAAGTGAAGTCAAGATCGATGAACCAATATGATCACGTGATGATATGAAGTGGATCATATCATTGTTGATCATGTCGGTGCATGTGTTGCATCGATATTGGAGGAGATGGAATGTAATGCGCAAGGCAAAGGTATAACCTAGGGCATTTCACTTCATCGATCATAGGTGTGTAGAGAAGTTGATGACCAGATTTAGGATAGATGGCTGTACTATCAAGAGGGGCAAACTTGTTTGCATATCGGTCATCTAGTGCCACTGGAGTGATCTAACCTTGCATCGTTGCTAGGATTGAGTGGCTTAGCAAGTTGAGTGGCTAATCCTTTTGAAAAGGTTTGTGAAAATGCTAACACATGTGCACAAGGTGATACACTTGGTGATTGTCACATTTGCATAAGGGTAAGAGAAGATAGGGTCTCACAGAGTGGACCGGATGCTGGTCACGTGGTGACCGGACGCTGGGGTCCTACGTCCGGTCAGCGGCGGCTGAGAGCGTGCAGGCATCAGTCTTCGACCGAACGCTGGCGCTAGAAGTGACTGGATGCTGGCAGTGTGCGTTCAGTCAGGTTGACGTACGATGATGTAGGCAACGCAGAAAAGTTGGAGAAGGACCGGACGCTGGTGCTATGTCCGATCGTGACCGACCGGATGCGTCCGGTCGCAACTGATACCTTACTGGAAATGACCGGACGCTGGGGGTGCTGCGTTTGGTCAATTTGAGTAGTTGCGTTCGGTCATCACTTGACCGTTGAGATCAAGTGACTGAGGTTGAATGGAGGCGACACGTGGTGAGCATTCGTTGACCAGACGCTGAGGTCCTGTGTCCGGTCGATATGACCAGAGCGTCTGGTCAACCCAAAAAATGCCCAGTGAAGGGGTTAACGGCTATTTTAGCCCGTGGGGCTATAAATAGAAGGGGTCTTGGCCTTGGGCCGGTAGGTGAGCACACTAGAGCCTTGGTGGCTTGTGTGGTAGTGCTTGGGAGCCCTCCATCTCACATATGCTTGATAGTGATCATCCGATTGTGTGAGAGAGCGATTCTAGCGCGATTGCATCGTGAGGTTGCATCGAGTGGCACTAGGTGATCGAGTTGCAAGCCGGTGGTGCTTGTTAGTCTTGGAGGTTGCCACCTCCTAGATGGCTTGGTGGTGGTCTCCGTCGAAGTCCGCAAGAAGCTTGTACGGTGCTCCGGAGAAGAGCTTTGTGAGGGGCATTGTGCTAGCACCATGGGAGCCGCGAAGAGCAACTCTAGTTGAGCGTGTCATTGAGCTACCCTCACTTTTGGGGTAGGTTCTTGCGGTGCCCGACGTGCGGGCTTGGCGGGTGATGCCAATTAGCCACTGAACCACCATGTGAGCAGTCGACACAACAGGGACGTAGCGTGTTGGCAAGCACGTGAACCTCGGGAGAAAATCATCGTGTCAACCTTGTTCTTCCCGTTGGTTTGCAATCCCCTTACACAAGCTTGTGATTACTTTTATATACATTGTTCTTGTGTAGTTGCTCTTGTAATTAGTTAGCTTGTGTAGCTCACTAGTTACCTTCTTGCTTGTGTAGCATAGAAGTAGCTCCCTTGCGTGGCTAATTTGGTTTGTGTAACCTTGTTAGTCACTTTGCTTAGTTTGTGTAGCTAAGTATTTGTGCTCTCTAATTTGGCATTGGTTGCCTTGTTATTGAGCATTGCTAGTGAGCTTAGTTGGCTTTGTGCTTTTGCTTACTAGCATGTGTAGGAGTTTCCTCATTGCTTGAAGTACTAGTGGCATAGGTTTGTGTGACCTTGCTCCTAGAATTGGTTAGGTGATCTCTAGCTAGCCCGGCACCTTTGTTGCTTAACTAAGATCTTTATAAGGTGCTAGAGAACATAGATAGAGGGGTGCAGTCTTGGCTAGACCGATAGTTTTAATTCCGCACTTGTTTCGGTTAGCCGACACGATTAAGTTTTAGAAACGACTATTCACCCCCCTCTAGTCGCCATCTCGACCCTTCAGAAATGTCATGCCTAGGACCCCATTTAGCAAAACTGCTGAGGTGCGTGAGCTTAGGATGGAATCAATCCATGATCTCCATTTCAAGCTAAAACCCTTTTGAGCCATTACTTCTAAGATGGTCTTGTGCTCAATCTTATCGAAGGTTTTTTCAAAATCCAGCTTCAATACAACAATCTCCTTCTTTGATTGGTGGCAAAGGTGGAGGTACTCAAAAGACCAAGTAATGCAGTCTTGGATGGTCCTGGACTTGATGAAACCATACTGGTTTTGGTGCACTAATTGAAGGATTACACTCTGCAATCTGTTGGCCAAAAGTTTTGTGAGCAGCTTGATAGAGCAATTTAGCAAGGAAATTGGCCTGAAATCCCCAACCTGCTACGCTCCATCAATTTTGGGGATCAGAGTGATAAACGAGTCATTTTTGCTTTGGAGGCAAACTAAATTTTCCTGAAAATCAGTGCAAAGAGCATAGAAGTCATCCTTGATGAAGTGCCAGCAGCTTTTGATGAAATTGATATTGAAGCCATCAGGCCCAGGAGCTTTGTCATTTGGCAAGTTTCTAACTACTGCATCAATTTCATCTTTGGTAAATGGTTCATCTAGCCATGAGAGATCTGAGTTACTTTCCAAAAAGAAACTGAGGTTGAAGGTGATAGAGGTGAATTCAGATTGCCCAATTCTGTCCTTGAATGCCTCCCAGAGAACAGTGGCCTTGTCAAAATGATTGTGGACCACTTCACCATTTTGTTTTTGTATTTGGGTAATCAGGTTATTCATATGCCTGATGGTTGTAGTAGCATGAAATAATTTGGTTCCAGCATCCCCATCCTTGTGAAGCTCAGCGGCGAAGCTCGCCGGCGTGGCTCGTAGCAGCCAGGCGGAGCTCGCCTGTGCGAAGCCAACGACAAATCTCCGGCTGGTCGAAGGTCATCTGCGTGCTTGCGGCAGCCAGTGAACAAAATGAGAAAGGAGTAGTTTGGTGCGGAAGATTGGCGCCATCGTCGCTAGTCACTACCTCCTGCCGCATGAGATCGAGGCCTTTTACTCCAGGCGAAAATTTCTTCTCAGAGCACGAGCTGGGGTCGTCTTCTCGTGAGACGACGACCTGCCTGGCTCCTGGCTCCGCTGGGTCTTTCTACAAAACTAATGGCATAGAGACAGCACGAACAGACCCGTTGTACATGCCCTAAGAGATTGATGTAAATTACCATTCAAATGGTATTTCGATGTAAAATTCAATAAGAGAATAGAACTGTATAGGTTCAACAAAAATAAAGGAGATAATATCCAATAGAAGAGTATGCACTAGTAGAGAAACTAGCTGTACTCCAGGTTCTCAACCCCCTTCAGTTCCGGCTTTGGAACCGGGAGCACAAATCCGGGACTAAAGGGCCCCTCCTTTAGTCCTGGTTTCGCGCTCGGGACTAAAGGTCAGTCCCGGTTGGTAATACCAACCGGGGCTAAAGAGGCCTCCCGGCCTGGCCACGCGGGCCGGCCCTTTAGTCCCGGTTGGTGTTTTCTTTTTTTTTCTTTCTATTTTCAATTGATGATTCATTTTGGTTTTCGAATAGGTTTTTGAATACGTATTCTATGCTGCTAATAATATACGTATTCTACACGTTTATAATGTTCGAACATTTTGTACAAACTAAAGTATGAAACTAACGTATATATTACATGCATATATATATATATTGTGCGTTATTTTATGTACATATAATATGTATATATATATATATATATTACAAATAAAGCTTGCATTGTATATTCTATCATATCCTTGGGATAACAAATTCACTCCATCTGGTTTGGCTTCCATGTTTCGTTTACGTCATTGTAGAACTCGTCGGCGGGGTTTAGGACCTGGTCATTAAGAAATCCTGCTATGGTCTCTTGAATTGCTTTCAGTTGGTCACGTCGTATGACTTTTTCCTTCAACCGTAGAGTCTTCAAAAAAAGTTAAAGGAAAAGTATTAATATATATATGTGTGTTGGTCACGTGATTACTTATATATATGAGTAATAAAAGAAATTGTGAATATATGAATATATTTATATAACGTACTTTGAGGTTCTCTTCAGGAGTTCTTTTTGAGTACGCCATGATGAACTCGCAAACATAGTATCCGTAGTAGTTGTTCCCCTGTTCTTGCCTCAGAACCCACTTTTACGAGAAAAAAGATCCGGTGAATTGAAAGCATGCATGGTGTTAATTGAATTATATATATAAATGTAGCTAGTACTTACTTTGTGTGCGATTACATCCAATGGCGCTTTGCAATGTTTCATGTGGTGTTCCTCAATGAAACTTTTCCAAACACTGCGTCCAATAAAATAAAAAATTAATTTGGCCTTTAATAATTGTTGCAGTTAAGAGATCGGGGTATATATAGTTGCTGGAGAGACCAAATTACCATTGGATAATATCTATCATGTCTTGGTACTCTGTTTGCTCTTTTCTTAATGAGTCTAAGATGCTCAACCGACTATTGGCCATATCGATGACCATCAATATCCAGTGATTGTTGCATATGTTTTTATACACAAATATGATCGACATTAACTAGAGTCAACATATATATATGGGGGATAGCTTAGCTAGTAAGCAAATAATTGAAAAAATGTACATATGATTGACATTAATTATTTAACACTCACTTGAAGTTGTAGGGGAAGAGTATGTCCTTGTTTTGTTGGTTCACTAAGAACCTCATGAGATTTTTCTCGAGTTCAGCTTTCCATTGAGGCGGAGGATCAGGGTGTTTGAATACGATATTTGGATCAACAAAACCAACATCATTATTCTTTCTCTTTCTGAGTTCTGTCATCTCATATCTGCATATATAAAAATATAGTGTGAGGATATATAATTTATATATATACATGTAGCTTTATATATATACACTTTAATAGTAGAAAATAATCACACTTACAGACAATAGCAGCTAATGAGACTTTTGTCGAGAGAGTCCAGGTGGCATAGTTGGTGTAATTCTAAAAACTCGACATATATAACGTCATCGCCACAGAAGTAATGTTGGTTTCTAACTCTAGCAGAAACAAAGTTCTCTCCCCATTCACACGCCGTCATGTACCACTTGTTTAGCAGGTACATTTGCGTACCCAATTCACCTAAGGCCTTAGGGTTGTATAGACTCTTTCCATGTTCAAATTTCTTCTAAGGATCCACTTTCGGAGTAGATGGTCCTTCAGCGAGCACTTGGGCAAGGTCCAAACTAGTATCCTCGTAAAATCGAACCAGGTCCTCAAAATCGATGTCCGGTAAGTCTAAGTTTGAACCATATTCATTACGAATGATAAGAGGGGGGACTAATTGTTACAGTTGTTGTCCGAGTTATGCAACACCTTTCCCTGGTCTAGTCTTTTTCTGCGCCACCTCAAATGACTTGGTGAGAGAGCGGCCGTAGTCCGATTTTGGCCAGGTCTTTTGAGATTCCCGTTTTTTCTGGTCCACCTTCTTTCTTAGAAGATCTGGAGCTATGTACAAGTACGGTTTCTCTGGGTTCTCCCTCTCTTCTCGTTGCTTTCTTACCTTTTCGAAGAAACTTTTCACATCTTTTTGTACTGCATCCTTTAATTCCTTTTTACTTTTCTTGTAAGACAGTTTTTGGGGAATAACTGGATTAGAGGAGGCTTTCTTCTTTACCGGCTGGTGGGCCAACAGCTTCGTTTGCGGGGTGGACCTCTTAGGAGCTGGCTGCTTCTTGATCATCATGGGAGGCAGGGCAGCCATTGGAGACCTCCTTGGAGGTGGCGGCGGTGGAGACCTCCTTGGAGGCGTTGGAGACCTCCTTGGAGGTGGCGGTGGTGACAGCATTGCATAATCATTGCCCGGAGCACTATGATGATCTGGAGATTGAATAATTGGACTTAGGTTGACGGAGGCCCTGCTGTGTGAGTACAAAAAAGAATAATTAGGTATAAGAAATATTGTTATTATTAATCATACATGTCAATAGAAAATTAGTAAAAAAATCATTTCGTTCACTTTTGTCCGCACCTATTGTCTGGCAGTTGAGGAAGCAGCGGTGGACTACAGACCCCAGGAATAATGATGTAGCGCTTGCGCCATAGTATGAATGTCTTCTCTGCTTCTCCTAGAGTCTTCTCCCCATCACCTCCTGGAATGTCAAGAGCCAGATCACTAAAACCTTTGTTAACTCTATCCACTGAGACGCTAACATATCCAGATGGTATTATTGCCCCATGGATTCTTGGTGTCTTAGTAGGATCTGGAGGAGAAAAAAACCGAGAGCCACCATGATTGTGGCATTCTCTTTTGGAATATGTAGCTCACATGATGTAAACGGTGCAGTGATGTCATCCACGGGGAAACGTAGCATTGCGTCAACTTGATTTGGCAACTCCGTGGAAGCGCAACTGCTTTTCAACTGATCAGGGGGGCTAATATTAATGTTGATTCCTGGATCTGATGCCTGCCTTTGGGCACTCATTGCTATTTACATTTTATGATTTCGTCCTACATTCTAGCTTGCATGTCTTTTTCGCGCTCCTGCGCTTGAAGCAACGCCTTCCGTGACTCACGAACATATTCCTCTAACCTGCTGATCCACGTTGCATCCTCATCCTTCCTTCTCTGTCGGCTTCTGTAGGTATCTCTATCGTTAGGGAAACCATGCTCCCAAGAAATGTTCCATCCTAAACCTCTCGTTCGGCCACTGTGTTCAGCAGTCCTGATGGCATATGTCGGTTCATCCTTCTCTCTATTGGGCCTAAACACACCAATAACTTTAGCTTGTAGAGCATAAGAAAATCTTTGTGTTGCTCTTTCGAGTTTTGGGCCATGAACCAGCTTCCCGATCTCTAGGTCCAGTCTTTCCCCATGAGCGAAAAACCAATTCTTCGTGCGTTTGGGCCAATTGAGTGATTCTGGTGTGATACCCTTGGCAAGAATGTCCACTTCCATTTTTTCTCACTTGGGAATGGCAGTCGCGTAGCCACCTGATCCCATGTCATGGTGGTATACCTTCTATCGGGCATTCTCTTGGTTCCTTCTCACCCGTTCCTCACCCTCTTTCGATGTCTTGTACTGTACAAAATCATTCCAGTAGGGCCTCAACTTCGCGAGCGGGCCACTAGTATTAAAATTGGGCGTTAGGTTCTTCTTGATGTATTTCGTGTATAGGGATTTCTTCCAAGTCTGAAATTATGTTGCCATCTTCTTCATAGCCCACTTTTGAACTAGCTCCTTCATTTCATCATCGTTGATAGCATCATAATCATCCTCTTGCAATGTGAAATGTTGAAGGATATCATCCCAAATTAAATTCTTATCAAGATCAGAGACAAAACTAACATGAGGCTCGTTGATCTTTTGCTTCCATTCATGGGCACTAATCAAAAGTCTGTCCCTTACAAGGCACCCACAGTGTTGCATGAATTTCCTTGCATGTGGACCAAGTGCTTCGCCTGTCTCGACATTGAATTCTGATATTATGTAGCACCCCTCCAATGGCTTTTTTGGGCCTCGAATATTTTTGCTTTTCACCGTTGTGGTCGTCGATCCAGAGGGCTACGTATAAAAAAGAATAAATAAATATTATGTGTACACATAATAGATGATAGATATTTAAATATATATATATATATAATATTCAAATATATATAAATATATATACCTCGTCAGTATTTTCTTGCACAATATTTTCTTGGTTATCTTCAAGAGCCAGGTATTGACTCCCTTCATCTACATCCTGCTGGTCACCATCGGCAAATTGAGTACTGGTGTTGATAATATCCATCATTTCTTCATCCATGTTGTCTCTCGGGGCAGCCATCTAGCTTTTACACCACTAGATATATCTATAAAAAATAAAAACTATATCTATCAAATATCCATCAATTTCTAGCTCAAAAACATGTTTAAATAAATAACCATCCGTACTAGTTGACCTTGCTTACGTGATCATCTCGGTGAGCATTTCTCGACCGGACGGCACCGTACTTGGCCACGGAAGAGCTCCGATTCTACGAGGAAGGGAACACGGTCTTCCATGACCATTGCCGCTCTCCTTCGTAGAATCAAAGCTCCTCCTTGACGTCCGTTACCGCTCAGCAGAGAACATGCTAGCCAAGATGAATACGGTCCGCAAGTTCAACTAGTACGGATTTTCTACAATTTTCTAACTATTTTCTAAGTTTTTCATTTCATGGAAAAATTAATTCTAAAAAATAAAAGGCTTGATTTCTAAGTATTTCATTTCATGGAAAAATTAATTCTAAGTGACCTGCTCGACATCGGCGAGCTCGCGGACGTTTCATGGAAAAATTAATTCTAAGTGACCTACTCGACAAAATAGAGAAAAAACACACGCTCTCAATAACCAGTCGTTCAATATGCCACGATGGCTGTCTAGCCAACAAATACAGTTGCTCATCAATACTCTCATCACCCTGACATTCTTTTCGCAACCAGTCGTTGAAAGTTTCCATGTGCTGACGCGTAATCCAAGCTTCAGACTTTCCTAGAAACTTGGATCGGAGCAACTCTTTATGTGTCTCGATATATGGATCCACCAAGGAGGAGTTTTGCAGAACTGTGTAGTGTGCTTTATTAAAATAATTGTCCTACGTACCAATATATGTTTTCTTCCCTAGTGTCCCCTTTCCACTTAGTCTCCCCTCATGTCGCGATTCAGGAACACCAATTGGGTCAAGGTCGGGAATAAAGTCAACACAAACTCAATGACCTCCTCTGTTCCATAGCCTTTGACGATGCTTCCTTCTAGCCAAGCATGGTTGTGAACATATTTCTTTAGGACTCCCATGAACCTCTCAAAGGGGAACATGTTGTGCAGGAACACAGGACTGAGAATGCTAATCTCCTTGACCAGGTGAACCAGGAGGTGTGTCATGATATTAAAGAAGGAAGGAGGGAACACCAATTCAAAGCTGACAAGACATTGAACCACATCATTCTGTAGTTTAGCTAGATCCATTTGATCGATTGCCTTCTGAGAAATTACATTGAGGAATGCACATAGCTTCATGGTGGCTAGACATACATTTGGAGGTAGAATTCCTCTTAATGCAACTAGAAGCAATTGCGTCATGAGCACGTGGCAGTCATGGGACTTTAAGTTTAGGAATTTCTTCTCTGGCACATTTATTATACCCTTTATATTCGAGGAGAATCCAGATGGTACCTTGATGCTTGCTAGGCATTCAAACATGCTTTCCTTCTCTTCTTTGCTAAGAGTGTAGCTGGCAGGACTTAAGTAATGGCGTCCATCATCTGTCTTCTCTGGATGTAGGTTGTCTCATTCCTTCAAACATCACAGGTCCTGTCATGCTTCAAGTGTGTCCTTAGGCTTCCTATACACACCCATGAAGCCTAGCAGGTTCACACAAAGATTCTTCGTTAGGTGCATCATGTCGATCGCGCTACGGACCTCTAGGACTTGCCAATAGGGTAGCTCCCAAAATATGGACTTCTTCTTCCACATGGGTGCGTGACCGTCGGCGTCGTTCGGAACAGGTTCGCTGCCATGTGCCTTTACAAATACTACTTTCACATCCTTGACCATATTGAGTACATCCTCACCAGTTCGGTTGCCCAGCTTGGTCTGGTGGTCTGCCTTACCTTTAAAATGCTTGCCTTTCTTTCTTAGGGGTGATTCACAGGAAGAAATCGACGATGGCCAAGGTACACGACCTTTCGACATTTTTTCAAGAATATACCTTTAATGTCATCAAAACAGTGCGTGCATGCATTATATCCCTTGTTTGATTGTTCTAAAAGATTACTTAGAGCAGGCCAATCATTGATTGTTATGAACAACAATGCTCGTAGGTCAAAGTGCTCCTGTTTATCCTCATCCCACACACATACACCTGGTATGTTCCATAAAAGTAGAAGTTCTTCAACTAGTGGCCTCAGGTACACATCGATGTCGTTACCAGGTTGCCTTGGGCCTTGGATGAGCACTGACATCATAATAAACTTATGCTTCATGCATAACCAGGGATGAAGGTTGTAGATACATAGGGTAACAAGCCAAGTGCTATGACTACTGCTCTGCTCCTCGAAAGGATTCATACCATCCATACTTAAAGCAAACCTTAAGTTTCTTGCGTCATTTGTAAACTCCGGGAATTCTCTATCGATTGCTCTCCACTGGGACCCATCAGTAGGGTGTCTCAACATATTGTCTACCTTACGGTCTTCTTTGTGCCATCGCAATAACTTTGCATGGTCTTTGTTTCTGAATAGACGTTTCAAATGTGGTATTATAGGAGCATACCACATAATCTTGGCAGAGATTTTCTTCGTGGGACGTTCACCCTCAACATCACTAGGGTCATCTCGCCTGATCTTATACCACAATACATGACATACCGGGCATGCATCTAACTTCTCGTACTCCTCGCCATGGTAGAGGATGCAATCATTAGGACATGCATGTATCTTCCAGATTTCTAATCCCAAAGGGCAGACTACCTATTTTGCTTCGTACGTAGTGATGGGCAATTCGTTATCCTTTGGAAGCATCTTCTTTTGGATTTTCAGTAACTCCCCAAATCCCTTGTTAGATACACCATTCTTTGCCTTCCATTGCAGCAATTCCAGTGTGGTACTCAACTTTTTCTGTCCCGCATCACAAGTTAGGTATAGCAATTTCTTGTGATCCTCTAGCATGCGCTTGAACTTGATTTTCTCCTTTTCACTTTCGCATTCTCTTTGTGCGTCACGAATGGCCTGACCAAGATCATCAGCGGGCTCATCTTCTGCCACTACCTCTTCTTTAGCTTTCCCCATTGTAGTATCATTGAAGGCACCATATTCAGCAATAATGTCATCGTCCTCCCATTGTTCTTCTTCACATTCTTCCATTACAACCCCGGTTTCTCCGTGCTTCATCCAACAAATATAGTTTGGCATGAAACATGACTTCAACAAGTGTGAATAAAGACTCCTTGAGCTAGCATATTCCTTCAAATTCTTACATATGGCACATGGGCAGCACATGAAACCATCGCGTTTGTTTGCCTCAGCCACACGTAAGAAAGAATGCACGCCCTCAATGAACTCTTGGGAGCGGCGATCAGCATTGTACATCCAATGCTGGCTCATCTGCATTACATGACATACATACCATATTAAAATCTAGAACATAATTAGTTAATTATACGACATGCATGCCACCACACAAGGTATTAATTTATGAAAGTCTCGCTACAATGTAGACAATCCCAACTACCACTAAAAAAACTAAAGCTAAAATGCACTTCAGCAGCACAAGGATTTCACGACCAATCCTAACTAAAATAGACAGATCATGCGTTTGTTCAACATCTATGGGCTTCTTCCGTAGGATCACTGCCTCATCAGCCGCCGTAGCCGCCTGTGCAAGAGAGTTTTGCACGTGTTCAACATACTCTTCCTCCTAGTACCAGCCTGAACATCCAGTGCCATTCCACTAAAATTAAAACAAAAAATTAGAACTTTAATCACAATCATCATGAAAATAAGTATAAATTAACCATAATCATCAAATGCGACAAAATAACTCACATTGCGATCCGGACACTTGTAGAAGATACGGCCCTTGTTGGGACACTCCTTCCTCACCCGGTACTCCATCACAATCTTCTCCTCACACTTGCCGCATGCAATGAGAGGGAGGTCCGACCTCAGTCGCTTTGGAACCCGATGAGAGGCCGAGGACCCGGAAGCAGTTGACATCTACTCTCTATACTCATTTTTAATATAATATAAATTTCTCATTTTATAAACAAATAAAATTAAAAAAACTCTAAAATTCTCTATATCTCTAAACCATGAAGTGTGCTATGCATGCTAGAAATGAAAGCTGAATACTAGTTTTGAATAACTACTTTAACCTTCCTTCATCCAAATATGCAAACTTTAAAGTGATTTTGAGCTTAAATGGCTTACAAATAAAAAAAATCACCATAAAAAACCACATATATCTAGTCTATAAAATGAGATATGCTACTGATAAAACATGAGAGTATAAAGTTGGTAACCTTTAGAACCAAAAAATCGATGGAGGAATCGAAGAAATCTTGTGATTACCGGCGATGAGGAAGAAGAGAGGCCGGCGATGAAGCAAGAACACTGAGCTCGAAGTGGCTCAGGCTCGGGGAGGAAGAAGGGCTATATAGGAGGGGACCTTTAGTCCTGGTTAGAGACAGAAACCGGGACTAAATGTCACTTTCTAGTCCCAGACGGAGCCTCCAGCCGGGAGTAGACTTTTACTCCCGGTTGGAGGTACCAACCAGGAGTAAAAGTTAACCTTTAGTCCCGGTTGGTAGATTCAACCGGGACTAAAGGTCCCCTGCAACAAAAGCCTGCCACAGTAGCCGTTGGGCAGGGACCTTTAGTCCCGGTTGGAGCTACAAACCAGAACTAAAGGTCTCTCTAGTCCCGGGCGCGAAAAATACCGGGACTAAAGCCAAATTTCGAGCTGGATCAAAGGTCGTTTCTCTACTAGTGATGGCTAATCTATTTTTTAATCATAAAAAGGTAAGTATCCACCCAAAGAAAAAAATGTAACATATTCTCTGTCTCCCTCTCTTTCGCTCCGGACATAGATTGTCCGATATTATATGTGCACTCTGCGGTAACCAAGGGTATGGTTTGTAGCGAGGGAACATTGACACGTTGATGCCAAGAGTGCATGTCACGAAGTATAATGTCCTGAGTCCAAATAGCTCAGTTTCACTCTACATGTTAAATCCCACTAAACAAACTTATGTTTCCATTCTTTTGTTCTCACTTGCTTTATGTAAAAGGTTAACCTGAGGTTGGTAGTACAGATTCTAGAAGGCTTTATATATATGTTGGTCTAACCCACACTTGGTAGCTAGACAAGGTGTGACTCTTATATCTCAACACATAACATACAACATGGCTACTGTAGGCCAAATTTAAATTGGACTGGATGTCAAACGAAGTGTAGAAAGATTAGAATCTATATAAAATGTTACTGCCTTCGTCTAAATTGTAAGTTGTTTTTCCAGATACATAGTTTGTACTACGCACCTAGATATTCATTATGTCTAGATATAGTAAAAGTTGTGTATCTCAAAAAGCCCAAACGATTTACCATTTGGAACAGAGAGAGAATTACGTTATGGCCAGGTTCAAATCATGTCTATCAAAAGCAAGCAAAATAAGAGCGGTAAACGGGTAATGTACAAACTTGATGATTGAAGCTAGAATGAAGCAACACTAAAATACTCTTAATACTAGTCACGCAATTGCGCTTGTTGCCACCCATATATAATTAAACTTATTATGATGTGTCCTCTACAATTTTTGTAGGCCCATTGATATTTTGGAGAAAGATGGGTGGAACATCCTTTCAGATGGGCCCGAAGGCCGGCCCATTGTAAACACACCATTGGTCACTGATGACTACATGTGAATCCAGGTGTGATGTAGCATGGTCATGCATGCATGGACCGTAACGGAGTGATGATCTGATCCACGCTTAATTAGCACTAACTATTGATGGTTGTGCACTAAGGATGCATGATGGATCAATCGTGGTAGGTTGAGAAAGAGATTTTCTTGGAAGTAGGAAGGGGGTTTCCTTGCTGTCCAATATGCGTCTCATCGATAGTGATGATTCCTTTCCTTCCATTTCGTTTTCCTTGTTACTTTGTTAGAGGTCCTGACCTAGCTGCCCTGTGTGATCTAATTCACTTTGTTTGTTGAACATAATAAGATGATAGAGTCTCTATCTTGGCTTTCCTTAGTCCTCAATGCTTGAGCATTTTCTAGTAGGAGCATAAAGGTTAGCTGGGTACACAGCCAAAAAGCAGCCCACCAGTACGACGAGTGACAACCCAGCTAACTGTTTTTATGGCTTGTCCTGGTGCTCGAACCATTGATGAAATGAAGCGGAAACTAGAGGACGATAATGTCGGTGGTAGCATCAGGACATGCATGCACACAGAGCAGAATTTTGCATCATCTTTGCATCAGCAAGTGAGGCGTCCTCAAACTGAGCGGCATACACATACAAAATTGCTGCGTGTAGTTGTACTTGTCCTCAATTCTGTACTCTAAGCTTCTCCAAACCAAAGAGGGTCTCCGATACGACGCAGCTCCCACATGGAGATAGAAGGGTTTCCTCCTAGAAAGCCTCCACGCCTGCTTCATCGAAAGGTCATAATTACTTTAAGCGCTCCGAGTCACCAAGATATATACTATGGCAAAATGGCTCTACCTCACAAAGCTCTCAAGATCTAAGGCTTAACACTCGATCACAAGAGTTAACTATGGTGTCTATCCTAGTCTTGGATGTGATCTTGGTATTTTTAAGAGTGTAGATGGTGTAAGCGCAAAGGGGCAGAAGCATCAACATTAGCAAGCTAATTACTCATAAGCATTACAGGAACACCTTATGTGCATTCTAGAAACAGCCCCATAGTATCAATTGTTCTAACATGGTGCTATCCAAACTTCAAAAATAAGGAATATACTTGCAAAGATCAGCTCACTAATACATCAATCCCCATCACCAACATATCAAAGAACCCATACATGTCTCATATGCCAACTCAATCATACACTATGAACTTGAAGGAATATCAGCAATAGCAAGCAAGATAGTGAGCAATCAACATGTATGGCAAGAGAAATACCTAATCACAAGTAGACACCAAGATTTACGTCGAAATCCCTTGCAGAAAAACCACGGGCGGCGACGACCAAGCACACTATGAAAATGAAGATACATGGTGGTAGCCAACAAATAGAGGAGAGGCTCCAAATCCCCCACACAAATTGCACTAGGGCAATCTCTATTCGGTGGATTTAGAGGGAAATATACGGTTCTCTCGCTCTCTCAAGTGCTCTGTAACCCTAGCACTCAAGGTGGAAAAACAAGCCCCTCTCTTTTGTGCAAAGAACTCCTATTTTCGAGCAGGAGACACACTGGTGGTTTTTGTGGACAGGTCCGTAGCCTCCTTAGTTGGGTGCTGCTTTCATCCGTTTCAGTAGTTCTGCCCTAGTTCTAGTAGTTGATGTTTCTACTTTAGGGGGGGAGGGCCTTGTGTGGCCGTTCCTTTTGGGTTAAGCTCTGTAAATTTTTGTACAACTTTTTTTCTTTTATCTCGTCTAATAAAACTTGTGGCAAAGCTTCCTTTCCTAAAAAAATTTCACGTGAGATATACCAAAATGGCCCTAGAGCAACGCTACATAGGTGGGCCTCCATTTAGCAACAATGAGGATCAACTTTGAGCCCAAAATAACCTTCAAAAGTATGTGTCTAAATCTAAGTCATCATCACACATAGGGTGTGGAAGCACTTTCTGTAATTTATCTCGGTCTTTTTTTTTACAGGTGTACGCACGAGAGATTTTTGCATTGCACGCCAACTCAAGACAGAAAATGAGCCCATTCCTTGCAGGAACACGTCAGTTTCTTTCTTCACAGGATCGACCACGGACGTCTCAGAAAAGACAGGTCTGTTACGTACGTTAAAAGGGCCAACAGCGTAGAGCTACTCTGAAAACTGCAATAGAGCGATGCGCCGGTTGCCGTCGGACAACGCAGCAGCAGCAGAGCAAGGAGGTCCGCCGTCGCTGTCTTGTCGAGATCACGGCAGGCCCGTTTTTCCCGTACGTGATTATAACACAACAACTTCGTCTTACCACCGTGATCTGCGGGCTGCAGCTGCTCGACTAAAATTAGCTGCTACTCCAGTCCATGCCCATCCGCTTCCGTGGCCTCTGGCTGTCCCGAGAGAGGGAGAGAGAACCAAACGCAGCAGAGATAGTGCTGAGAGTATCTTGCCTTTTTTACTTTCTCAAAGTCAGTTGTTACGGTTAATATATATATATATATATATATATATATATATATATATATATATATATATATATATATATATATATATATATATATGGAGAGACTATTCAGTAGCCGGCTACAAAATAAGTTATTCTATAGCCACCTTCATTTACCATAATTTTATATACTAATTTAGCATAATGTCAATACATATTTACGATAGTTGGGTTACTATAACACATGGAGATATTTACCATAACGTTATAGTAAACCACTTAGTAAGGAGTTACTATAATCTCGTAAATTAACATAGTAATTATTGTAACTCAAAGTGGCTACAGAATAAGTTATTCTGCAGCCAGCTACAAAATAGTAGTTCTATATATATATATATATATATATATATATATATATATATATATATATATATATATATATATATATATATATATAGAACTACTATCCTGTAGCTGGCTACAGAATAACTTATTCTGTAGCCACTTTGAGTTACGATAATTACTATGTTATTTTACGAGATTATAGTAACTCCTTACTAAGTGGTTTAATATAACGTTATGGTAAATATTCCCATGTGTTATAGTAACCCAACTATCGTAAATATGTATTGACATTATTGTAAATTAGTATATAAAATTATAGTAAATGGAGGTGGCTACAGAATAACTTATTTTGTAGCCGGCTACTGAATAGCCTCTCCCTATATATATATATATATATTTATTTATTTATTTATATATACAATCCAAGTCAGTAGTTACGCTTGAGCTGCACACATCACCTGATCATCTCCACGTCGCTTTGCTTGCGCTCAAACTGAAAGGCCTCGCACTCGCACGCACTGAGTTGACGCCGGGCGCACCACCGGCTCCGCTTCCAGCCCAATCTTCTTTCGTTTCGTTGCGTTTCATTTTCCCCTCGTCTCAGCTCATCAGCCTAACTCCCTCGGCTCACTCCCCAGTACCCTGCATCCCGCTATAACTCCTATTAGTACTCTGCCTGCCTGCCGACTGCCGAGTAGCAGCAGCAGCAGCATCGCATGGGGCGAGACCAAGTGAGAGCCGCGCGCGTGCACAGCTGCAACTGCAACCATGGCCCGTCCTTGCTCGTCCCTGCTTCTTGGAGCGGTTGCGGTGGCGCTAGTCCTTGCCGCTGCGCCGTCGGCGCTCGCCGGTGACCCCGACTACCTCCAATTTTTTTAACACTTTTTTTAAACTAATTTTAAATTTAACATTGTTAATTTTTTTTCTCCAAAACTAACACTTTTGGCCGCGTCTATTACCATGGCGCGGCAAAACGTCTGTGCCACGCTATGCATGCTGGCGCGGCCTAGCCGCTGAAGGGTGACATGGCAGGGTCTGCCGCGTCACTGATCTTGGTGTGGCACCGACGCGCCCTGATCAGTGGCGCGACAGAGCCGGCTAGAGGCCCGCGGCCTAGTCCCGCCGCGCCACACCCTGCCCACCCGCTTGACCGCACGCACCCGCCGCGCACGCTAGCTGCTGCGCCTGCGCCTGCGCCGCGCCCACTGCTCATAAGAGCATTATAGTTGCCTAGCGCATGATCGTCCGTGCAGCCCACACGGCGCACTCGATAGATGTACCACATGGCTCACACGGCGCAGTCAACTAATCAGGGGATGGATGAACCATAGATTATATTATTCAGCACTCAACAGAGTAAGCTGTACCACTTTGTTCTCTTATCTAACAAAACATAGTAAGATGTACCCTTGCCAAGCATAAAAGCTTTAATATCACTACTACAAAAGTTGGCACCAACGGCTGACACACATGATCATAAGCGGCTCTTATCAAACCCAAAAGCATAAGTCGAAAACAACAGCAGAAAGCACTTCCCAAATCCCACTCCTTGCGAATGATACGCACATTCATCTTGTACTTCTTGGTCTTCAGTGGCTCAAAGAGGCAGATATCTCCTAGCTGCAAATTGTTCACGTGCAAACCGTGCCCACCATTTGGAAAGCCTTTTAACTTTGCGTTGAGCTTTTGGAACCTGAATGCGGCAAATCAGTTTCCAACTCTTGCCATGACACTGAAGAACCAACACTCTGCTCTTCAATGGAAGACATACATCAGAGTATTTTTTGGAGAATTTCTGGTTATAGAGGGAAAGGTTTTCAGTGTTTGAAAGTCAAAATAGTTAAAATTTTTCATCGAACTTAGCTTGTAAATTTCTTCAAGGAGTCTAGGAAACTAAACAACCTGCTTGCTAAAGGACGTATAATTGGAATGCAATATTAATATCAATCTGGAACCCAAAAAAAGAGAAAAACCTAACTCACCCTAGCTTGGGATCTTTCAGAAATGTTTGACTTCTTCACGACACACACATTGATGGAGATTTCAGAACAAATAGTTAGCAGTCTCTCTTTCAGTTTCTTCTTTTGCATACTATCAAGGCTGGTGCCTCGTGAGAGCATCTGAACTTTGTTCTGCGTTAATCTTGCCGCCGCAGGTCATATCGGGTAAATTTGCTAAACATTTCGGAGACAAAATAGAAGGAAGTATTACTCTTGAATCACTTGGCGGTTATACTTTTGACGATCAAGTTGCAAAGAATATGGGTAGAATAGTGCTTCAATCTGGGTGGAAGTCATTTGGTAGTGCCCATGACTTGAAAAGATCGACTTCTTGGTATTCAAGTATGATGGGATGTCTCGGAAGAAGGTTCTGATATATTGATCATAGTGGTTGCGAGTTGCATTTCAACTGCACGCTAGACCGGGCCGGGAGACGCGGACGCGGCAGTGAGGGTGGTGGCGGGCATGGCGGGCGTCCGTGGCGCGGCTGGCTGTCGGAGGGGGTGGCGCGTCGGCGTGCGGGGGCGGCGGCCGTGGTGTGGCCCGCGCAGCGGGCGCGTGTGGGCGCGGTAGGAGGGGCGCTCCGACGTGCGCGGAGAGGCCGGCGTGGCGGGTGGCGTGCGGCCGCAGTCGGTGGTAGGCGCGGTGGCAAGGCGAGGCGGCGGGCAGGCGCGAAGGCGCGGCGGGAGTGGCGCGCCGGCGTGTGTGGCAAGGTCGGCGCGGCGGGCGGCAGGCGCGTCGGGTAGGCGCGAAGGAGCGGTGGGCAGGCGGCCAGGCGCGGGCGGGCGCGGCGGTATTTACCTGGCTCTACCGCGTCACCGGTCAGTGCCCCGGTCGTCACCATGTCAACCCTCTCTCCGCGTCATAGGCGTTTCGCCACGCTAGAGAAATAGACGCGGCCAAAAGTGTTAGTTTTGAAAAAAAAAATAAACAGGATTATATTTTAAATTAGTTTACAAAAAAGTGTTAAAAATAAAAAAAAAAATCACTACCTCCAGGATCTCTGCGTCGCCGACCTCAACTCCGGTAAGCTCCTCACTTGAATTCGCCCAGTAGCTATATATTCAGTGTACCGCGAGCACCTACAGATCCCGTCAAGATTTTGAAGGACGGATCCACTTACATTTCAAAAAAAAAAAGAGCTCTACCAGCCGGTGCCGCCGGTGATTTCTTGTCATGAACACAAGATTCGTAGCTTGCTAAAATGGGCGTGCATTTCAGATGCCAAATTGAAGGCAGGACTTGCACAGTTGGCTGGGCACTGTCGCATTGAACATTGAAGCCGTACTACTGCATTTCTGTTATGCGCTTTTTTGTCCTCGTGCTTTGGCGTAGGATGGAATCCACGTTTGGTGGAGGTTAGTGCACAAGGATCGATCGGCACCAATGGTCCTGGTCCACAGGTAGGGTAGAGAAATAGATTCTCACTTCCAATATAAAGTCTGCACGCTTGCTCGTTTCTGGCTTATAAGCCATGGTTTATCAGTCAACAAATAATATTTTTCTCTCACACGAGCTGACGCATGTGGGCTCTCACATTATTCCTTTTTTCTATACGGTGAAAGTTGTTTTATCAAACAGTTCACTAATACAACATTAACTCTACTAGTAAAGCTACTCATATAACTAAAGTCATCAAAAGCTGCTTTACCACTGAAACTGAGCTATGCCAGATAGGCCCGAAGGTAGAGAAAACGATAGTAGAAGCCAACACGAGTGGGTTTCCGGAGGCCACTCATATCAGAAATTTTTTCCACTCTCCTACACACACATCAACGACACATTTGGTAGATTTGATTGCGAGCCGTTGCGAAGCACACTGATTAGCTGCAAACTAATTAAAGTAAACCAACGGCAGAAATTCTTATATGATCTTATCTGCCACGCCGGTAGTGGCCTCTGAATTAATAGTCTGAACTGAAGCATGAAGGATCTACCACAATTCCCCTGCACCGGCCGGCAAATCTTTTATCTTATGCAAATCATTGTGGTCAAACTCTCCCAAACACATGGACACTTGTGGTTAATAATGTAACCTTCACAAAACAAATGGAGGATGATCCCAGCTCATTTGAAGAAGCCATGAGAAGTGATCATTCATCAAAGTGGCTTGAGGCCATGGAAGATGAAATAAAATCTATGAATGCCAATAAAGTTTGGGATTTAGAGATAATTCCTAAAGGAGCCAAAACAGTAGGCTGTAAATGGGTCTACAAAACAAAGCTTGACTCTCAAGGGAATATAGAGAGATATAAAGCACGACTTGTGGCAAAAGACTTTACGCAAAGAGAAGGGATTGATTACAATGAGACCTTTTATCCAGTCTCATGTAAGGATTCCTTCAGAATCATAATGGCATTAGTGGCACATTACGATTTAGAATTACATCAGATGGATGTAAAGACGATATTTCTCAACGGGGACTTGGAGGAAAGTGTCTATATGGCACAACCAAAAGGTTTTGTCATGGAAGGAAAAGAACGAATGGGATGCCGCCTAAAGAAATCCATTTATGGATTAAAATAAGCTTCAAGACAGTGGTACTTGAAGTTTGATCAGACAATAAGGAATTTTAGGTTTAAAGAGAATGTAGAGGACAATTGTGTCTATATAAAGTTTAAGAATGGGAAGTTTATCTTTCTTGTCCTCTATGTGGATGATATCTTACTTGGTAGTAGTGATGTCAGTCTACTACTGGAGACAAAGAAGTTTTTGTCCTCAAAATTTGATATGAAAGATCTTGGTGAAGCTTCGTTCGTTCTAGGGATCGAGATTCACCGAGATAGAAGTAAAGGGGTATTAGGACTGTCACAAAAGGCATATGTAGAAAAGATCTTAAAGAAATTCAGTATCCACAAATGTAGTCTCTCACTTGTTCCTATAGTCAAGGGCGACAGATATGGGGATTTTCAATGCCCCAGGAACCAATATGAGATCAATCAAATGAAAGCGGTTCCATATGCTTCAGCTGTTGGAAGCTTGCAATATGCTCAAGTATGCACGTGCCCTAACTTGGCATTTGTTACCGGGTTACTTGGCAGATTCCAGAGCAATCCTGGAACAGAACACTAGAAATCGGTAAAGAAAGTCTTGCGTTATTTGCAAGGAACGAAAGGCCTCATGATGACGTATAGAAGATCTGATTCACTCCATATAGTGGGATATTCAGATTCTGATTATGCGGGAGATGATAGAAAATCCACGTCTGGATATGTATTCACTCTCGCAGGGGGAGTTATTTCATGGAAAAGCTCAAAGCAAACCGTCACTACATCGTCCACAATGTATGCCGAGTTTATAGCGTGTTATGAGGCAATGGGACAGGTGAACTGGCTAAAGAAGTTCATACCCGGTTTGAAGGTGGTTGACGACATCTATAGACTACTTAAGTTATACTGCGATAATAATCCGACAGTATAGTATGCTCACAACAATAAGTCAAGTGGTGCTATCAAACACATTGACATAAAGTATTATGTTGTGAAAGATAAAGTCCGGAATCAAGTCATAAGTCTTGAGCATATAAGTATCGAAAAGATGCTCGCGGATCCGCTTACAAAAGGCTTACCACCCAACGTGTTCAGAGAACATGTAGCCGGCATAGGTTTAAGGGAAAGCCTATAATTTCTGGACAAAAGAAGGTCCAAAGATAAGTATCTATTTCAGAACAGAGTAGTGTGTTGTAGCGGCAATGGACTGTGGCGATGAGACATGCTCTATGCGCTAATCTGTAATGGAATGAATAAAAGTAAATGATATGAAAGTGAAAGATGGAAATAGATCAAGGGGGAGATTGTTAGATTGATCTCTAATCCCAACTGGACCCAATAGCCCAGTTGGGCCTTTGATTCACGCCCTGATCGGGGGCGCCCAGCCCACCATGGCTGGAGGGCCCCTGTCACACTGCGCTATAAAAAGAGGTGGGGGCCGGCGGCTCTTATCATGAGGTTGACCTGAGCCGAGCTCCCCACCGACATCTAAACCCTAATCCGATCTAGAGGGCGCACAGCCAGTGACGGGAAGCCACCAACCGCGCCGCCTCTAGACTCCACTGCCTTCACCGCCGGTCGCCACCGCACATCACCGACGCCGTCTTCACCGCCTGTCGCTGCCCTAGCGCAGACATCGACTCCATGGCGGACGCTAGCGGATCTTCCACCACTGCGGTGTCAGGTTTGACACGTCCATCTACTACCTCTCCATTTCTCTCGTTCTACCTGCTCTAGTAGACGTTCTAGGTTTTGTGGTACTATTCAACAGAAAGTAGCCCCTCGGATCTAACCCCTAGTTCGATCCAGATTCTAACAGCCATCTCCTATACAGGGCTCCGGCCAACGCTAGTGCTTGTACTGTGTGTGTATGCTCTGTTCTCCCTCTCTTCTTCTACCTCTAACCATAGTGTGTGGTCGGACAACGTCTGTCGTGCTCGGTCGTGGTCGGTAAGACTGGTGAGTGGTTGACTCACCTCAGCCGATGATCCTGTGGGCTAACAATAGAGGTGAATTCACATTGCCCAATTCTGTCCTTGAATGCCTCCCAGAGAACAGCAGCCTTGTCAAAATGATTGTGGACCACTTCACCATTTTGTTTCTGTATTTGGGTAATCAGGTTATTCATATGCCTGATGGTTGTAGTAGCATGAAATAATTTGGTTCCAGCATCCCCATCCTTGTGAAGCTTGGCGGCGAAGCTCGCCGGCGCGGCTCACAGCAGCCAGGCGGAGCTCGCCTATGCGAAGCCAACGACAGATCTCCAGCGTAGCTCGCGGTGGCAGGGCGGAGCTCGCCTGCGTGCAGATCATGGCTGGTCAAAGGTCGTCTGCGTGCTTGCGGCAGCCAGTGAACAAAACGAGAAAGGAGCAGTTTGGTGCCGAAGATTGGCGCCATCATCGCTAGTCACTACCTCCTGCCGCACGAGATCGAGGCCTTTAACTCCAGGCGAAAATTTCTTCTCAGAGCACGAGCTGGGGTCGTCCTGTCGTGAGACGATGACCTGCTTGTCTCTTGGCTCCGCTGGGGTCTTTTTGCAAAACTGATGGCATAGAGACGGCACGAACAGACCCATTGTACGTGCCCTAAGAGATTGATGTTAATTACCATTCAAATGGTATTTCGATATAAAATTCAATAAGAGAATAGAACTGTATAGGTTCAACAAAAATAAAGGAGATAATATCCAATAGAAGAGTATGGCTAATCTATTTTTAATCATAAAAAGGTAAGTATCCACCCAAAGAAAAAAATGTAACATATTCTCTATCTCCCTCTCTTTCCCTCCGGACATAGATTGTCCGATATTATATGTGAACTCTGCGGTAACCAAGGGTATGGTTTGTAGCGAGGGAACATTGATACGTTGATGCCAAGAGTGCATGTCACGAAGTATAATGTCCAGAGTCCAAATAGCTCAGTTTCACTCTACATGTTAAATCCCACTAAACAAACTTATGTTTCCATTCTTTTGTTCTCACTTGCTTTATGTAAAAGGTTAACCTCAGGTTGGTAGTACAGATTCTAGAAGGCTTATATATATGTTGGTCTAACCCACACTTGGTAGCTAGACAAGGTGTGACTCTTATATCTCAACACATAACATACAACATGGCTACTGTAGGCCAAATTTAAATTGGATTGGATGTCAAACGAAGTGTAGAAAGATTATAATCTATATAAAATGTTACTGTCTTCGTTCTAAATTGTAAGTTGTTTTTCTAGATATATAGTTTGTACTACGCACCTAGATATTCATTATGTCTAGATATAGTAAAAGTTGTGTATCTCAAAAAGCCCAAACGATTTACCATTTGGAACAGAGAGAGAATTACGTTATGGCCAGGTTCAAATCATGTCTATCAAAAGCAAGCAAAATAAGAGCGGTAAACGGGTAATGTACAAACTTGATGATTGAAGCTAGAATGAAGCAACACTAAAATACTCTTAATACTAGTCACGCAATTGCGCTTGTTGCCACCCATATATAATTAAACTTATTATGATGTGTCCTCTCCAATTTTTGTAGGCCCATTGATATTTTGGAGAAAGATGGGTGGAACATCCTTTCAGATGGGCCCGGAGGCCGGCCCATTGTAAACACACCATTGGTCACTGATGACTACATGTGAATCCAGGTGTGATGTAGCATGGTCATGCATGCATGGACCGTAACGGAGTGATGATCTGATCCACGCTTAATTAGCACTAACTATTGATGGTTGTGCACTAAGGATGCATGATGGATCAATCGTGGTAGGTTGAGAAAGAGATTTTCTTGGAAGTAGGAAGGGGGTTTCCTTGCTGTCCAATATGCGTCTCATCGATAGTGATGATTCCTTTCCTTCCATTTCGTTTTCCTTGTTACTTTGTTAGAGGTCCTGACCTAGCTGCCCTGTGTGATCTAATTCACTTTGTTTGTTGAACATAATAAGATGATAGAGTCTCTATCTTGGCTTTCCTTAGTCCTCAATGCTTGAGCATTTTCTAGTAGGAGCATAAAGGTTAGCTGGGTACACAGCCAAAAAGCAGCCCACCAGTACGACGAGTGACAACCCAGCTAACTGTTTTTATGGCTTGTCCTGGTGCTCGAACCATTGATGAAATGAAGCGGAAACTAGAGGACGATAATGTCGGTGGTAGCATCAGGACATGCATGCACACAGAGCAGAATTTTGCATCATCTTTGCATCAGCAAGTGAGGCGTCCTCAAACTGAGCGGCATACACATACAAAATTGCTGCGTGTAGTTGTACTTGTCCTCAATTCTGTACTCTAAGCTTCTCCAAACCAAAGAAGGTCTCCGATACGACGCAGCTCCCACATGGAGATAGAAGGGTTTCCTCCTAGAAAGCCTCCACGCCTGCTTCATCGAAAGGTCATAATTACTTTAAGCGCTCCGAGTCACCAAGATATATACTATGGCAAAATGGCTCTACCTCACAAAGCTCTCAAGATCTAAGGCTTAACACTCGATCACAAGAGTTAACTATGGTGTCTATCCTAGTCTTGGATGTGATCTTGGTATTTTTAAGAGTGTAGATGGTGTAAGCGCAAAGGGGCAGAAGCATCAACATTAGCAAGCTAATTACTCATAAGCATTACAGGAACACCTTATGTGCATTCTAGAAACAGCCCCATAGTATCAATTGTTCTAACATGGTGCTATCCAAACTTCAAAAATAAGGAATATACTTGCAAAGATCAGCTCACTAATACATCAATCCCCATCACCAACATATCAAAGAACCCATACATGTCTCATATGCCAACTCAATCATACACTATGAACTTGAAGGAATATCAGCAATAGCAAGCAAGATAGTGAGCAATCAACATGTATGGCAAGAGAAATACCTAATCACAAGTAGACACCAAGATTTACGTCGAAATCCCTTGCAGAAAAACCACGGGCGGCGACGACCAAGCACACTATGAAAATGAAGATACATGGTGGTAGCCAACAAATAGAGGAGAGGCTCCAAATCCCCCACACAAATTGCACTAGGGCAATCTCTATTCGGTGGATTTAGAGGGAAATATACGGTTCTCTCGCTCTCTCAAGTGCTCTGTAACCCTAGCACTCAAGGTGGAAAAACAAGCCCCTCTCTTTTGTGCAAAGAACTCCTATTTTCGAGCAGGAGACACACTGGTGGTTTTTGTGGACAGGTCCGTAGCCTCCTTAGTTGGGTGCTGCTTTCATCCGTTTCAGTAGTTCTGCCCTAGTTCTAGTAGTTGATGTTTCTACTTTAGGGGGGGAGGGCCTTGTGTGGCCGTTCCTTTTGGGTTAAGCTCTGTAAATTTTTGTACAACTTTTTTTCTTTTATCTCGTCTAATAAAACTTGTGGCAAAGCTTCCTTTCCTAAAAAAAATTTCACGTGAGATATACCAAAATGGCCCTAGAGCAACGCTACATAGGTGGGCCTCCATTTAGCAACAATGAGGATCAACTTTGAGCCCAAAATAACCTTCAAAAGTATGTGTCTAAATCTAAGTCATCATCACACATAGGGTGTGGAAGCACTTTCTGTAATTTATCTCGGTCTTTTTTTTTACAGGTGTACGCACGAGAGATTTTTGCATTGCACGCCAACTCAAGACAGAAAATGAGCCCATTCCTTGCAGGAACACGTCAGTTTCTTTCTTCACAGGATCGACCACGGACGTCTCAGAAAAGACAGGTCTGTTACGTACGTTAAAAGGGCCAACAGCGTAGAGCTACTCTGAAAACTGCAATAGAGCGATGCGCCGGTTGCCGTCGGACAACGCAGCAGCAGCAGAGCAAGGAGGTCCGCCGTCGCTGTCTTGTCGAGATCACGGCAGGCCCGTTTTTCCCGTACGTGATTATAACACAACAACTTCGTCTTACCACCGTGATCTGCGGGCTGCAGCTGCTCGACTAAAATTAGCTGCTACTCCAGTCCATGCCCATCCGCTTCCGTGGCCTCTGGCTGTCCCGAGAGAGGGAGAGAGAACCAAACGCAGCAGAGATAGTGCTGAGAGTATCTTGCCTTTTTTACTTTCTCAAAGTCAGTTGTTACGGTTAATATATATATATATATATATATATATATATATATATATATATATATATATTTATTTATTTATTTATTTATTTATATATACAATCCAAGTCAATAGTTACGCTTGAGCTGCACACATCACCTGATCATCTCCACGTCGCTTTGCTTGCGCTCAAACTGAAAGGCCTCGCACTCGCACGCACTGAGTTGACGCCGGGCGCACCACCGGCTCCGCTTCCAGCCCAATCTTCTTTCGTTTCGTTGCGTTTCATTTTCCCCTCGTCTCAGCTCATCAGCCTAACTCCCTCGGCTCACTCCCCAGTACCCTGCATCCCGCTATCAGCATGTTCAGTTGGCTGGTTCGTATCGTTGCTTGTTCGTTTATGTGAGAAAGAAGTACTGCTGGCTGGTTCAGGTAAATAGTAGACATGTGAGGGGGCTGGCCAGTCAGCCCAGCCAGCCCCAGCCCAGCGATCAGGCTATATAACTCCTATAAGTACTCTGCCTGCCTGCCGACTGCCGAGTAGCAGCAGCAGCAGCATGGCATGGGGCGAGACCAAGTGAGAGCCGCGCGCGTGCACAGCTGCAACTGCAACCATGGCCCGTCCTTGCTCGTCCCTGCTTCTTGGAGCGGTTGCGGTGGCGCTAGTTCTTGCCGCTGCGCCGTCGGCGCTCGTCGGCGACCCCGACTACCTCTAATTTTTTAACACTTTTTTAAAAATAATTTTAAATTTAACACTATTAAATTTTTTTTTCCTAAAACTAACACTTTTGGCCGCGTCTATTACCATGGCGTGGTGAAACGTCTGTGCCGCGCCATGCATGGTGGCGCTGCGAGAGGGATCACGTGGCGACGACCGGGCCGCTGACTGGTGACGTGGCAGGGTCTGCCGCGTCACCGATCTTGGTGCGGCACTGACGCGCCTTGATCAGTGGCGTGGCAGAGCCGGCTAGAGGCCCGTGGCCTAGTCCCGCCGCGCCACGCCCTGCCCACCCGCTTTACCGTACGCGCCCGCCGCGCACGCCAGCTGATGCGCCTGTGCCGCGCCCACTGCTCATAAGAGCATTATCGTTGCCTAGCGCATGATCGTCCGTGCAGCCCACACGGCGCACTCGATAGATGTACCACACGGCCCACACGGCGCAGTCAACTAATCAGGGGATGGATGGACTAAAGATTATATTATTCAGCACTCAACTGAGTAAGTTGTACCACTTTGTTCCCATATCTAACAAAACATAGTAAGCAGTACCTTTGCCAAGCATAAAAACTTTAATATCACTACTACAAAAGTTGGCATCAACGGCTAACACACATGACCATAAGCGACTCTTATCAAACCCAAAAGCACAAGTCGAAAACAACAAAGCACTTCCCAAATCTCACTCTTTGCGAATGATACGCACATTCATGCTGTACTTCTTGGTCTTCAGTGGCTCAAAGAGGCAGATATCTCCCAGCAGCAAATTGTTCACGTGCAAACCGTGCCCACTCTTTGGAAAGCCTTTTAACTTTGCGTTGAGCTTTTGGAACCTAAATGCGGCAAATCACTTTCCAACTCTTGCTATGACACTGAAGAACCAACACTCGGAAGAGAATTTCTGGTTATAGAGGGAAAGGGTTTTCAGTGTTTGAAAGTCAAAATAGTTAAAGTTTTCCATAACTTAGCTTGTAAATTTCTTTAAAGAGTCTAGGAAACTAAATAACCTGCTTGCTAAAGGACGTACACTTGAAATGCAATATTAATATCAATCTGGAACCCAAAAAAAAGAGAAAAACCTAACTCACCCAAGCTTAAGATCTTCCATAAATATTTGACTTCTTCACGACACACACATTGATGGGGATTTCAGAACAAATAGTAGGAGTCTCTCTTTCAGTTTTTTCTTTTGCATACTATCAAGGCTGGTGCCTCGTGAGAGCATCTGAACTTTGTTCTGCGTTAATCTTGCCGCCGCAGGTCATATCGGGTAAATTTGCTAAACATTTCGGAGACAAAATAGAAGGAAGTATTACTCTTGAATCACTTGGCGGTTATACTTTTGACGATCAAGTTGCAAAGAATATGGGTAGAATAGTGCTTCAATCTGGGTGGAAGTCATTTGGTAGTGCCCATGACTTGAAAAAGATCGACTTCTTGGTATTCAAGTATGATGTGATGTCTCGGAAGAAGGTTCTGATATATTGATCCTAGTGGTTGCGAGTTGCATTTCCATTGCACGCTAGACCGGGCCGGGAGACGCGGACGCGGCAGTGAGGGTGGTGGCGGGCACGGCGGGCGTTCGTGGCACGGTGGACAGCCACCGTGCGTGGCCGGAGGGCGTGGCGGGCTGCCGGAGGGGGTGGCGGCCGTGGTGTGGCCCGCGCGGCGGGCGCGGCGGGAGTGGCGCTCCGACGTGCGTGGAGAGGCCGGCGCGGCGGGTGGCGTGTGGCCGCGGTCGACGGTAGGCGCGGCGGCAAGGCGAGGTGGCGGGCAGGCGCGAAGGCACGGTGGGCGCGTACGAGCGCGGTGGGAGTGGCGCGCCGGTGTGCGTGGCGAGGTCGGCGCGGCGGGCGGCGTGCGGCCGCGGCCGGCGGCAGGCGCGGCGGCGGCCAGGCGCGAAGGCGCGGTGGGCAGGCGGCCAGGCGCGGGCGGGTGCGGCGGTATTTACCTGGCTCTACCGCGTCACTGGTCAGCGTCCCGGTCGTCGCCATGTCAACCCTCTCGCCGCGTCATAGGCGTTTCGCCACGCTATAGAAATAGGCGCGGCCAAAAGTGTTAGTTTTGAAAAAAAAATTAAATAGGATTATATTTTAAATTAGTTTACAAAAAAAAAAGTGTTAAAAATAAAAAAAATCACTACCTCCAGGACCTCTGCGTCGCCGACCTCAACTCCGGTAAGCTCCTCACTTAAATTCGCCCAGTATTCAGTGTACCGCGAGCACCTACATATCCCGTCAAGATTTTGAAGGACGGATCCACTTACATTTCAAAAAAAAAAAAAGAGCTCTACCGGGCCGGTGCCGCCGGTGATCTCTTGTCATGAACACAAGATTCGTAGCTTGCTAAAATGGGCGTGCATTTCAGATGCCAAACTGAAGGCAGGACTTGCACAGTTGGCTGGGCACTGTCGATTTGAACATTGAAGCCGTACTACCCAGTGGTGCATTTCTGTTATGCGCTTTTTTGTCCTCGTGCTTTGGCGTAGGATGGAATCCACGTTTGGTGGAGGTTAGTGCACAAGGATCGATCGGCACCAATGGTCCTGGTGCACAGGGAGGGTAGAGAAATAGATTCTCACTTCTAATATATAGTTTGTTCGCTTGCTCGTTTTGGGCTTATAAGCCATGGCAGCCAACAAACAGTATTTTAGCAGACCCATGTGGGCTCTCACATTATTCCTTTTTTCTACCAGGTGAAAGTTGTTTTATCAAACAGTTCACTAATACAACATTAACTCTACTAGTAAAGCTACTCATACAACTAAAGTCATCAAAAGCTGCTTTACTGAGCTATGCCAAATAGACCCAAAGGTAGAGAAAAGGATAGTAGAAGCCAACACGAGTGGGTTTCCGGAGGCCACTCATATCAGAAATTTTTACCACTCTCCTACACACGCATCAACGACACATTTGGTAGATTTGATTGCGAGCCGTTGCGAAGCACACTGATTAGCTGCAAACTAATTAAAGTAAACCATCGGCAGAAATTCTTATATGATCTTATCTGCCACGCCGGTAGTAGCCTCTGAATTAATAGTCTGAACCGAAGCATGAAGGATCTACCACAATTCCCCTGCACCGGCCGGCAAATCTTTTATCTTATGCAAATCATTGTGGTCAAACTCTCCCAAACACATGGAAACTTGTGGTTAATAATGTAACCTTCACAAAACAAATTATACTATTTATATTTAATATAAAAAAACTACCGCCTGTGAACCTGTAGAGTCTTACCGCCTGTGACCAGAAGGTCATGGGTTCAAGTCACGATCTCCTCGCATTGCATAGGCGAGGGTAAGGCTTGCCACTGACACCCTTCCCCAGACTCCACACAGAGCAGGAGCTCTCTGCACTGGGCACGCCCTTTTTATATAAAAAAAACTAGCAAAATGGCCTACGCAAATATAACGTTACTAGTTAGATTTTTCTCATTATATCATTTGGTATTTCTTACTTTAAGCTTTTTTTTTTGCAAATAATCTTGCTTCTTTGTTTGATTAGATTGGTTCTCTCTCATTTCATCCCATTGTATTTATCAGCAGAAATTTTATATAACTATGGTCAATGAACCATTGTGTCTCATCTTCCTATTTTTCCCTACTAATTATCCCGTTGATCAGCAATTAGTTCTTTGGCGCGCCCTACTTCTAGACTTAACTTTTGGATCATCTTGTACATTTTATTGTGGACTTATAGCTTTTTTTTTTTTGCCTTAAACTATCATCGGATTCATCACAATGTTCCGCTTGTCTATTGGAGCCACTAGAGCCTCAAGCTGACGCTATAATCGGCCATATCATCATGCCAACATCCATCGGCGCCTTATTAGGCCTTCTTGATTTCAGGCATGCTACCCATGTCACAACACTACTGCCGGTTGTGATGTGACGTTGACCAGGATATGTTTATCACTCATGACCAGCTTCTTGCAAAGAAAAAAAAATCGAACGATATCCGTTGCTTTGCCATTAGCTTCATATAGTTTTATTAAATTTTTTTTGCCTACCAACTGTGCCATGGAATATGTATTTAGTTATTTTTTCAACTCGTATGGAAATCAAACTATTATTTGTTATTGATTAATTTATTATTTTATTTTAAAAGCCATTGAATTCTCACAAATCCAATAGTGTATGTTGTTTTCCTTTTTTAATCTCGTAATTGTATTATGCATAGGTTCTTTCATATAATCGATGCCATTAAGTCATTGTAGAATCCAACGGTGTATGATATTTTCTATTTTTTGAAATATCGTAATTGTATTATGTATGGACTTTTCGATTTAATCTAAGACAATAGATCATTATAAAATTCAATGTTGTAGGTTCTTTGTTGGTACTATTTGTCGGTGTTTCGAGTAAACACCAACTAGTAAATTTGTATTTGTTGCGCGTTGGACTCGGATGGTATGCTAAAAGACACAAGGTTTATACTGGTTCGGACAGAATGTCCCTACGTCCAGGTTGCTGCTGCTGCTCGTGTTATTAGCACTGAAAAATTCGTAGTAGGGGTACAAACGGTCGAGTGAGGGACATGTCCTAAGTCTCTGATGGAAAGGTTGAAAGGGCGCGGAGAGCTTGGTTGCAGTTCAGCTGTGTGTTATGTGATGCGTGGTGTGTTGAATCGATCCGTCCCTTTAATGTGGTGCCCTGCCCTCTTTTTTATAGATCAAGGAGAGCAGGAATTACAGATGGGAGAAAGAAGAAAAACTAGAGGCAAAGAAGGTTCTTCGAAGGTGCCAATCCATCCCTTTAGTGGGGTGCCCTGCCCTCCCTTTTATAGATCAAAGGGGAGCAGGGATTACAGATGGGAGAAAGAAGAAAAACTAGAGGCAAAGAAGGTTCTTCGAAGGTGCCGGGTCTTTCTTTTCCTTTGAGCCTACCCTGCTGACACGGTAGACGGTGCTAGGGATATCTTGTTCGGTGATCCTGATAGGGCCGTGCTCTGGCTTCGTTCAGCAAGTGGTCACGTCCCATCCCGCCCCGGCGGGCGGCTCGACGCACCAAGTTGCTGAGTCGTGATCCTACGGGGAGCAGATGGCGTAGAGGCCACATGTTCATTACTGTAGATGACATGAGTTTCCTCCTAGACCATAGTGGTTGTCGTATGTTTCCGTCAGGATTCGTGTCCGAGGGCAAATGCCGGCGCCCATAACACTATAGGACAAATGTTGACGCCCACAACACTATTTAGGCTCTGACATGCCTGGAAGGGCTTAAAGCGCCCATTTGGTCATATCCTGATGGTATTTTACTATAGGCATGCAGGGTATGGTCATCGGTATTACGATTGACTTGAGTGCCCCGCCATATCTGCACACGTAGTTATGAAGGAGTAGCGCATAGACGTCGGGCGAGGCGGAGTCTGCCCCCAGACATCGGGCGAGGCGGAGTCTGCCTCTAGATGTCGGGCGAGGCGGAGCCAGCCCTCAGACGTCGGGCGAGGTGGAGCCTGCCCCTAGACATCGAGCGTGGCGGAGCCAGCCCTCGGATGTCGGGTGGGGCAGAGCCTACCCTCAGACGTTGGGCGAGGCGAAGCCAGCCCTTAGTCGTCAGGCGAGGCGGAGCCTACCCCTAGACGTCGGACGAGGCGGAGTCTAGCCCTCAGGGGTCAGGCGAGGCAGAGTCCAGCCCTCAGGGGTCGGGCGAGGCGGAGCCAGCCCTCAGGGGTCGGGCGAGGTGGAGCCAACCTTTAGTCGTTGGGCAAGAAGTGTAGTTGCGTTCTTGTCTGTTCGGAAGCATCAACGTTTGATGGTTATTATCTCCTCCTCTTTGGGTACCCCAGTATTCGGTCCCTAATAGTAGTCCCCGAGCCCCCGGGTGATTCGGATAGAATCGCCCGGGAGTGATTTGACTTGCCAAAGGGTGCGCGCGAGTGCACCCGACGGGTGTAGCCTCCGAGCCCTTGGGTGATTCGGATAGAATCGCCTGAGGGATATTTTGGTTTTCCAGAGGGTGCGCTCGCGTTGGGTGTAGCCCCCGAGCCCCGGGGTGATTTGGATATAATCACCTGGGGGGTAATTCAGACCCTTCGTGGGTATGGCTGTGAGATTTGGTGTTTTGATAACTAGATAGTTCAATTGGAGTCCCGGTATCCCGTTCGTGGGGATCTAGCAAGAGTCAGCCTGGCTAAGACTCAATTGTGGGTCGAGACACTTTGTGGCACTCGTGTGCCTGGGTTTTGGCCTCTTGTGGGCCCATCCTTCGTTGTAAGGCTACCTTTGATGGTCGTCGAAACCATTGATGGGCCATCCCTTGAACTCCTAGGCCTAGGTGAGCCAGAGGAACACTTTTTGACCCGTATCTCTTCTACTGGTAAAGAGTCTTGGTCCACCCGGGAAGGTGAAACATCCAGTGCGTCTTTGGAGGGAAAGGATAGGGATTGCGGGCGCATATCCTGCATGGTGACGTGGTGGTGAATCGTGGCAGGCGCCGAGATCTAGGCGGATGGTTGCCTTCCTCGCATCCATCGCCCCTATAAAACCAAAGGGTTCGCCCCCAGGGTTTCATACATTGCCTTCTTGCCTTTGCATCTACAACCTCCACCGCCAATTGCCTAAGCCTCCCACATATACATCTCAGCCACCGTCAAGTTCGCATCCATCCACCCCAATCGTTTAATGGAGCTGTGGTGTAGATCCGATGTCACCCTCTAGCGCCTAGAGGGCCTCATTCACCACAACCTTCTTTGCGCGTGGACCACCACCGAGGAGTGGCGGCTGCCCAGCAATGAGGACATGTCATCGCCGCTCGAAGGCTACATTGTGTCCTTTGCTCACTTCCATGAGCGAGGATTCACCACCCCCGCCCACAAGTTTCTTCGGAGGTTGCTGCATTACTACAAGGTGGAGCTACAACACCTTACTCCCAATGGGATCCAGCACATTGCGGCGTTCATCGCCCTGTGTGAGGGGTTCTTGGGGATTAGTCCCCACTTCAACCTATGGTGGTATTTCTTCGTTGTCACCCTCCTAAAGAAGCGGGAGAAGAGGCAAGAGCTGAACGTGCCAATGGGATGCGCCGGCATCTAGCTCCGCAACAACTAGGTCAATGAGTACCCGCCGATGCGTCTGTCAACCTCCAACAAGCGGTGGCATTTGCATTGGTTCTACGTCGAGGACAACACAACCGCCCCCTTGCCAGCGTTCACCGGGTGCCTCATCGAAGAGGTCCCAGAATCATGGAGGAAGTGGGGGGTCCTAGATAAAGACAAGAAGAAAATCTAGGACCATCTCGCCACCATCTGAATTTTGAAGGAGAGGGGCATGAAGGGGTCGGGGATCATCGGCACCTACCATACGCGGAGAGTGGCGCTACTGATGAGGCGCGCACTTCCCCTACACAAGATGGCGCTCAGAGCGTCACTCAATGGGATGGCGCTCGCTGAGGGAGTGCTCTCCCCCTCTGAAGTGGCGCAACGTATCAAGGAGGCGATGGAGCCTTCACGGGACAATGCTGGTGCTGTTCTTGATTTTGTGTATCCGGTGCCAGGGCATCCCCCAATGCGGCCGAAACCGGGGTACATCGACTTTGTAAGTTCTCTTTCCCTGTGCCTCCTTTTTAATTGAACTCCTGACCCTTTGATGCTGATATTGAGATAGGGGGACCAGTCGAAGAGACTCATCCTTATGGATCGCCCGGCCTAGCCCCATTACCGAAGGACCCACTTATGGCAGCGGTGAATCGCACCATGGCCGAGTGGCAGAAGAAGGCCAAGGAGGATGAGAGGGGGAAGAAGCAACATAAGTTATAGGCATAGGAGCTTGGAGGGGAGATAGACAATGACAATGACGATGATGAGGATGATGAGGTAGTTGCCGACATTCAGTGGGACGACTCGGTGAGTGAGGATACGCTGATAGGTATCCACTTGTCCGTGTAGGGGCCTTTCTCATTCCATGTAGGGGAAAGCACATCCGCGGGGCCAATGGAGACAGGCCGAACCGTTGGTCTACCCTAGGAGATAGCAGGAGCAGGTGGGTCTGCCGCCATGCCTGAGGTGCTATAGCACCCGGTTTTAAAGACAAAACCGGATACACACTATATGTGAGCTTAGAAAGTCAAATCTCACATATAGCCACAAATAAAGGTAATATCAAGAGACAATACTTATTACATAACGTATTAGTAAAAGGAAAATAACCTCAGAGTATAGATAGCGGAAAATCGACTCCGATCTTTAGACGAAGACTCCAAATCGACAGGGACGACTAACTGATTGACCACAAGCCTAACTCCTCCAGACTGACAACCTGGTACCCATCTAGGATTTTTTATCCAATGTATAGAAAAGTAAAGCAAGCATAAGTACATGTCATACTTAACAATTATATCATGGGGTTCATGAGGCTCAAAAGGCTGACACTTGTTTACTGTGATTAGCTTTAATGGGTCATTTTTTAAGCAATTGAGTGTCAAAGAATTTATCATTCCCATAAACACATGATCGGGTAAACATGAATAATGTATAGCATAAACAATTAATAATTAGTACCATTATCCATTAGTGATCATCTCTATTCGATAAGGGTCCAAGGCCGCTCGTGACCATGAGCACGATTGATATATCAGTTTTATACTCTACAGAGTTTGCACACTTTCACTGTGAGTCGTGATTTACCCTTTCACCCGAGGTGATCAGCCTCTTGACCCACTACCAAGGAAGATCAGCAGGGTTCACTATGAAGCCTTTCAAAGGTTCGTCTAACAAGTTAGGGCCGCTAGGCGTATGTGGCCCTTCTCTAGGAGTGGCATGCGTGGGCATCGCAACACAATACACACAACCTAGCAGAAAAGGAAACATACCCTCGTGCGCCATAAAGGTAACCACTAACTAGCTAGAAAAGGTCCTCATACTGAGCTAAAGCCAGAGCCATATAGCCCTCATAGCTGTACTGTAAGTCCCGGATGATCGCTTATAGATAAGTCCTTAGGGAGAGGGATCTGAAGCATTTAGAAAATAGCTAAACACTCTAGCCCCTTGTTTCCATGTTGCTAAAAAGTCATGTTTTAATGTTTATTGCATATACCATTAGTCAAGTTACAAGATCATGGTTTTGATTAAGCACTAGCAAAAACTATCCAATGCAATGTCCCAAAGGTTTCAAGGTACAAGATATCAAATATCTAGGATATCCTTAATGGCATCAAGGTAGACACATGCAATATGAATTAAGTGATTAAATATGAATAGGTAACAAGGATGGTCCCATACTATACTTGCCTTACACACTGATTCTTCGGTAAGCTTTAATCTTCAATGTCCTTCTTCTTCTTCTGGATCACCACGTATATCTCACCGACTGGACGTAATCGTAGAACACCACACAAACATCCATACACATACATGCATAGCATACAGTTGCATCTATATCAGAATAGTACACTAATCATAGAAAAATAAGTAAAAAAGATTGAAACACGATTCTATGTATCGCTACGAACATACAGTCGCAAGAGGCACTCTAATCGAAGCTACGGTTGAAACGATACAACTACCGAAAGATTTGGCTTATATGTGGAAAAGAAAACTATAGGCTTCATTTATATCCATATAAGATATTTTATAAATAATATAGATTAAATTAAGTCAATTTTAGATGTTAAATTATAAAACAAAAGTAAAACAAATCATATTTTATGTATAAAACTTAGTTGCATAATCATTAATCAAGATATAATTTAAACCATGTTATTTCAGAAATAACAATATAGTAAATACTATTACTAACGTGTAGATCTCGTCGTTACGAATCTATCACAACTTGAACGGACTATTTTGGAGTTAAGATGAATAAGTTACGATTTAAACAAGTTTTCCTATAGTTAGATAATAGATTAAATCTACCCATGAATTTTAGATATTGAAAACATGCCTAACAGTTGTATAAACATGTAGAAAACGTAAATATGGTCCTAACACAATTCGAACGGGTCAAATCGGACTTAAAACGCAAAAGTTACACATGAAATAAGGTGTAATGGCATTTTGGTAAATAAACTGAACTTATTTTTTTGAATTAAAATAATTAAAATATGAAATTACATGGCTGCTGGACTGCGCGTACTATTTCTAGAAAATACAGGGGCCTAAACAAATAAAAATAGGGGCTAAAAGAAATTATTTTGAACTGATTTGGATTGCGGGTTGATTCATCGAAAATAGGGGGGCTATTCTACAAATATGGGCGCGACTTGACTCTGGTTTGACCTTACTGCTGACCAGGCTGATGCGTGGCGCTGCGCGAGTGGTGCGGTTCACCATGCATGTGGTGGGCGCGCGCTGACTGACGCTGTGGACCGAGTCCATGGCCCGCTGTGGACCGACCACTTAATCCAACCAGTGATCTAATATTGGCCGTTCACCTAGGATCCGGTGGCGTAGGTGAGTGCGGGTGAACCTCCAGTGGCAGCACGGCGGCTCCGGCGAACTCGCCATGGCCAACGGCGACGGTGATCTACGATACGGCGTTGTAGCGCACGAAACAACGAATGGAAGGCACGTGAAGGTGAAGAAGCTCACCACGAATCAATTGGAATGGAGCGCGGCGTCCGAGGAGGCTCGGAAGGGGTGGTCGATGATGGCGGCGATGGCTAGAGAGAGGGAGGGCGTGGGTGAGGGGAAATCTGATGAAATCGAAACCAAAACGTGAAATGGCGGTACCTACAGGCGCGGAGGAACACAATGGATCTTCGGGTGGCTTCAGCGACGAGGTTAGGGCGCTGGTCGTCGTATTACCGCGGCAGTGGCGAGCTCGAGCTCAGACGAACGGAGGAAGGGGCAGAGGGGAGGGCTCGGCTTGGGTCTTATAGGTGGGCGGGGCTGCGGTAGATGGAAGGCGAGCGGGGTGCGGCGATTCTGGTCGCTTTCCGTGTTGGAGCAACGGCGCGGCGGCTTGCCGAGCGTTGCAGCGCCATCGACGGGAGCAAGAAAGGAACAGAGACAGGGGAAAGAAGGAAGGGGAAGAAGAAGGGAATGGGGATGGCTGATGGGCAGGACCCACGAACAGTGGGGAGAGCGGACGGGCGCATGCGGCCGTAGGCTGAGCAGCGCGTGGTGAAGGCCAAGTGGGCCACAGCAGTGGCTGCCGAGCAGGCTGCTGCCTTGCGCATGCGAGTGGTGCGAAGGAAGGCGCGAGGCAGACCGAGCAGTGGGCCACATGGGCGAGGCAGAAGGCCGGGCACTGAAGAAAAGGAGAAAGAAGGGGAGTGCGGCTAGGCCGCCGGGCAGGCCAAGCTAGGAAGGGGAAAATGAAGAGGACCGGGCCAGCTCCTGAGGTTGGGCTAAAAATGGAAGAAGGAGAGTTTTTCAAATTCAATTTCTTTTCCAATTTCTAGTTTTCAAATCCAAGACCAATTCAAATCAAATTCAAGTATAGTTTCAAATATACTTCCCTATTCAAATAAAATTGAAAAATTTTATTAGGCTTCCCAAGATAAACTTTACAACTTTAATAATACTTTTATTTTTCTAATTTTCTTTTCCTTCTTTTCTTTTATTTCAAAGCCATTTTTAATTTTATTTCAAAAGCATTTTAACTATTTTGACTTTTCAACCACTCAACCAATAAAATCAAATGCAATGGCATGTATGCTCAAACTTGTTGCTACCTTATGATGTATTTTAATTTAATGAAAAATTTTATTTCCTATATTTCATGTGCTAAAAAATTCCAACTTAAATCATTTTAACTCTATTTCAAAAGAGGCAAATTTTAGGGTATTACAGGTGCCAGCGCAGGGGGGCACCGCCGCACCTCAAGAGCTATTAGGGTAGGTGGATCTATTGCCATGCCCGAGGTGTCGGTGGAGGGGGACGGCTCTGCTGCTATGCCCCTAGACACAAGGGCGGTGGGTCCCTCTACCCAGGAGCAGGGGGTGGGCTCAAAACAGTCCCACCGTAATGAGGTGGAGTAGAGGCCCAGGGGTTCGTCCCCCAAACGTCTCCACCGCCCAATAGCGCCAACGTAAGTCACCAGCTTCTCTGTTTTCTCTGTTTTTCTCTATTTTTGCATGTTGTCATCATGACTCACACATTTTGTTTCTTCTATAGTGTCGGGAGATGGGTCAGATGGGGCACTTGCCTAGCGCTAGTGCCCAAGAAGAGCGTCGCCATTTAGGCAAGGTAGGGGCCATTGCCTGACGTCGCTCCTATTTCGGGCGAGAGCGGAGTCGGCATCATAGCCTCATCGGTCGGTCAGACGCCGCCCGCGGCGGTGCCCGTGCCCTCGGTAGGTCAAGGGTCGATGAGGCTGAGAGAGCGCCCAAGAGGTCACTGAGCAAATGGCGATGGAAGCGATTTCGCTGCCGACGTCGGAGCGGGCGGAGCTACCGGCCACACTTGTTGTGTTGACCACGGCGGGCATGGCATAGTTGGACGAGGTCCTACCAATGGAGGCAGAGGTGATGGTGGCTATGATGGATGGGTCATAGCCAAAAGCTACGGTGGTGGCGCCTGAGGCAGCGGCATGTCCCGTGCTACCGGCGGCCCCAGAGACGATGGCCGTCGTGGGCAGAACAGAGGGTGTCGTGGTCGAGGGACCCCTGTACACCGTGGCTGTTACCAAGGAGACCGGTAGGGAGTTGTCCCTAGTCCTAATAATGATCCCCTGCTCTATTGGGTGAGTCCACGGGACCCATCGTCGGAACTCTTCACCCTCGACAATGTCGCTGAGGGCATGGAGTAGGAGAGTCTCAACGAGGGGATCACGGCCACGCTAGGAGCTCTGAACCAAGCAAGGGGCGCCCTGCGAGACATCATTGTTCCCACCGGCTGGGTATTCACTTAGTCTTGCCTCTCACTCTCTTCTTTCTTCATCTATTTTTGTTTTCTGACCACCGTCTTTTTTAGTCTCTTATTGCTCGCAGCCGGGAGAAATCCTGGTTCCTTTGCGAGCATAAGGAGTACTAGGACCGCCTCATTGATGAGGCATGACTGCACAGAGGCGTGACCGCCTAGCTCTGATAGAGGGTGGCCGAGTTGACTCCCCTTGCCGTGGAGATGGACAATCTTCGACGACGGGAGGCCGAGGCCCACCGGGATGTGGAGGATGCCAAGAAGTCTTTTGATGAATTATCGGAGAGGGCACTATGGGATGAGGAGGTGGCTGCCAGAGTGTAGGAGTGGGACGAGCTGCTCCAGTGGGATGCCGAGACCCGCTAGCGGATCATTGACCTCCTGGTCGAGGCCGAGATGGAGCGGGATCTCAGGCTAGGAGCCAAGGAGAGGTCCACGGCCCTAGAGCAGAGGGCGAAACTAAACATTGAGGTGGTCGCCTGGCTCCACAAGGAGTGAGACAAGGTATGCTAGACTACAGAGAGGCTCCACTTGGAGCATGGTGCGGCCCGTGGGGAGCACGACCAGGCCATCTGAGAGCGTATTAGAGGATTATCTCCCTCCGGGCCGAGCTTGGAACCACAAAAGCGTAGAAGCTAGAGGCCGAGGGCATCGCTGCTGGACTAGTCATGGATATTGTTGAGGCGAGGAGTCTTCTTTGGGAGGAGAGCGACGAGCTCGATGTCCTGAAGGTTGCCCTTGGCATAGTCTATGACGACCTACAGGTGGTGCAGGCAAAGGGGACTAGCTCGCTCGCGGCCCATGCCATAGATATCACGACGTAGGTGCGCTAGCTGGAGAAGGAAGCACTTCGCTTAGGGATCACCCAAGCCTTCACCATCGCCTACTCGCATTACAATGAAAGCATTGACTTGGAGGCGATGAGCCTTGGTTTCACGCCTGGCTACAAAGCCTCTGAGCTGGATGAAATAGAAGCGGCGGTGGCTCCTCTTGTGGAAACCCTAGCGAGCAAAGTTGAAGACATGGTTCTCCCCCAGAGGGGGTAGTTAGTCGAATGGGTTTGATGGATATTATCTATAATCTATGGACATGTGTTGGCACCTTTGTATCTTAAAAATAGATTCATAATTTTGTTTCGTTAAACAAATTCATAATTTCGTTTCGTTTGATTGAACTTGCTTTCTTCCCTTTTCGTACTAAAAAAAGAAGGGCTCATGCAATCCGACCCTTCTGTTCATTGAGACCATAGGGCCCAAGGTGCGTAAGAGGGAAACTTCAATTATACTAGTGAGCAAAGTTACCGTAGCCATCGCGGCATGGGTTTTTGCAGTCTGACCAGGCATGCTCGATTATTCATTTCCACAAACCTTGCCACTAACCTTAACATGAGGAAGAGGTCTGACACAGTGACTATTTTGAAAACAAGGGGGTATTTATACCTTTATCAGACCCTGAGTGAGATCCGACCCCTTGCGGCTGCTGGGGTCGAATGTCACTGGAGACCGAAGACAGGATAGCGAAACTACTCTTGTATTCACATGTACCCCTTCCTTAGGATTTTAGTTATCATTCTGCGACCGTGCGTTCTGTCTCCTTGCAAGTCCAACCTTCCTTGAGCCCCCGTGTGTGGCAGGGATTCGGTCAAGGGTCAGCTCATTTTTATGACTATTGCACCATCCGTGGTTTTCACAACCAGAGGGGTTAAGGCGATGTCACTTGCCTCGATAGCTCGAGTGACGCGCTTGATGAGCTCACTAACAGGGATGTTCAAACAGAATCTGGTCCCATCACTCGTGATAGGGTCGACAAAGCACTCAGGTGGCATTTCATTGCTCCTTAACCTATCTTCTAATAGATTCCCCATTAATTGGGATGCTATGGGCTCGGCTAGGGGCTGGGTCAAACGAGAAGGCTACTGAGGCTCATTTACGTTTTCTCCCCTGGCTTTTGTTTGACGTGAGGTGGCCTTGGGCCCTTCGTGGGCTGGCCTTCGAACCTCGGTCTCTTGATCTAGGATCGAGCAGCTCGAGCCCCTGAGCCCCTTGGGGTCTGATAGGGGTTGGTTGTGTTTCACGCATCACCCTATCCTCAGTTTCCACAACCAGAGGGGCTGAGCTAATGACACTTGCCTCGACAGCTCAAGTGTTGTTCTCAATGAGCTCGCTAATGGGCACGTTCGAGTGGAATCTAGGTCCGTCATCCACTGACAGGGTCGGCAGAGCCCTCATGTGGCATTCCACTACTTCTTAACCTACCTCCTGGCAGATGCCCGAGCCATTCGATAGGCTTAGGTGTCCCGGTGGCCTCTCCTCGATGGAGATTCTATAGGCTTGGCTCGAGGTTAGAATTGAACGAGAAAGGTCGAGTCGTCCCTGTCTGCTTCTGAGCGAGGTTGGGCAAGGCCGCTGGGGCTCATCTCGGTTTTTCTCTCCTAGCTCTGTTTGACATGAGGCGGCCTTGAGCCCTTCATGGGCTGGCCTTCGAACCTCGGTCAGTTGCCGCTCATATCGAATGAGGCGACTACCGCTTCATGACATGACACGAAGCGTTGAGATGCAGCAATTGCATATGCAACGTTTGGATATATGGGATGAATGTACAATATAATGGAAATGAAAGCGGGGGTCAGTGATGTTACCTTGGTGGCATGAGTGAAGGGGAGCTCTTACCGAACATGTCCGTGTAGGGTTTGGGTCCAACGTTTGCGACGGGGCTAGTGTAACCTGCACGAGCATCGCAATTTTTCATTTCTATCTCTCGGTAGCGATCTGAGTCGTTCAATCGACTTGGGTGACCTGATAGCTTCTCCTTGAAGGAGATTCCATAGGTAGACCCCTCCGAACCCTTCTCGAGAAGGCAAATGCTAAAGCTTGGGGTGTAGGGACAAAGAATTCGATCACGCTAGTGAACAAAAATGCCATAGTCGCTAGGGCGTAGGGTCTAGCGGTTTGACCTGTTTTTCTCAAAGTTTACACCCGCACACCGTGCCTCTAGTTTTTAAATGTACGAAGGGGTCATGCGAAGAGAATGTCTAAATGAGTAGACACTCTCGACAGCCCCCGAGCGATGTCCGTGCCCCTGCCATTGTTGGGGTTAGAGGCTCGATAGTGAAATTGATACTTAAAGTAAGTAAATTAGGGTGCTTATCTTTCGGCGTCCATTTGGTTCCTCAACCCCATCATTTGATGTTCACCTATGCTATCCGATCGACTTAGGAGGCCCATTGGTCTCCCCTTGATGGAGGTTCCATCATTGGTCCTTTCCAGGTCCTGCCTGGGAAGGCGGAGAGCCGCCCGCATGTGGCTACGCCTTGTTTCTCGTGCCCGGTGTGCAGTAGTGGTGGGCCATGCCCAGGCCACATCTTGTTTGACCAAGCGTTGTCTCATCAAGTAGGGCACATCCCGTCGGTCAGGCATCCCCTCAAATTCCCATCCACATTGAATAGAGGAAGGGAGAGGGTTTTTTGCCACAATCCTTTGCCTTTTTCCAACTGCTGTGTCTCCTCCTTAAATAGGGGAAGGGAGAGGGTTCTCAACCCGTTCCTCCACCTATTCTTGAGCTGCTGCCTCTCCTCCTTCTTCCTTCTCGATGAGTGTGTTCATGCGTCGCAGTGGTTCCTAAGTGAGAGAGGGTAAAGCAAGGGAGAGGAGAACTCATAGATCCATTCATGAATCCGGAGCACGGTGTTGAGCTAGAGGTCATCCAACATAGATGAGATGGTGCTGGCCACCTTCACTAAGAAGGGGCCGCTTCCACCGAAGGAGGAGGTGCACTAGAGGGTGCTGCATGTCGCCAGCTTTGTCATCGACTACGTGGCCTTCATCGGGATGGAGCCATGCATAGACTTCTTCTAGCGAATCTTCTCTGGGTGAGCCTTGTCGGTGGGGAAGCCACCTAGTACTATGCCGATGGGGTGTTTCACCCTTGTAGCCACTCAGGTCGGCCAATTCATAAAGTTTGATGAGATGTCAGAGACATCCACTATCCATGGTGGCCATACTTTGGCGGACAGCATCTCCATCCAGGAGCTGCCTCATCTCAAGGTGATGCTGTTAGGGTTGTGGTTGATCATGATGGCATAGTCCCCGGACGCCCTGGCGAAAACACCATGGTCACCAATGTGGTGCTTGACATTGCAGACGACGACACCCTCAGGGATCCCGCGGAGTGGTAGGACATTGCCGATGGAGAGCGTGGCGCAGCGGATGCAGTAGACGAACTAGCCCATGCCACCGGGCGGCCACAATAGTATTTAGAGTAGAAGTGGTCAGCAAATTTAACCATTTAAGTTGTGGGGGAACCCCCCTATGAATAGTTTTTTGTATTCATGAATACATCAGTCCCTTTTCGTGATGAAATTACTTTGTAATGGGAAGCTTGTCAAATCCATTTCCTAGCAATGGTCGTGTCGTTCGGTCGATTTGGGCTACCTATTGAAACAAGAATTTCCTGCAGATATAAAGGATGCGGATATCCCACATAAAAAATTAGTTGGGTAGATAAGCCAAGCGATGAATTTGTGCAAAAACAGACAAGTTCTCAGATTTTGTTACAGCAAATAGCTTTTTAGCTGTTCTCCCTCTTTTTACAAAAGAGGTTTAGTGCCTTCCGACCCTTCCCATAGTTAAGTTCATAAAAGCTTGGAGTGTGGGTAAGCTAGCTCTGATCTTGCTGGTGAGCAAAGTCACCGTAGCTGCTGGGGCGTAGGTGCCTCGTAGTTCCCCCAGTTTTACTCAGAGCTTGTTCCCGAAATCCTAGCTCTTAGGATTTACCATGAGAAAAGAGGGCAGGCACCGAGAATGTTCATAGGGTAAATGTACTCATACTAGCCCCTGAGTGAGACTCGGCCCCCTGCACTTGCAGGGGTCAGATGTCACAAAAGATTGGGGATTGCAATGACAAAACTTATAAGAGAAAGTATGCGTTTATTTAGGGGTAAAAATGACATAGCTGCTCGATGTTCCAGGCATTGGTGAAGACCTCGCCATCGATGGTTTTCATCTTGTAGGCGCCTGGCTAGAGTACTTCCATGATGATGTACGGCCCCTCCTAGGGCGGGAAGAGCTTGTGGCGGTCCTTGTTGCTCTATACAAGACGAAGGACTAGGTCCCCAACATTGAAGGCTTGGCCCCGCACCCATCGGCTGTGGTACCATCGCAACGCATGTTGGTACTTGGCCAAGTAGAGGAGGGTGATGTCACATGCTTCATCTAGTTGGTCCATGGAGTCCTCATGGGATGCCTCAGCTCCCTATTCATCGTATGCCCTAATCCTTGGTGCTCCATAGTCGGGGTCTGTTGGGAGGATGGCCTCAGAACCATAGACCATGAAGAAGGGCGTGTAGCCGGTGGCTCGACTGGGAGTTGTCCTTAGGCTCCAGAGCACCGCGGGGAGCTTGGTGACCCACCGTGCACCGAACTTGTTCAACTTGTTGAAGATCCTAGGCTTGAGAGAGGGTAAAGAAAGGGAGAGGAGAACTCATAGATCCATTCATGAATCCGGAGCACGGTGTCGAGCTAGAGGTCATCCAACATAGATGAGATGGTGCTGGCCACCTTCGCTGAGAAGGGGCCACTTTCACTGAAGGAGGAGGTGCACTAGAGGGTGCTGCACGTCGCTAGCTTTGTCACCGACTACGAGGCCTTCATCGGGATGGAGCCATGCATAGACTTCTTCCAACGAATCTTCTCCGGGCGAGCCTTGTCGGTTGGGAAGCCACCTAGGACTACGCCAATGGGGTGTTTCACCCTTGCAGCCGCTTAGGTCGGCCAATTCATAAAGTTTGATGAGATGTCAGAGACATCCACTATCCATGGTGGCCATACTTCGGCGGGCAGCATCTCCATCCAGGAGCTGCCTCATCTCAAGGTGCTGCTATTAGGGTTGTGGTTGATCATGATGGCATAGTCCCCGAACGCCCTGGCGAAAACACCACAGTCACCGATGTGGTGCTCGACATTGCAGACGATGACACCCTTAGGGATCCCACAGAGTGGTAGGACATTGCCGATGGAGAGCATGGCGCAGCGGATGCAATAGACGAACTAGCCCATGCCGCTGGGCGGCCACAATAGTATTTAGAGTAGAAGTGGTCAGCAAATTTAACCATTTAAGTTATGGGGGAGCCCCCCTGTGAATAGTTTTTTGTATTCATGAATACATTAGTCCCTTTTCATGATGAAATTACTTTATAATGGGAAGCTTGTCAAATCCATTTCCTAGCAATGGTCGTGTCGTTCGGTCAATTTGGGCTACCTGTTGAAACAAGAATTTCCTGCAGATATAAAGGATGCGGATATCCCACGTAAGAATTTAGTTGGGTAGATAAGCCAAGCGATGAATTTGTGCAAAAACGGACAAGTTCTCAGATTTTGTTACAGCAAATAGCTTTTCAGCTGTTCTCCCTCTTTTTACAAAAGAGGTTTAGTGCCTTCCGACCCTTCCCACAGTTAAGTTCATAAAATCTTGGAGTGTGGGTAAGCTAGCTCTGATCATGCTAGTGAGCAAAGTCACCGTAGCTGCTGGGGTGTAGGTGCCTCGTAGTTCCCCTAGTTTTACTTAGAGCTTGTTCCCGAAATCCTAGCTCTTAGGATTTACCATGAGAAAAGAGGGCAGGCACCGAGAATGTTCACTGGGTAAATGTACTCATACTAGCCCCCGAGTGAGACCCGCCCCCCCGCACTTGTAGGGGTCAGATGTCACAAAAGATCGGGGATTGCAATGACAAAACTTATAAGAGAAAGTATGTGTTTATTTAGGGGTAAAAACGACATAGCTGCTCGATGTTCCAGGCATTGGTGAAGACCTCGCCGTCGATGGTTTTCAGCTTGTAGGCGCCTGGCCAGAGTACTTCCATGATGACGTACGACCCCTCCTAGGGCGGGAAGAGCTTGTGGCGGTCCTTGTTGCTCTATACAAGACGAAGGAACAGGTCCCCAACGTTGAAGGCTTGGCCCCGCACCCATCAGCTGTGGTACCGTCGCAACGCATGTTGGTACTTGGCCAAGCAGAGGAGGGCGATGTCACATGCTTCATCTAGCTAGTCCATGGAGTCCTCGTGGGATGCCTCAGCTCCCTATTCATTGTATGCCCTAATCCTTGGTGCTCCATAGTCGGGGTCTGTTGGGAGGATGGCCTCAGAACCATAGACCATGAAGAAGGGCGTGTAGCCAGTGGCTCGATTGGGAGTTGTCCTTAGGCTCTAGAGCACCGCGGGGAGCTTGGTGACCCACCATGCACCGAACTTGTTCAACCAGTTGAAGATCCTAGGCTTGAGGCCCTATAGGATCATGCCATTTCCACGCTCGACCTACCCATTCATTCGAGGGTGCGTGACGGCGGCCCAATCAACCCCGATGTGGTATTCATCGTAGAATCAAAGGAACTTCTTGGCAGTGAACTGTGTGTCATTGTCTGTGATGATGGAGTTCGATACTCCAAAGTGATGGATGATGTTGAGGAAGAATAGCATGGCTTGCTTGAACTTGATCACGGAGATCAGCTGAGCTTCTATCCATTTGGTAAACTTGTCTATGGTGGCGAGCAAGTGGGTGTATCCTCTGGGTGCCTTCTTGAGAGGTCCAACTAGATCGAGCCCCCAGACCATGAAGGGTCACATGATGGGGATTATCAAGAGTGCCTGGGCCAGGAGGTGAGCTTGCCGAGCATAGTACTAACACCCTTCATAGGTGCGCACGATCTGCTCAGCGTCGGCTACTGCAGTGCGACAGTAGAAGCCCTATTGGAATGTGTTTCCAACCAAGGTTCTTGGCATAGTGTGGTGACCACAGACCCCACCATGGATATCACTCAGCAAGTGCTTCCCCTGCTCAATGGGGATGCAGCATTGTAGGATCCCGGTGTGGCTTCATTTGTAGAGTTCACCCTCCACAAGAATGAAGGACTTAGCATGGCGTGCGAGCCATCGAGCCTTTGCCTTGTCCGTCAGTAGTGCGTCATGGAGCAGGTAGTTGAGGTAGAGTGTTCTCTAGTCACCCAGAGGGTTGGGCTCTATCGCTAGATCTTCTTCGAGCCCCATGACCTTATGGCCAGATGGAGCCGTCGGTTGGTTAGCCCCCGCGGCTAGGTCGGGCGGACCATTGTTGGCCTGTTCTAACCCTTCATAGCACACCGAGGGCTTGTATTGGTCATTGGCAAAGACACATATTGGCACTAGCTCTCAGCCGGATGCCACCTTCGCAAGCGTGTCGGCCGCCTCATTGAGGTGCCTTGGGATGTGATTTAGTTTGAGGCCATCGAATTTGTCCTCCATGTAACACCCCGGGTGTTTAAATACTAAAAACCTGACATGTCATCATATGCATTGCAAAGCATTTGGCATTTGGTGAAAACTTTGAGATGCATACACTAAAACAAGTTTATATTTATGTGGTATGTGTTGAATTGTATTGTTTGACTCAAGTTCAAAGTTTGCTTGGTTTTTTAAATTTTCGAGAAAACCCTGATTTCCAGCATTTAAATCCTACCCTGAAAACTCATTTCAAAATCTAAGCATATTTTGGGGTTGAGACCAAAAGCAAAAGTGTAGAGCTCGTGAAGTTATACAAAGTTTGTTTTTGGAGTTTTCAAAGTTGTTATGAAAAATTTGGAGTAATTCGAAAACGCATAATTCGTTAAATTTCCCCTATTTGAATTCAAAAGTTCATTTCAAAATCTAGACCGAATTTGGGGTTGGTTATAAAAGCAAAGTTGCAGAACTTTGAAATTTGAACAACTTTTATTTTTGGAGATTTTTGAGTTTTTCTACAATATTGGGAGTAATTTGGTATTTAAAAGGAATGTCCATCTTGTAAATACTGTGAACAGTGTTCACCGTCTAAGCTACATTGCCGGCGGGCCTTCTTCGGCGTTCTAGGCATGCCGTGGCCGTCTTTGGCATCACGCTGGCGCGGGAACGGCTCCGTCGTGGCTTCCTTGAGCTTCTAAGCCACGCTATAAGTACCGAGACGCCATCGTCGTCGTTTTTCTTCTTCCTCTGTTTTCACCGCCGCCGGCGTTGTCATCGCTCCGTTGAGCTTTCACCGTCGACCTAGCAATATTACCATCTCAACAACGCTTGTTCTAGCTTCGCTTGCTCCTTGCGCATCTAGCCATCCCACTTGGATTGCCTGATTTCGCTGGGCTATGCCGTTCTTCGTCTTCTTCCTCGCGGCTGGCAGCGTCGCCATCGTGTTCGCCTCACCATGGCCAGAGCTCCATGGTACGCCTCTGCCCCTGCTGAGTCCTGCTTCAGCTTCACCACAATGCCATGGTACTCTATGACTGATTGATTTCTCATTTTGACCACCACAGCTACCGGAACATCGCCACCGACGATAATCTGCTCCGTCGTGCCTGCTCGGAACGTCGACCAGCCTCTTCGTTGCTCCTCTGACCCTGCTCGTTGCTTAGTCATGTTCGGGGTGAGGTGCTGAACCCTTATGTGCTAAGTGTTTAACCTCTATCGCGCTTGTGTTGCTGGTGTAGCGCCGCAGCGCTGTCGTGGCCGCCATGGTCGGCGAAGTGCTCGGTCCAGGCGGTAATCGGTCGCGTTTGTGCCATAAATCGATGCGCCGTGATGTAGTGATCATGTTAGTACCTTCGCCGTTGTTGTTGGTCTCGCCGTCGGCGAGGAATCACCGGTCAGCGCGCGTGTCGCCGGAGTCAAAGCCCGAGGTTGAAGATGACATGTGGGGTCGGGATGTCAGTGACTATGTAGTTCAAAAATGGATTTTTCTATTTTGTAGAATGAATGAATAGTGTCTATTTTTGTGTAGATTTATTTAGAGCTCCAAAAATTATGAAAATTTTTGTGTGACTTCTCTGTGATGTACAATATTTAAGAACAATATGAAATATTGTTTTTCAGTACTTTTTGAATGTGATGGAAATTGCTCAATTTATTAATAAATGGATTTCCATGATTTTTCTAAGCTTATTTAATTGTCCAAAAATTTTGAAATTTGTTTTGTCATTTAGTTATCATGTAATGAACATTTACAAAAATTTTGAGGTCAATTGGAACAAGTTGATTTATTGCATAATTCTTAATTAATTAATTAATTCTTAAAAGCAAATAGTAACCTTTAGTGATTTAGGTTTTGTTTGAATTTTTGATGGAGTGATGTCCTTGGGTCATTAGTTGGTAATGATCTTTGGCAATTGGTGTTAGTATTCCAGGAATGTTTAGTTAGTTTAATTTGTAACGGTACTGCGAAGGAAAGTTGTATTCAAATTGTTAATTTTTGCATCCATCATCGAGCATCATGTTTCGAATTCCGCATCATGTTAAACATGGCATTGTTACTATGTGTAGTGAACGAAGGTGAACACGTGGTAGTTAATCAAGTTGCGGAGGAGGTTAATCCGTCTATTGAGGTCGTATCGAATACTTGTGAAACGTCGCAGGAACTGGACTTTTCCGTCAACGAAGGCAAGCCCCGGATGCATACAACCCTACCTTGTGTTTTACAAATTAATTTCGCTTTTGCTTTTCTTTACTACATTAAGTGATTAGGAGTTAAGTAAAAGCCTAATTGGTGCATTACCAACATTGTTTTTCCATATCTACCTTGTTACCAGATTTATTTCATAAATGACTAGTTATGCTTAGTCATGCTTAGCCGGGTGATTACCGGTCACCTGAGAATTTTAAATGGATCTTTGGTTACTTATGTTATCATGAAATATGAGCATGTGAAGTAATAAATCTAGACTGGGTGGACTCGGTGTGTGTGAGCCACAAGACATGGAGGTCTTGTGAGTGGGTACTTTCCGTCCATGTCGATTAAGGTCCGTACCGTTGTTGAATTGCATGAGGTGAGACTTTGTAGTACTAACCACATACTCCGGTAAGCCTTTACTCGGCTATTCTATTATGAGAATGGCTACTCGCACACTGGGAGTGGAGAGATGGCGAGAGTAGCGTGTACCCACGTGGCCATGGGCTGGAATGGTGGAGTACTATATTCTCAGGTAGCGCGGACCCGTTCTTGTTTTAGAGGATCCGAGAGTAGGTTGGTATATGTAGGTCAGGGACCTACATATGTCGTGTGGTCTGGAATCCCTAGCTGGGTTAACAATCGGTTTGAATCGTCGTTGCTCCTCGGTTATGGAGACTCAACTCACTATTCATCATCGTAGTATTAATAACTGGAATTTGAGAATGGTTTGTGAAGGTGTTGGAGATGAAGATTCATGATCTCATTACGGATCGTGTCATCTTTGTATATGATTTTATGAAGTTTTAACTGTTGAAATAAAGAATTTTGTTAAAGAGCTTTTACGCAAAATAACTTTGATTATTGCTAAAACCATACCTTGAATCCCTAAGCCTGCATTCCTGAGTCTTTTCTGTTTTATTTCAGTTAAGTCTTGTTGAGTACTTTTGTACTCAGGGTTCATTGACCCTTGTTGCAGGTGAGCCTCATGAGCAGATCTGTTTTGGATTGTGCTGCATGACTATTGTTTGATCTAATGATGAGAAGTAAATGTGTGGCCCTTGGGCAGGGCGGTTTCATTATGTGTTTTGTATTATATTATAATGCCACTCCACTATTTTGTTTTGTAATATTCATCGAACTTAGTTGTGAGGTTTGAAGCTACTGTTTTGTAAATTATGTTATTGTAAGACTTCCGCTGTTTTTACTCTGGTGTAGATATTTGAATAAATGTTTTAATACTGCAATGACTCTGTAACGTGATCCCACTCAGAAATCGTGGATGATTTAGGGTTCCCCGAGGACACCCGACAGTCTTCTTAAATTATCGGAAACATATGCATAGATGTCAAAGGTCGTCGGAGAGTGACAGGTGCATGTGGGCCCTATAATTTAGGAGGTTCTGCCACACTCCAGCCGTTGGACTTCTTAGCAGTATGCAACCATCTTGGCATCGTGACAGCTTGACTCCTTCATGATTTAGTCGACGACTAGTTGGGAGTCGCCCCGGACATCATGGCGTCGGATGCCCAACTCGATGGCAATGCGTAGGTCATTGATGAGTGCTTCATACTCAGCCACATTATTGGATGTGGGGAAATGGAGACAAACCATGTACCTTATGCGTATCCCAAGGGGCGATACGAAGACTAGCCCTGCGCTGGCGCCCCTCTTCATCAGTGACCCATCGAAATACATCGTCTAGTACTCTTGGTTGATGACCGCCGGTGGCATTTGGACCTCGGTCCATTCCTCAACGAAGTCAGCCAACACCTGGGATTTGATCGCTGTTCGGGAGGCATACATAATGCCCTGATCCATCAACTTGAGTGTCCATTTTGTGGTTCTTCCCATGGCGTTTTGGCTTTGGACGACCTCACCGTGGGGGAACGACATCACGACCGTCATCGGGTGTGACTCCAAGTAGTGGCGTAGCTTCCTTTTGGTGATGAGGATGGCATACAAGAGCTTTTGGATTTGGGAGTAGTGGGTCTTGGAGTCAGATAGTACCTCATTGATGAAGTACATAGGGTGCTACACCTTGAGGGCGTGCCCCTCTTTTTCCTGCTCCACTACCAGGGCGGTGCTGACCACTTGCATGGTGGCCGCTATGTATAGCAGAAGGGATTCTCCATCGGTTGGAGGAACCAAGATCAGGGCCTTTGTCAAAAGTAGTTTGACCATATCAAGCGCCTCCTAGGCCTCGAAAGTCCATTCAAAGCAGTCGGCTTTCTTCAAGAGTCAATAAAGGGGGAGACCTCATTTGTCGAGGCGCGAGATGAATTGACTAAGTGAGGCGAGGCACCCTATAACTCGCTGAACCCCCTTTATGTTCTGAATTAGGCCTATCCTTGTGATGGATGGGATTTTCTCTGGGTTGGCTTTGATGCGACGCTTGGAGACGATGATGCCGAGCAGCATACCCCTCAGGACACCAAAAACACACTTCTCGAGATTGAGTTTGATGCCGTTGGCTTAGAGTTTTGCAAAGGTTTGCTCTAGATTGGCTACGAGATGGTCATCCCATTTGGTCTTAACCATGATGTCGTCAATGTAGGCCTCAACGGTCCGCCCAATGAGGTCCCCAAAGCATTTGAGCATACAATATGGTATGTAGCCCCAACGTTCTTCAGACCGAAGGACATTGAGATGTAGCAAAATGATCCGAAGGGGGTGATGAAAGATGTTGTGAGCTGGTCAGACTCCATCATGATTTGATGGTACCCGGAGTATGCATCAAGGAAGCAGAGGGTTTCGTACCCCGAGGTAGAGTCAACTATTTGGTCTATGCGCGGCAAAGGAAACGGGTCCTTTGGGCATGCCTTGTTGAGGCCCATATAGTCAACACACATCCTCCATTTCCCACTCTTCTTTTGTACAAGAACAGGATTAGCTAAGCACTCTAGGTGGTGTACTTCCTTGATGAATCTGGCCACCGAAAGTTTTGCTATCTCTTCATCGATGGTCCTATATTTCCCCTCGTTGAAGCGACGCAGGCGTTGTTTCACCGGTTTGGAGCCCAGGCAGATCTTCAGCCTGGCATGTATGAGGGTTTCCACGCAAAGATGTCTCTGTTAGCGCAGAGGAAGCCGACGAGCGCACCTTCCTATTCAGAGGAAAGCGTGGTACCAATGCGCACCGTTTTACCCTTGGTGCTCCTAGGGTCTATGAGAACTTCTTTAGAGCCCTCTACAGGCTTGAATGACCCGGTCAACTTCTTGGTGTCGGGCGCTTCTTTGGTGACCTCCTTCTTGATGGCGGCGAGCTCTCTGGAGGCGACGATTGCTGCGGCGTGACCTCGCACTCGACCTCGCACTCATAGGCATATTGGAAGGAGGTGTCGACGGTGATGACTCCACTGGGGCCCGGTATTT